>NW_015150472.1:1920458-1928112 GCF_000732505.1 Cyprinodon variegatus
GTTTATGCAGCATGTGAGGAGAGTCAAACGTAATGACTGGCCTTTCCACTTCATTAAACTTTGCAACAACTGTTCTTTCCAAGCCATATCCTCTTTCCATCTGTATAACTTTGGAAAATCACCTTGCGGCAGCCCAGAGAAAATTGCTGTTCATCTCACAGTACAAAGAGTCTAATTTTTGGACCTTGAGGCTGTGAAAGAGGTAAAGCAAGGAACTGCTGGCAGGCTGAATAGTGTCCAAACAAAAGCTGGGTATGAGGAAAAAAAACGTGCAGGGTTCTGCGGAGTTATGTCCACACATGCTGATAGAGCACAGATTTGACTCTTCTGTGCTTGACAGGGCTGACTCCCTCCCGTACCCCCACTGCTGCTAGAATTAGAGGGGTGTACATACTGTCAAAGCAGTGGAAAACAATCAAATTGTCATGGGGGGATATATCAAGTGCTCTCAAACACCATCTTCCACTAGAAAAAACAGCAAGAAAATCCCAGCACTGCAACTGTTACCCATAAGCAAGTTAGATTCCTCATTGTGTATCTGAGAAACAAACTAGCTGCGACAAGTAAACTCCCAGAGCTTCCTTCAAAGCCTCACATCCACCCTGATAGAAGATTGGCCTACTGGGCTGGAAAAGGCGAGAAGCAAATCAAGCATAGCTGCCACATGTAAAAGTTCAAGTTTGTGCTCAAAACAAAAGAAAAACACAGATCTGTAACAGCTCAATGGACACAAAGATTGAATGCAACGTGAAGTTCACTGACTATTTATGCTTTCTTTAAAGGAAACGCACACTAAATGTGATGTGTGACATGAAAAAAAGTATTTGAACTCAAAGCATGCAGATTTTAGAAATAAATGCTTTGATTTAGGATAATTAGTATGTCGGAGGGAAAAGAAAAAAAAAACAACGTACCCTAATACCTTAGCAACAATCACCTTAGAGGCCACATGAAGCATGTGTGAGAAGATTAATTAAGGGTGCGGTGGAGAGAGATGACACCTCTTACCTTTAGTGTGTGAAGAGAAGTAGAGGGAGAGCTGAGCAAATAGGTCAGGGTTTTCAAACTTCTCTTCTTTGACTTTGATCCAGAAGCAATTCTCTGCCATTTCCTGGGGCACTATCTGCAATGACACGAGGATTCCATTATCGCCACAATCAGAAACCGTCATTCCATCAAGCCGCCACTCAAACTTCTTCCAGCTGGAAGATAGTGTTTGTGAGTCTTTTCCTGTGTGTGGAGACATGCGTGACCTTGGGTGGGATTTTGAGCAACTGAGTTGCTAACGGGACAGATATAAAAATAAATACAATGAAGAAAGCTAGAGAAGAGTAAAATGGGAGGTTTGATATTGTCATTTTTGACTAGTGAGGATAATGATGGTCATTCAGCAGTTTCGTGTTAAGAAGATGCATAAAGACTTCTTTTTTTCACTTTTCCATTAGAGACTTCGAGGAGAGGAACACTGAGACAGCAGCAGACCACTGTCTCGGTCACACTACATCGCAATAGACACCTGATCGATATGAAACACATCGGATAAAGTTTTCAATAATTCCACTGATCTCTGATTCAGATCCCCCATGGTGTTCTGGGGGATTTAGCCTCTGAACCTCTCCGAGTCAAACTAAGCAATGTTGCTATCGGGGTTGCCTTTTTGTTTGAAACAACTTCAGCATTTATGTAATTTTTACCCTAGTTGACATTACACCTCTAAGCTAAAATGTGCATCGCAGCAGCAGATTGCCGCGCGTCTGATTTTCTCCCATGTGTATAAAAACAATGGTGTCATTTCAAACTGTCACCAGGAAGTGCAAAAGTCTGTAACAACTCTTGACCTTTTTAATTTTTTCCTCCAAATAATAATGTTGAGCACATAATTAGGGAGAGTGATAAATACCTCCAAAATGTTACAAATATTACTACCTACTAATATATACCTCCACTGCTTTACATTTTGTTTAGAGTCCTGAAGTGTCTCTACTGTGGCTTTTTATTGTGGGCCACGCTGGAAAACTGCATTTATTGCACTGCCATCATCCTCAAACTATAGTAATCATGTAAAGAAAAAGATGTAAAAACAGCATTTTCGCAATGCAGACAGTTACAGCTAGTACTAGACAATCATCAAGGCCACATAGTAATGGTGATAAATGTGAACACGTTGGAGAGTCGCTAGCTGGGTTAATGGAGGTTTATGAAACTTCCTATACAGGCTTGTTTTCACTGAAGCAGAGATAATAAAGGGAGTCTGTATTTCTGTTTTCTCCATTTCAATTCATTCGGCTACTGTGTGCTATGAGGGAGCAATGATCAAAGAAACCAAATCAACTTCCATTCTTAGTCTATGCCGGCTTGACCTTGCAGGGTTATGAAGTGGGGCAGGTGCCAATGTCCAATGGTCACAAGCAGACAGGTGGTGTGCACCCTGAACAAAACAGATGCTGTCAACTAAAAAAAACTAATGTTCAGTGGGAGAAAGCCTGGGTACCCAGGGAGAACCCACTCATTAAAAAGAAGCACTGGAGAACCTGTGAACTCCATGCATTTAAAGCGAGATACATCCTAACCACTGCCACACTGCACAGCTAAAACTTGATGAGACTAAAATAAAAATCTAACAGCAGCAATTTACACCTAAAGTCGCTGACTTATCTTAGCCAACCTCCAACGACTTATTAATAACACTTTAAAGTGACAAATAGTGGAATGCTGAAAATCTTCATTAAAGGCTTCCTGTATGTCAGATGGGACTTCTCTCTGGAGTTTGTACTTTCCCCACATGACTGGGACTTATCTTTGGGCACACCCACTGTCCGAACAGGGTGCATGTTAGGTTAATTGGTAAGTCTATCTAAACTGACTCAAGGAGTCGATGTGTGCGTGTGTGTGTGGGAGAGAGTTTGGCTCTTTTTCTCAGTAGTCTCCCAGCTGGCTCTTTGATAGACTTGCAACCTGTCCAGGGTGTGCTCCGCCTCTCACCAGATGATACCAGGAAAGGCTCCAATCCCCTGTGGCCCTGAAGGGGATGAAGTGGGTGTGGAAAGTAAATGAATATTATTGCTGCAACTGCTGCTGCAACTGCTGCTGCTGCTACCACCACAGTCACTTTTATTCCTGCTACTGCTACCAACAATAACAACAATAACTGACTCTACTTCAACAGAAATGAAAACTATTTGACCTTAACTTGTAAAATAACAAAGAAAAGTGGTCAACTCAAAAAGTTCTGATTATGTGGGAACATGGGACTGTTAAACCTGATACCAGATTTAAATATTAGGTTGATCATAGTGACTTTGGTCGACATTGTCTGAAGTCATATTTCCTCGTAAGGGGTGTGCAGAAAAACAAAAGAAAATCATCTAACTATAAAACATAAATAAATCTAACCAACCTTTAAATATTTTTCAAATAGATCATTAGATCTATAAACCACCTTTCCAACACAAAAAGAGCTCTCTAGAACAGGCAGCATCTCTCTTTATAGAGGAAAACATGGTGGTTTTATGTTGTTATGCATATATGAATCATATCCTTCTAAAAGTCTTATACATTACAGAAGAAAAAAGCTGTAATGGTTTAGGCTCTTCAAATTAGGATTTTAGGATTCAGTTGAATTATATTTTTGTTTTTCTATTAACTAATACAGAAGTGCAGCTAAAAATTGAAAAATATATTTAGTAAATGTTCTTAATTTTATTTCCTTTCCAATAGAAAATGTGTGTGTTGGTCTATTGCAGAATCACACTAAGCACTAAAGTTTAAAATGTGATTTTATGAAGACATTGCATGAGGATTTATGTGAGCACTACCGTATTAAAATACCCAACTCCAAATATATCTTTAATCCGGATAATTAAAAGGCAATTTAAAAACACACATCCCAGTTTTTTTTTTCCACCTTTAATATTTGACACAGCTCTTTTTCAGTTTTATAATTTTGTTAATATTTTGTTGTTAAATTCTTGGTCCATTAAGTGGCTTTGGGATTTTCCTGCAGAGCCTGAGCAGAATTAAGACAAGCTCTGTGTGTTTAAAGCAAGGCATTTATTACAACTTGAGCTAATGAGCCACTGTCGAGCTTAAATATGAGCTTATCTTGTGGCGCTTTCTGCAGCAGTGGTTATTTTCTTCATCCCAGAGCATTTATGTATCCACTGTAAAGTAATTTTCATATGCTCATAAATATTTGTAATCAAGATTTCAAACTTATGCCTAAATCTAATATTATAAATAGTAACAGGTTAACGTTATTTAGCTGAAATGGGAGCATAGCATTACTTAATTTTCTTTAGTTGTCGACTTAATCTTAATTTTCGGTGAGAATTAATAATACACCAAAAAGAACGAATGCAGCAAATAACTCTTTGAAAGCGATTAGCAATTAATAGCTGACATTTTCATGTGTAAGCCTGTGTTAGACTTGTCCCCTGTGTATATGTTAGAGCACTGCTTTAAGCTAATAAAACACAGCTAGTACAACTACTGTAGATGGAAGTACAGTGAATGACTGTACAAAGAAGCATAAACATTTAGAGTACTGTTTGAAAAACAATATAAACGCATAATTAAATTCAGTGTACATTTATAAGATTACATGAAAAAAATGTATCCTGTCATACGAAAGTGGGGATGTGAAACATAGAAAAAAGATTTGAGGACTATTAACATAGAAAAAATTTATTTTATTGGGAGTATAAGCTCACCTTGAACAAAATTATTGCTATTATTAGTGTCAAGAAGTTTTTTTTTGTATACTTTATTGTCCCTATTATAAAAAAACATCTTTACACATTTTGAACATTTATGCCTTTTTTCTTTTTTTTTTATGAGCTCACATTTCAGCTTACATTTCCTCCAGTACCTGTTATTCTCTCATGCATTACTTGCCTATGAATATATAAATTACATTTTCTACATATCATAAATGAACTCAGGCCTACTGCAGAACAATCAGTGCCCCATCCTTTTACAGCATGAAGCTAAATGTATTCACTTACCAGAGCCAATAGGGAATAATATGTACTTTCAATATGTAAGGTATTTTTGGTATTGCTTCATTTATTTGTTTTCTATAGGTTTTTGAACTTCCAATTGTGCGTCTTCCAATAGGTTATTGTCAGGGTTCCGTGTTCTGCTTATTCTCTTCCACAGGTGGTTCTTGTCGACAAGTGGGCGTGGCCCCGCTCCTGTGGCTCGATGAGGCTGCTCTGTTGAGCTTAAGAGGAGTGTTCAGTCAGCTAAAGAACGCCAGAGTGTTAAACTGTTGTGGTCCATCTAGGCCTCTGTCCTGTCGACAGATCTCTGAAAACTGACGTCTTGGATTCCTGATTCTAACCAGTCTTCTGTCTCCCTCAGTTTGTTGAGCTCTGGATCGCTCATCCGCCTGTCTCCGTGCTCTGAGGACTGGTCTCTGAATCCCTGCAGCTCCAATTACCCTCGAGCCCTTTTGAAGCTACCAAGCCAGATAAGAGACCCCTTTCCTGGATTCACATTGGTTCCTTCAGCTGCTCCTCAAACTTGCCTCCGCTGCGGTGCGGCTTGGGCCCGTGCCTAAGTTCCACCTGTCACTCAGCCCCCTCTTCCCACCGGGAAGCTGTGAGTTACAGAACCCTTTCCTCCACTCACCCTCCCCAGATAGGTTATCCGTACCGGTAAGGTGGTATGGCGGTAAGCAGAGCAACAACAGTGCAGGTTCCTTTACCTTTTTCTAGTCTCAATCAGTTTCCTCTTTCCTCCCGCAGAACCCCGAACACTGATGTTCCAAACCGTGTTTATTTGCGTGTAGTCTAATAAACATCTTAAACTGCTCCTTGTTTTCCCGTCTGTGTCTGCATGTGGGCTGGACATCCGAAAACCATGACAATTAGCAACTATCACCCCTCTCGCTCTGTCAGTCTGCCTGCTTAACTGAAATAATGTTTTTTTTTTGTTTTTTTTATATAACTGCTGTAAGTTCTTAAAACATGGATTGTAAATGCATCGAGAAACAAAACATTAACACAAGTATGTAGATGTGAAAGGGATGAGTAGGCCTACCTGCAGGGCTTCTTTGAAGAGGCAGATGAACTGTTTTCACAGACAGCTGCAGATGCTGGCTAGCAATGTTTGCCAAACGTTAAATTAACTATCTATTTTCTTAATCACCTCTTCTCTTCCTTTAAAATCTCCATTGCCCCCACAATCAGAAAAACCCTGATATTCAGCAATCAGAGTTATGATTCCTTTATTATCCTTCCCTCTATCGGCTCATTCCGTATTTCTTTAGAATAAAGGTTTGGTGACTTAGATTATGAATATATGTTGATTTTTAGTGTGCTCAACCATTTTACCATAACATATTATGGAAGTAACCCAAAATTATCTTTTTTTTTTATGGAGTATGTACATGAAGCTAAACATTTATGGCACAGAAAAACACAGTGGAACTTTAAAAAAATTTCTGCCGTTTTTTCCCCTTCTCTTTATACAACTGCATAGTAGTCAGGTCTGGCACTTGCGTGCTTCCATCTGCTCCGTATAGAGAAGACAGATGACTCATGTTCCACTTCACTGACATGAGAGAAGCAGATTGTTTTTCTTCAGGTGGTTATGAATTTCATTTGCATCATCAAACTGAATCCCTGCAGAGGCAATGTTAATCCTCAGCCACTTTAACCTGTTTATGTACACTTGTGCAGACCGTGGTCATTTGTTCCTTAGTACAAGTTCACAAATTATAGCCAAAACCACATTAACCCTTAAAATGAGTGATGATGCTGATGACACAGGATCAAGGTGCGAACAAATCCAGCCCCCCCTGGGGATAGGTAATAATACATTGGAGTGTTACGTTCTCCATTTTGTAATACAGGGAATGGATGAGCTAATGCACTGCTGTAGGAGCACCAAACTAAAACAGTTAGGAAACAAGTAGGAACATGAAAGATTTTAATTGGATTACCACTGATGTAAATGTACCTCCTATTATGTCATTTATCACCTTGTTCCTTTCAATTTCATTTCTTTAACCAAAAATTGGCCAACTTTTTCCTGTACTGCTTTGGTGGAATTGATTTCATTAAAATACATTAGTGAAAGGAAATGAGGACATCAGTTCTGGGGGAATGCGTACGAGTCAACCTAAAGGCCAAAGATATGTGAATCATCAAAGGATCCACCTTTGGTTTGATCACTGCTTTTCAAACTGTGAACAACTCAGTTATGAATTTTTCAAGTTAGCCGACTGCAGTCTGTGTCCGGTAGTATGAAGACATTCTCAAAGTAATTATACATCTGCTGGCTTAAACCAATCTTTTATTTCACCAGACTTGCCGGACGGACAGACAGACGGACAGATATACCCCTTTTCCACTGGCTGAAAAACAAGTTTAAACCAGTGAATAATCTGTTTTAGTAGCAGTGGGAACAGCTTACTAATGCATGTATACCTATGTCAAACGACTCGGCAAGGAGCCCGCATTAAAGTCGCCTCGGCTGTGATCGGCATGCAACGAAATAAACAGAGTTGACCCACTAAATTACGTGACACTATTGAACACAACGTACGGACATCAACACACCGCGGCAGCCATGTCTGATCTAAAAAGCCGAGCAACTCTGTTTACATTCGTTAAACATGGTGTAGAGCTAGTAAGAGGGATTTGGAAAT
>NW_015150472.1:1928366-2030053 GCF_000732505.1 Cyprinodon variegatus
GGTCAGGTTAGGTTAGGTGTAGGTTTGTGTATTGTAAAGGAAATGAACGTGTGTGTGCACGTACTGACTTGATATGGTATACTTTTTTGTCTCTTAAAACAGGGCAGGCTTTATGGCAGCGCCTTGAAATATTTTGATCTTGTTAAAGTTCTGGTACATTCACCACCTAACCATAATATGGGTTAGATTAGCTTGGTAAAAATCAGGAGTTATGGGAATCAGCTCATCACTCCTAAACCACTAAAACCGCACATTTGTCCCAGCCAATGAACGCCCCTTACCTACAACGATTTTGTTGCTCAATAAAGTCTCAAGATTTTAGACCTTGATAATTTTCTGAATACATCTGCATAAGCAACAAAGGTGTATTCATAAATGTGACATGACAAATAGAGAAAAGAAGACCTTAATCCACTAAAACCATTTGTCTGCAGCCTGAGACTAAAGCCTGAATCACAAGGGCAAATAAGCAGTGTGAAGAACCATTAAATCAACATTAAAATTTGTGGAGATAATAGACCAAACACCGACGGTAAAATATAAACCAGGTGGAAGAAAATGTTTCATTGAAATTGTTTTTTTTAATGTGATGGAACATTACACAACACAGTCTTCCTTCAAATATGCTAAGATGGTGCAAATCCAATGACATCTGAGCAGTGAAAATTGTTTACTCTCCAATCCTTTGAAATAGATGTTATAGGTGGAAGAGTGTGGCATGTGGTAGTACGGCTGTTTGAATAGATTAAGGGTGCTTTTAGATAAATCTCCTTCTGGTTTGAACTTAGCATTATAGCATGAAGGCATAAAAGATCGAAAACCAACTGAAAAAGGTGCAAAATTACAGTTTGTGCAGACGGAAAAAACTCCACTGCTATAAACATGTTCATAGGAGCCTTAAACCAGACAAACAGAGAGTGAAAACAAGTCTGAATAACTACCTTTGACCAGTTGACCCTCTTCATCACAGTTTCAGGCTTGTATGTCTTCTTTGGCTCCAGTCCATAAGGCAGCTTGACAACTGGAGGTGCAGGAGGACCACCAAAGGGAGGCGGAGGAGGTGGAGGCCCACAACCAGGGGGGGGTGGAGGTGGCGGGGGTCCTGCTCCTGGGGGAGGAGGAGGGGGTGGTGGAATGGCGGCGTGGCCAGGGAGAGGAGGGGGAGGAGGGGGAGGAGGACAGCCACCGGGTGGGGGAGGAGGAGGTGGGGGAGGTGGGGGTGCTGCACCTCCTGGTAGTGGTGGAGGAGGTGGTGCTGCAGGTGCAGCTGGGCCTGCAGCAATCTGCAAAAAACAAAATGGAAAAAAGTCTGTATGCAACTACATGCTAAACAATTATCATTCCCCGATTCACCCTGAATCTGATCACAATCCTTCTGGAAAATAAAAAAATAATAAAAATATGTTTCTTTTCTAGTGTTGCACCAATGCACCGCTTTGGTGAAGCACTAACTGGATGCTTCTACATTACCAAGGAAACACGTTCCATCATTCACTCTTTGGTATGGAACAATTTAGTCCTCTGTCCAAAAATGGTGTTTTAAACATTTCTGGAAAGGAAAAACTATGTTGAATGTCTGTAAAATATGGCAATGAATAATATATAAAAAAAAAAGGAAATTTCCAACTTTCATTTTCTAGCAGCACAGAGAGCCATCATTATGTTCCAGTAGAGGGATAAAGGTGGCAGTTTTTTAGATCATTTGAGCTTTCCAAAGGATAATAAATTGTAATACTCTACGGCTTAAACTTTCTATCTTAAGTTATCTATAATTGGAGAAGGTAAAAATTGGGATAAAGCAGTCATAAGTTAAGCATTTGCAGTCTTCTGAATTTCTTACAGATATTGGAATTTGAAAATATGTACTGCAGATCATGCACATATGCTGATAAGTGTTGATACATTTTCAGATATTGTGTCTATAGACTATATGTTTAGTGTGTTTAAAGATCAAATTACCAAAAATCGAACTGACGATCTGATTCAACTGTGCATCAAAAATGTTATTCCCCAACAGAATTTAAAATAAATCAATCCAATAAATGATGTATTATTCTTCCTACTGCTGGCGTATGTTCACCAGTTTATCTTATAGTTCAGCTTTCAGTTACTTTCATGTAAAACGTTGCTTTTTAGCACAAAGAAGGAACTGTTTGGACTAAGTGGGTCCTTTTAATTTCGTTAATCCTCTTGGGTATTCTTTAAACATCGAGCAAAATTTTGAATAAAATAAAATAAATAAAATGACTTTAATTTACAAATGTTACTTTCTTATCAGGAGCTCATTATGAGTGCTTATAATTTGGGAGCTAATAAAGAGTCAACAGGGACATAATTATAACCTGGGGTATGTCAGAACTATTAAACATTTGAAATAAGCAGGAAGGCGGTGAAAGTCCACTTCAAGGCCAAAAGAATGAGAATTTTTACGGGAATAAAATGTATGATAATTCCACAATTACAGCCACTGTTGCTTCAGTTAGGCTTAGATTAGATGTCTCCTCTAACAGAGAAGCACTTCCAATTCTCATTTCCAAAAGCAATTCCACCACTATGTACATTTCCAGCAGTCACTTGATTGTGTGCGTGAAAATGTAATTGGTTTCATATTTAAAGACGTTACATGGCGTTTCATTACATAATGGCATTGACTGATTTCTTATTAGGGGCAGAAATTAAAAAAGGCGTTCTTCAAGGAGCTCCTCGCTCAGATTGCTCAGAGCCCTTTGCCTAAAATAAGAAGAAAAAAACCCACTCAGTGATTACACGTCTGTCAATCTTTTAAGGCTAATAGAAGAGAATGGATTCAAATTAGCTGGTGAATTAGACGGGATTTGTTTTCATAGTTAATGGCCTCTATCTCCATTTTTCTCTAATCCATCAATGATAGGCTCAGATGTCAGATAAAAAACTCCTGGGTAATGAACTATTTCACCAATAAAAGAAAAATCTGATGGGATCAATATAAAGAAGAAAACTGAGCTGATGTTTAAAGTTTACAGCCAAAAAGCTCAGACATTCTTCGTTTTAATATTTCCACCTCCTGTATGTGTGTCCAACAGGTCAATGTTAACCAAACATTAAAGGAATGATTGTTTTTAGGTTTTAGAGTTTCCATTTAGATGTATTCTCTTGAGGCCTTCCAGAAGGAGGTGAGTTTAGTCTGAATAACTTAAACATAATCTGATTAAATGTTTGCCAAAAGCACATTTCTAATAGAAAACTTTAATACCAATTTCTATGAAGTTACCATGAGTTCTAGCTTTAACCTTTTAGTGTTCAAAGGTTATATTTAGCGTGATCAAACATCTTAGCTACGTAGAGATCTGACGTTAATTTGTTTACCTAAATGTTATGTTGCAGATTCCCATAGGAGCTATTACAGTTCATGACTTATAAATATAGAATGACAAGTTTGGTGGGAAAATCTGTTCATTATAGACCCTTATCTTCACTATAATTGGTGATATAACACAGTGTATCTCAGCCCCTTCACATCTGACACTAACATTCGTATCAAGAGATCCAATCATGTCTGGACAACTCTGAACATGGTGTTAACTGTCTATGAACAGATGGTTTTACAAGACCAGCTTTGAAGGATGTTTGGTGGGTAAAAAAAAGGAAAAAAAGGAGTGGGAGGGGGTGTTGGGATTGGGATTAGATGTTGATCACTGGATGTCAAGATGCAATATGAAGAAACTTCTTTTTACAGTCTATGAGGTACTTTCTGAGCGTTTCTTATGTAGATATGGGGATTTAAATAGAAAACATCCCACAACAGTTTCTAGAGTGATATAAATACAAATTAATAAGATATTTCACATCAAAGTGAAGCCTGTCTCATAAAACACTACATAATAGCCATACCAAGTTTGATCTATTATTGAAAGCCCCAGGTATGAAGGTCAGGTTTTCTGCAGGTTTTGAATGCTTAAATGAAAGACTTTAAACATTAAAAAGTGTTTAGGTATTCTTTAGGCAGGATACCCTGTTGTTTCAATGTTTAACATTTTCAATTCGATTGTTTCCTGTGTTTCGCTTGTGATGCTGAGCAACAACATCCCAAAACTTTTGAACAATTTGTGTAGGACCATTGAGTAATCATAAAAAAAGATTAAATAAATCTGGCAGGCTTTAAAATACTGCCTCAGATCATTGAATTGGTGCTAGACCAAAAGGTAATTTTGCAGGATATTCTGAAGTCTTTGAAGCATTAATAATTACAAGATCAAAACAAAAAACAAACAAATCTAGCTGATTAAACCTAAACTAAAAAACTCTAAAACGAATTGAAGTTCTATAAAATACAGCTTCGGGTTTACTTTGTCCTTTTTATGAGCAAAATGTTAGTTTTCATGTTCTAATACATTTTTGGCATTATGACCATCTTAGAATAATAGAATCAAGAAAACTACAATATATGAACTAGGAGAAGAATATTTCACACTAATTGCATTCTTTAAAATATATTTAGGAAGTTTAAATTTTTTTTTAAATTATTGTTATCAGTTAAGGTGTTGAGAGAAGCTGACGTTAACAAAAAAAAAAACTGTCTAGAGTTTTATGTTGTAATGCTCTTAGGGGTTGAAGTGACACACAACACTTACTTTATTTCCTCTCTCTACTTGTATCTCATCTGTTAAGCTACATAACTAAAAGCAGAGTTTGTAGCGAAAAAACCTAACAACTCTAGAGAATCTAAGAAATGTCAAAGTGTGAATAACAGTTTTTTTTATGTTTTTTTTTTAGCTGACAGTTCAGTGAGTTATGTGACTTTGTTTTGCTTTTTTTGGGAGATAAATATAATAACAAAAAAATATATCTGAGAATAGATGTTGGTCCCAGCTGTGCATGGCTGTGCCTTGCAGGATTTGATTTAATACAAATTTGGCAGGATTCAGGTTGGTACCAGTTCTCAACAGGGCCTATGACTCAAAGGCAACCATGTAACCAGGAAAAAATAAAAAATAAATCAGTCTCACAATCAACTTGAGAATTTAAAGCAGCACAGTCCTTTATTCCTTAACAAGACACTTGGATTTGAAGATTTGAAGATGATTAATTGGAGGGTTTATGTGCGAAAGGCCAAGCATGCAACAAAGTCACCCACCTTTGCTTCAAATTCCCTGATGAGTCTCTGAGCCTCTTTGAGTCTGTCATTTTCTACAGTTAACTGTACAGAAAACACACACACACACATACACCAGAGATGCACACCACATGAACAGGCATGAAACAGCAAACAGGCAGCACAACAAAGAACCACAAATGAGGGTTGGGTTAGATAGACAATGAAAAGAACACTAGTAAACTTCAACAGATAAAAAATTCACAGCAAACACAATAAAGACATGAGAGAAATGAGAAGAGGATGGGGGGTTTACACAGTTAATGACAATGGTCGTACAAGGCTTTATTCGCATTATGTCACAATGAGCTTTTTCATGTGCAAAAGGCTGAGTGTGATGTACTTTTACACCTAAAACAAGATGTAATCTATCTTCAAAGGAGCATCAGACTAAAGCGATGACTGTATAAAAGAGACGCTGCACAGCATCTCTGACAGTTGGAGCTCCTTCAAAAACCTTCCATTTCCATTTGTTTTCTCTTCCTGGTATCACAAAAATACATTTGAACTTTGCACCTTTAGATGTGTGATTGGCACTGATTTTAGCATGCTGTTTATATATATATATATATATATATATATATATATATATATACTTTTCTTCGAAAGGAATGAATTGTGCTTTGATTATTCACTCTCAGGATATTGCCAAAAGTAAGAGAACGGGAACATATTCTACAGATATCAAAATATTTTCTACGAAGTCAGTTCAACTAAAATTCTATGAAGACAGTAGGAACATAAATGTGCACTCTAAAAATGGAAAAAATGAAAACTTTTAGTTGAGTGGAAAGAGAATCTTTTTATTCTTTAAAAACCTTTCCAATGAAAATGCAATATTAACAGCTATTGAATATCTTTATTTCATATGCCATGGTGTTAAAACCAAGAATAGATTATGAGATGGGGGGGAAAAAAGGAAGTAAGTGACACAGTCCTGGTTTCTGAGCCAGGATTTAGTCTAACAGTACATCTGCAATACAATGGAAATGTTAGCTTCCTCTTTAAAAAGTGTGTTTTTTTTTGTTGTTTTTTTTTTTTATTAGACTCTTATCAGATCTTCCAGTCAGGACTAGCTTAAAGCAAGGAAACTGACACTTACAGCTAATAACCTTGATATGTCAGTCAGCAATGCCTCTCAAAGCCATGACTCCCACCACAGTCCATGTTTTGAGGAACTCCCCATACTTTATTAGGCTTTGCTTATCACTGTTTTCCATGTTGCATATCCACCTATTGCTTCCACATGTTTTTCTTCTACCAGACTTCTTTGGCAACTACTTTTTGTGTCCTACCCTCCTTACAAAAGGTTTCTGCAGGCTAACTCTTGATTTAGAAGTCCTATGGTTGTAAAGGTTTGCTTTAAGCAACCTTTTTTTGCAATTCAGAACTTCTGAAATATAATGGACAATGAGGGAAAGGTTGCAGAATTTACATAAGATACTTGGAAATTAAACTTTATACTTCAATTTTCAGAGATGTACTCTGATTCAAGCCATCCCAACACCAACAAAGCTCACAAAGAGGTTCCTTTGTTGTGAGCTGGACTGCCTTTGTCATTTAAGTCAAATCTTATAATCAGTCAGGATAGACAGTCTGGCATTAAAAGACAGGGAGAGCAGTCTACTACAGCTCCCGGTCCTCTGGGGTCCTTGCTGGGTCAGCTACAAGCTGGCCAGGTTGTTAAAACCTATTAATGGGCTGGCTCAGTGTGTTCCAACAAACCTCTGCAGTGCTACATTATTCATCACCTCTAGATGTGATTCAAAGAATAGCTTTCTCTCCTGCCTTGAATGATTGCAAGCAAAAGGTTTGGGGAATAGTGGAAGAGCTCTATTTTCTTGTGATTTCAGTGTCCTTTGTTGCTGTTTACCAGCCGAACCTCCTATCAACTCAATTGGGAGATAATCAAACACACACATCAAACATGCTGCTTGTTACAATGCCAAAGTTCTGGAGGAAGACTCTCATTAAACATGTTTGTTCAAAAACAAGGTGAAGAGAGGCAACTCAGACATGCCTGTATTTTAATATCTGACAGGAATTCTGTCGAGGAGATGAAAGGTTAGGGTTAGCTCAAACTTAATTCATATTCAGAAATAAAGACGGCAGTGATCCGTGGCTTTGATGGACAAACTAAATGCATGTCCTCATACTGATCTGAAGGTTCTACGCTCAGACGGGTAATGACTTGTCTAAAGAAGTTCCTCAAACGTGGAATGGGTTCTAAAAAATTGAATAGTGAATGCACTATAAGCCAGGTACTATCATTGAGTGTGCAAGCCCTAAAGTTAGACTTTTTCTTTTTTGGTTAAGCTTCTAAACAGGGTAAAAATCATCATCAATAATGCAGTGTTTGGCAATCTTGACAGCATTTTGTGCATTTTAAAAATTGGACCTAGAATCTAAAATCTATTGGTAATCATATTGAGACTGCTGTTTTAGTAATGCTAACATGCTAAAAGCTAACAATAGAAAACCACATTATTTACAATGACTATGCCCTATTATGATTAGTGTGACATTGCCTCTGCTCTTTATTAGAAGAAATAAAGATAGCAGGTTAGAGCTTTACAGAATCCGTGGATCAGGATCAATCGACCACACAATTGGGATTGATGCTTCTTCTATTTTCTTTAAAAATAACTGAAACTCAAATCAACTTTTTTTTTCAGCAAGAAACTATAAAATGGGTTGTAAGGCTACTATCTTTATGTCACTGTGCACCTATTGAGATTTTAAAGTAAACTTGTTTAACTTTGCATGTTTCGCTAAAATCTTGTAAGTACTGCCCTCGATGGGCTGCAGGGAGGCCACTATGGTTGAATTTTCCCTATTAGTTAGAAGACACAGTTTAACACATCTCTTTATACTCTCACGTTAGGTTAAGGTATAATGATGCTTTTCATTTATCTAAGAGGCCAAAATAATAATAATCACAATCTCCCTTGTGATAGCATTAGATTCCCACTGGTGCTGCATTCATGTGGTCCGTTATATTGTATTTGTACATGAAAGTCTGAATTTCAAAGATCTCATGAGGAAACTTTATATTGTCTGCTATACAAAATTAGAATTAAAATCAGAAAGCCAGGGCAGCACAGCTTTACCTGATTTCTGCATTCAAGATGAATGCTATTTGTATCAACAGTACTTTAACCTACCTACTTTAACAGCTCTGAACACACCAACATTTAATCCCTTCTGTTTATGCCCACTCTTGGTCCTCAGTATCTCTTTGCATTGCCCACTTTGGTTGCATTTTTCTCAAATTGGTCAGGTGACAGGGTAACGTCAGCTTTATTCTAAACCGTTAATTCTTACATATAACTATTCCTTCCAAATAAAGACTTTTAAGCCTTGTTTTTTACTAAAATTAGTGACAGTATTTATGTGCATATGAAAAGTAGAAGAATCCTTGGTTTGTACTTGTCAGTAACTCAGTGTTATAGAGTTTATAAAGGTTAGGATGTCACAGAATACTGCTTGCATGACTTTAGCTGAGAAACCCCATGAAATATACTAAACTATGGAGAAAGAGATGGAGAAAAGGGAGTGTACTCTCACCAGAAGAGTCCATTGGTGTGCCTTTTTGCCTGGACCCCAAGCAGTGATTTGTGTTGCTTTGTGTTGTGTCGCATGCTTTTTGAAAGCAAACCATAAATTGTAACACAAATATGCATGTGATAACCGAGACTCAGGTTAGAAGTTATAAGGGCAAGTAGAGCATAGACTTGGAAAGGGGGGGCAACTACTGAAGATGCTGCATGCAGCACCTCTGCTGTCTTTCTGAATTTATGTCATTATCCTAGTTGCAAAAACATTATGAGAGTCAGAAGCAGCTCGCTCAGTGAAGGTTTTGAGACATATTTCTAATTTTGGAATGGCATTGAGAATGAGTGCAATCCAAAGGGAACCCACAGCATGCAGGTGGTGGCATTGCTAAGCAACAGATGGTGGACCAGGTATGATTTGAATATGTCTACTGCTACGCTGGCTTGCTGATTTCAACGAGACATATGTTTTATGTGGCTAGGTAGAATCAAGGCCAGTTTCCATTAACATCTTAAGTGAACCGCACCAAAGTCCATTTGGAAGCAGACAGAGACCATCTCAAATAATGGGTCTCGATCGGCTGTTTTGTCTGAAAACAGGGTTTACTTTTGGTTATTCATAACCGCACAAAAGGTTCAGACCAGGAAAGAATGTGAGCTCTGGTAAGGTTAAAGCAGATCAAACATTTCAGGACTAAATACATCCGCAGAGTAGAATCTAAGAGCTGCAAAAACTTCTTAAACCACCACCTAAACATCACTTATTCAATGTTTAGGAGCTAAGAGAAGCAACAGTAAATGAAATTCTGGCGAAAAAAGCAACATCAGAAATGAATCAAGCAATACCATTCCTCCATGCTGGTTTGTATTAAACTCTCAAAGAAGAGAGCCAAACTGGCCTTTTATCCCAAGGCAGTCCTAAAAAGGGTTTTAAATTGCGTTAAAAGGGGAAATAGCAGTCATTTTCAGTGCTCAGAATGGAGGGTTTTGCCTGGGAAGAAACAATGTGGAAGCCAGGAAAAGAAATGCAATCCATCCCTGTAATGATAGAATTTCATAGGAAAAGCTTCAATAAAGCAATTCTCGCTTACAAAGAGCTACAACTTAGGAAGGAGATTGACCCTTTATTAAATCAAGTGGTCTTGCACGGATGATAACTCCCACTTACAGCACCTTCACATCTGTAAGTGGGGTGAAAAGATATACTTCTGACCCAATCAGGCTGTTTGTCAGGGAACCATTACTTCTTGATGCGATGATTTTTCAGACACATTTTCATTTACGTAAATGTTTAAAAAGAATATAACCTCTTTCATCTCAGCTTGATCAAAATAACTCTTTATGCTACTTTTTTTGATGGCATTATAGCTTTCTTGTGGAGTATTTGAACGTCCTTTGTGGATTTACCTGGGCCTCTAGAGTTTGGATTTTGGTTTCCAGCTCCTTGATCTTTTCCTCCTTTTTTTGAGACTCGGCCTGGGCCTCCTGTCGAGCACTGAACTCCTCATCAAACTGCAAGAGAAGAAAAACAAGCATGTCTGCATGTAGATAACAAACGTGTAGAGGGACGTAAAGGTGAGCGGCAGGAGAGTGAACATGGGGGAATCAAGAGTAACAGAAAACAGGCCACTTTACACTTTAAGTTTCAATCCGCAACCCTTACAGCCCTAGAGTCCTGTCATCCTTTGTCTACGTTTAGAGCTTTGTTTTTATGCACGTTGATGGATCTAACCTTTGCAAAAACCAAGGTATGTCGTAACAATGAATTCACCAGCCCAACAGGGTGCACAGTGGAACACCAGGACACAGGTCTCAAGGAAAAAACATTCAGGACCCCTGCAGTTAGCGGACAGGTAGTTGAAGTATAGACTGTATCTTTCCTTAATACAGAGCACAAAAAAGTAGATGCTTAACTTCAGATGTCTTTTGTTTTACTTTGTTGTTTCAACAACACCTCTGAGGTCATTTGACCAAAAAGATCAGTGTGTTTTTCAGAGGAACGTCACGTTTAGTGAAAAATTAATTATACAACTTAAAATATGAGGTAACTGATTTACCACAAAAGCTGGAAAGTTCAATTCAGTTTTACTAGCAGCCTCTGAGACTGATGATTGTTAAACCTGTAGAATCAATAAATAGAGCTGGTTTGTAAACTGGAAGTTTAACGATGATCTTAAAAAGTAGCATGGATCTGATTCCATGTTTCTATAATTCTAAACAAACTAGGTTAAAAAAAAAAGTTTCACAGCAAAACAACCATCTGTTCTATAAAAACAGTAAGGGTAATTTCTCATGTGCCAAAAAAAGGTTCCATGATCTCCAAGGCTGTTTCATAAGCATGTTAACATCTAACAAAACAAAACCATAGTTTTTTTTTGGCCATTACAGGCATACAGCCTTTCAATAGATGACCAGAACACCAATAAGCAGGTGGTAGTTCGACATACTGAGGCTGCTTTAGGACCGAGACAACATGCTACAATATAAAAAATGGAAACATGAATGTTACTTTTAACAGATAACATCCTTAATTTTTAATCTAAATCTCAGGTCTATTTAGGTAAGAAGAAAGATAATGATATAAAATACTAAATAGCTGAGAATAAATCTAAATTAAAGTTTAAGATTAGCTACATCAAAGTCAATCTAAAATTCCAAATAAGGTCATTTAGGCTAAAATTCTTTAATTTCTGTGATGCCTGTTGGCTGTGAGCACCAAGGAGGCACAGGAAGTTCTATTTAATAATCAAATTTTATGCTGGATAGTTGTTGTTTTTTTCCTCTCTCTTAACAACTATCTAAAAACTGCTTCTTTTTTTTTTCAATTCCTCGTATCCTTACCCGAATAATCTTTATTTGATGATTTGACACACTGCACTCCGAGTAAAACGGTTGAAAACCGAAGAAATCTGTAAGGTTGCAAACACTTTTTCAAACCACAGCGAGTAACTGAATCTCCCTGAACCAATAAGTGAGGTCCAGCCTGAAATACCAAATGACATCAAAGGTTTTCCTCATAACTTAACTCTCCCCGAGCTCGTGCACAAATAAATATACATCAGAACATCACCATTGATTCCTGTAATGCTGATACAGATCATGTAGCGTCACAGCCAGCTATTGATCGTGGCATGCAAAATCAATAGATTGTCTGGGTGCTCCGGGGAAGAAAAAATGTCGCTGATTGGAGCTCACCAATCTGAAGGGGGGTAGGGGGGGTTGAGTGATTAATGTCTCACCTTTTTAGAATACTCCACAGCCTTCTGCTCACTTTCTTCAACTTTGGCTTTATCCACACACTGATCTGCAAGGCAAGATGGGCGTGAGATACTTCAAAGGCATCTAGGGTGCATTGTGAGACTTTGACATAAGCTGGCATCTACGTTTGAAAGTGTGCAAACCCGATTTGGCCAACTCGCCTGGGCTGTGAGGGTTTTTTATTTTAGAAAGTGTTAAAAATGTCTTGTACCACGAGTCTTTTTTCATTAAGACTGCCAAGATGTATTTTAAGAAAGCCAGCACTTAATCATCTCCCAAAGGAATAATTTTAAACTCCTTAATTCAAAGTTCCTCAGAATGCACAGAATATCAGATGATTTCCCAATACCTCAGATCAGAGAACAAAGAGCTGGCATGATGTCTTAAATGTATTAAACCTGAAGACGGGTTGCGTTACGCTCATGTCCCTTTCTTCTATTTTCTGTTTTAATTTACTGACTGAAACATATTTAAAAGAGTAATTTTCTATTTCATCTGCTATGTAATGTTGTGAGTCTGAAGCATAAGAAAAATCAGAGTTTAGACTTCAGTTGCATTGCACTTATTTTTCATTTAGATATTTAGATCATTTTTGTTTATGTGCTTCACATGTATAGTAAATAAACTTGAGTTATTTGAACACAGAACCAGTCTACAACTGCAAGGGTGCACTGTAACTCCATATCATTTAATACGACTTTCTTCTTATTCTTCATTGATTTGCCTTTCATATAAAATGACTACATATATGCAGTCTCATTTTCGTATCTCTGGCAAAAGTTATTTCAAAAATCTTATGAGGTGCTCGCAACAGTGTTTATACATTTTATCACATGTTGCCACCAAAGTAAATTTCTAAGATTGAAGGTGGTAAAACAAAATATGAAAAATGCAACAGGAATTTTTACTTAAACAGCCATAACTTAAATGCAGGGCAACCTATTGTCTTTTTGTGTTAGCTAAGCATTAAACGGAGCCTCCCTGGGTCATTTAATGGCTTTTTAAGGTTTGATAGAGAACATTGGTGTACAAATAGCATGAAGACATAGCAAAACATCCGAGGGGGTCGGGGGTTAAGCTTATTGCAGGGTTAGGTTCTTCCTCATCTGCTGCCAAGGATCCTATGGTGACCATGGGTTCAGGTGGGATAATGCCTCGAGTCTGTCACTGACAGAACTGATGCCAATCAATATACAGAGGCTCCAAAAAACCTGAGACTTTTACAGGTTTACCTTCCAGCAGGAGGCCTCAGCACAGAACCAAAGCTACAAAGGATTGGCTTAGACCGAAGCCTTTTAATGTTTGAATGACTCTGTCAGGGTCAAGGCCTAGGTCTGTGGCAACGTACTGAACTTGATGTTCACAGATGTTCTCAATACAATCTCACTGAACTTTGGCGATTCTTAAAAGAAGGAGGAACAAGACTTTTTCTCTCTCTACATGTGCAAAGCTTGTAGAAATTTACCAATAAGGACCTGCAGCTGTTATTGCAGTAAATACTGCTTCTTCAATGTATTAACTCAATCTGTGTTTAGAAACAGGAGCAAACAATGCAGAAAATTCAGATTATAAATCCCTTACGTATCAGCAAAGAAAAAATGAAAGCTTCAACAAGCAGGGTGCAAGAAATGCATTTCACACTTTTTACCTTTCTATTTGAAAAGGTAAGCAAAAAAAGCTGAAGAAAATATGTATTCTTCTAATTCTAATTCATTCATGTTATGCATTAATTTGCATTGGTGCATCTCATAAAATTCCAATAACAAGCAATTCACTTTGTTATGATAATGTGAAACATAAAAACTGAACATTTTTCAGCCCTTTCAATATTTCCAATAGGCAGAGTGAATGGGTGGTAAAGCATTAAGTGGAGCTTGTTTGATGGATAATTGGGAGGAAGTGTATCAAAAGCTGAACTCAAACAAAGCCTTCAGACTGGATGTTAGAACACATTTTACATATTTAATGACCAATAAACACAGTTTAAAATAAAATTCAACATATAAGCAAAAAAAAAAAATGCTAAAATAGAAAACATTTCTACCCCATGTGACTTTTATTTAACTTCAGCAAAGTGAGACAGAAAGCTCCATGCAGCATCTGTTCTCAGGGGATAAGTTTAAAAAACTTTTAATGACCCTTTGTTGGCAACTCACTAGCTAGTGACAACACTGTGAGACAAAGTCAATTTATCTTATTTGTTCAAGTAAAAAAAAAAAAAAAAGTCTCATTGGAAATGCAGCTCAAAAAGAAGGCTGTCTGCAAGACTCAACAAACACAAAGGAATACAAACAGAAGCAGCCAAGATACTCTATTATATGATTCATTTGACACAATCAAATATACTTTTCTGAAAAGTTTAATCTCTTTTTATGTAAGTTTATAATAATAACAAGACATGCAAAGTCTTTTTTTACATATAACAAGTTAAGGTATCAAATAATCATATTTCAAACAAATCTACAAAAGACTAGAACAGTCTTACACTTTATTTAATTTTTTTTAATGCAAACTATTTGTAATTACTTTAGTTGTAGAACAGTCAAGGTTTCTATAAGGCTGGGCTGTTTCATTATGAAATTACCTAAAGACTGGATATAGTGCATCTCTCTATGAAAATCGGAGACAAATGCACAATCCAGACATTAAGCATGTTTACATGCTGACTGTCTTCATACAAAAAAGGCTGATGAGAAGAGAAATGCTTTATGGAAAGAGGGAAAAAAGGAACATTATGGTTGTTGATGGGAATTAAATCATATTCAGGAGGGAGAGGGTTGGTTTATGCCAATCCATAATCCATTTTAAACACTTGGTTGAATCATTACATTCAGATTGGGGCAAACTAACCTAAATGTGCATATGTGTAATTATCTTGCTAATTAAACTTATGATTATACTGCAACAGAGATATTATTTTACTAACAAAAGGTTGCTCTTCAATGATATTTAAAGCATGAAGCAGTTCTAAGGTTACCAATGAGCTGGGTGAAGTCCACATCCAATCGTTTACTGTAGCCAAAGTCGGGGTCCGTCCCACTGCGATGCAGAACCACCTGTGATATGCATTCCTCGATCACCTTGTAGTACTGAGGTCTGGGAGAGGTCACAAGACAAAGCAGAACCATTAGACAAAAAAAGGTATGAGTGACACAAAGCCCACGAGGCTAATTAGCCACAAATGATTCCCTTATCCAAGTAGAGGTCACAAAATGCCATGGCAAAAAAGCCTACTCCTACTGGAGAAAATAGGTGCACCATTAAATTTGATCACTTGCTTCAACCCGATCATGAAATTAGTAGATTAATGGTGACACAGAAACCCAACACATGATCGTCTGTCCATTTCAAGGTGACTGACGGCAGACAAGCCTGAGCCTGCCCCTCGCATAATTTGCAATCTTCTTTGCCAATTAGGACGACCGTAAAAACTGAAATGTAAATCTAATCAGTATAATGTGTGTAATTAAAATCACAATGGCCAGGAAAAACATGCCAGACAGCTGGGAGTGTGACTGAGAGCGTGGCTTCGTCAAAGACGGACTGTGAATCACCCCTGAAAGTACGCTGCCACCGAGCAGGTTGGTATGTGACCTTTTCTGTGTAACATTATCAACTTTAATTGCAAGTGACATTTAGCAAATACAATGCCATCTTAAGCTGGGCTCCAAACTGAGAAGTAATTATTTTCTAACCCTGACACAGGCCAGCGTTTGATGTTTAAATCTAAAACTGAAACAAGTCTTCTCTTTTATTATTATTCTTCCAAAGGCTAAATGTCTTTTGATTTGCAAGTCAAAAATGTTTTAAACATGGTGAGGCTTGGTAATCCCAAATCCAACAGCCTAATAAAATAAAACTTAACTTTAATATATAAACATATGAAGAATTAAAGAGACAAAAGAACAACTTTAGTTTAAAATTAAACCCACATCTCATATCATGTGATCAGTCAGCCTCTGGTGGACCTACAGCTGGGATGCTCAGGTCCAGTCCTCAAAAGCTACTATCCTGCAACTTTTTGATGAACCCAATGTTTAACACACCTGAATCAAATGAGTGGCTCGTTAACATGCCTCTGCTGGCTAGTTAGCCTCGTTAGCCTCTGCTGAGCTAAATGAGGGGATTCAGCCTTTAGGTGCAGGTGTGGTAGAGAAGAGATTCATCTAAAAGTTACAGGATGGATGGATGAGCAGACAGATGTTGATTTAAACCTGATTGTGTGATATAAGCTGGAAAACTACTAAATACTGAGCCCTGTGACCTCCCTGGTAAATATTTGCAATAAGGCTTAAAAATAATTATATTTTTATGGCAGT
The DNA here is from genome assembly GCF_000732505.1 of Cyprinodon variegatus. Taxonomy (NCBI): domain Eukaryota; kingdom Metazoa; phylum Chordata; class Actinopteri; order Cyprinodontiformes; family Cyprinodontidae; genus Cyprinodon; species Cyprinodon variegatus. The sequence goes on from NW_015150472.1 coordinate 1,944,629, forward strand.
GGATATGCCTTTGAGAAATCTAATGACTAAATCAACTGTGCAAAGATCAGGCACACCTACACTGTATTATATGCTTGTCAGTTAACCTTTCCTTCTAGTCTTAGTTTATGAGTAAGAAACAATGCCTAAGATGTCTTTGTGACTTAAGAAAAACAAGACAAGAAAATATGCAACTTAGGTGATGTGGTAATTTCAAAAACCAAGGAAACAGCTACAAGATATTTGCTGCTTTACATACAGTAAGAGTATCGTTCAAAATATCTCAAAGAGGCTGGTACTGTTACAAACCATTGATGAGGCAAAGCAAGGCCAGTTTACTTGTATAGCATGATTCAGTGAAAACACAATTTAAAGTGTTATACATGGGAAATAACAAAAAGAAAAGTATACTGTACTACAAAAAGGACAACCCTAAATAACTAACTAGAAAATGATTGTTTAAAAAAAAGATTTATAAAATAAGAAGAAGAAAGACGGTTGGCCTGAAAACCTGACTAACAATGTTTCCATAGCAGTTAAAGGCCATTCTAAATAAATGTATCTTTAATCTTGGTTTTAAGCAAGCAAGGGTTTTACTGCTTTTCGGGTGTTTATTCCAAATTGGTGGAGCATAAGAACTAAAAGCTGCTTCTCCTGGTTTGGTTCTGGTTCCAGGTATGGAAAGCAGATGAGAGCCAGAAGACCATAGAGGTCTGGGTGGTTACACTTACTCATAAAGTACCAGAAGGCAGTCATACATTTTGAAGCTAAGTCATTGAATGATTTATAGAATGCCAAAGGTACTTTAGAATATATTCTCTGAGATATAAGGAACCAGCTTAACAAATTTAGAGCTGAGGTGACGTGCTCCAATTTTACAGGACCAGCCTAATTGAATGTTGGCAACAATAGAACCTGTTTGATGATGCTGTTTCTTTTTTACATGGGTTATTAAGCTTGATCAGCACGTTGATAGTAAGTAACTTATCCAAGTGCAAGGTGCAAAATGAATGGACCAGTGAATCAACTCTTGCACACATATTTAACATGGGTAATATTAAATGTAAACTTTGAACTTAACTGTTACATTGTAAAATCCAAACGTATACTATAGAGATAATTCACTGCATTTAACAATGGATCAAAGTGATCATGAGTTTGTGAGAGAGCCAAATGGCCTGAAGAGAAAAACAAGGCCTTCCTCACCATCATATCTTCCCAGAGGATAAACAATGATCTGTGTATAATCCTAGAGTACTTCAGTAATGTGTGTAAAAGCCTGGATAGATAAACCTGAAGCAAATGGATGCAGCATAACTATTAAAGGGGAAAGTTATTAGCATCAGGAAAACAGACACCTGATGGAACAATTAGGTCCCTCACATCTCTATTAAATTTACAATTAAGGAAACAGCTACATCTAAATGTGTTTTATTTTACACCAGTGGATGACAGTAAAAGATCCACCTCTGCACATAAATATGCTAGAGCTTAATATTCTATTTAGCTTAATCTAGATTGACCAATTGATCTTTAAACACGGTCCTCTAAGAATGTTGCTGAAATGTGATAACTGATTACAGCAGACAGAAATGTGAACAAAGTATCTGCTGCCAGGTGCATTAATTAGGTCCAAAAAGACACAAAAAAAATATGTCAGTGAAAAAATGAAAAGAAAAGTAGTAGGACTTTGTTAACATCAAACCTTAAATAAAATAGAGCTGGCCCGTTTACTCTAACAGCTTATTTCAGACTACTTTTTTATTGGTGATATACTGTGGGTGGACAGGGCCTATCGCACTAGAAATAGAAAAAGAAAACCAACTGCAACAAAGAAAGAAATCTTCAGCCAAAGTAAATAAGAGTAACCCAGCTTTTAGGTAGCTGTTTGAAAGTGAAAATGCCAAGCATTAATCTGGAGCTGGTGGATTCACCCACTCATGACTGGCACAAGCTGGTGAAAGCTTACACAACATTGCTTAAGCACTGTGGGACTCGGCTTACAACTGTCACGAATGCGCACCACATTATTATCTCAATAAGCCACACTATTTTCCCCTTGTCCTCCGCTGCCGCCACCAGGCAGATAGAGACTGGGTGGAGATAACTAGAGACGGAGAGAGTGACCCAGAACTGTCATTGCCCTTCCACAGTGGGAAGGGCTGGGCTCCCGAAGCGAGCATATGTCCTCAGCATCATCCTCAACCTCTTCTTTTTCTTTTGGCACCTTCATTTCTTCTAGTGATAACTTGTGGTTCAGCTCAGCCCCAGCCACTTGATCCAGCCCTGCTCCACATAACCGGTCTAATCCCCATATCACCAGGCTCCAAAAGAGCAGATCTGCTCTATATTTATTGGGTGGGTTCGTTGCGTTCCAATTCATTAAACTTGTTTGTAAGGAAAGATTAATTATCAAAAACAAATCCTGCCCAGGAGGAGGAAAACAAAACAACTTATGGTTTGCTAGATTTTATAGTAGACAGAGCAGGTTTGTCCCTTATTGGATTATTTAATGCTATGCTACCTTAAGTTTGTAATGGTAATGAGTGTAGACCTGATTAGAACTGAAAAAACAAACCATAAAATGGAAAATATGGTTCCTTGCAAAAGTTAATTTATTTATCTGTTTTTTTATTTTTTTTATTTTCTTGGATCCTAAAACAAATATGTCACTGGGAAGTGAAATGAAAAGGAAAAACAGTTTTCAAAACCTGTGAACTACATAAATCTTAGACGTGTGCAGTGAAAATTAAAGTTAAAAATCAGTTAAAAAAACAGTATCATTTAGAAACACGGAACACATCAAACCAATTATACAAAGAGTTATGAAGTTTAGGTTTCTAATCAAAATCCCAGTTCTTTGAATTCCAAGAGATATCAAAAGTGTCAATCAAAAATAGAGTATGGCCTAACTGTAACGGTAGGAAGATCCTGCTGTTCACTAAAACGTAGAACATTAATAAGAGAACAAGCCAAAACATGACTGGCAGCTCTGAAGGTACTCCCAGCTCTTTAAAGGACAGGAAAACTATAAGCTATCTACTCAAGAAAACTGGCTTTTATGGAATACTAGAAAAAAAAAAAAGAAACCACTTGTGGAATAAAGGCATAAGAAGAACCACTTGTCGGAGACAGAGATGTTTAAAGAAGGTGCTCTAGTCAGGTGAGACTAAAGTTGAATATTGCGGGCAACATTCATGGTGAAAATCCTTACAAATCGATGAGAACCATGGTTCACAGTGAACCTCAGTGGTGGAAGCATGATGCTGAGATAATCATTAGAGGTGAGAGGGATGAGATCATTACTGTTTAGAAAAAAAGAGACTAAGAGGATATGAAAGGGAATCAAAGTGAAAATCGATCAGTACCTAAAAATGCATACTGTCAATATTTCCATCTCTAAAAATGCAGAAGCTGTTGGAGGGCAACTGGGAAAAAAAAGAGTTGCAGATGTATTAACAGCCAACGGTGGCATTTTAAAGCATTGGCTCAACGGGGCTAAATACTAACTGATGTTAAACTAATGATATGATTTTTATTTGTAAAGAATTTGAATCTTTTGCTTCCCTTTGTAGTTAACACATAAAGAATGTGATCAAGTTGAAGGGATATGATTACTTTAACTACTGTATAGTGAGACTGACAGAAAATTATGAAGTCTCCACAAGAATTTTTGTAAATTGGTATAAATTCTTAGATCTCACCAAAATGCACTTAGTTCAACTGCAAAACTTAAATCCTTTTGAGACAGAGGAAATAAACAGCTTTTATCTGAAAATGTTGCATGGACCACATTATTCATACATCTTATATCATCCAAACTCTGCAGCTGTGATGTATGGGGAGTCAGATATCTCAATCTTGGTGCCTTTCTGCTTTTATTGTTTGTGCTCTAGGTTTAAAAATTGAACAGAACCAAATATCCAGATAAAAAGATCATAACAGCTTCTGCTCCACGGAGTGTTACATGTTCTAAGGAGCAGAGGTAGACTTGGCGGAACTGGATAGTTAATATGAATTCTATTTCTCACTTCCACCAAATAAATGAGGAATGTATTATGCATGACTCCGAGGGGACAGCAACTTGTCTTTGCTAAATTCATCTACCTCCTCTTATCCTTATCTTCAAACTTTTTTAGGTCTCAGTTCTGCCAAAACTTCTGACACAGCATGGAATTATTCAGTCTCTTTATTAAAAAGGAGTCTGTCTCGTTTTACAGTCGCTGGCTAATCTGCATTTCAAAAATCAGTCTAAAAACAGAGTTTAAATTTTAGAGTGGCTTTATTTCTCAAAACCAAAGCGATTGGTTTTGACTAAAACTGCTCCCAGGATAGAGATCATTCAGACAGAGCAAACACAGAGTGCATGCATACTATTTAACAACTCCTTCCTCCTATGAAACAAACCTACACTCTGCCATTTAAAGCTGTTGGCTGGAAATCCACCAATTTAAAGAATCTAACATGCAGATTTCAATGATTTAACACTTCTATTACAAGTAAGCAGTGTTGCCTATATGGTAGAGAGTAAACAGAAAACAATTATCTTTGGATTAATAACTAAAACCTATGACAGAATAGAGTTATGAGGGGAAAAAAACAAAAAAATAATGTCACTGCTTACCTGTTTAATGATTAAATAAAGAAAGCTTGAAGATATGAAAAAGGTTACGAATTGTGGAAAGAGTGTATCAACAATAAAGTCAAAATAACACTGCTTTGTGTAAATGAGAAAATAACTTAATATTTTAGAACAGGATTGAATAAAGAAACTCTTGGCATGCAGACGTCTTGTCAGGGAACACTGCTTGGAGGAAACATCGTTCTAGCTTTTTGCCTTTTCGAGATATTATTTTGCACTTTATTCGTAACATACTGTCTTCGGTCTTGAACTTATTTATATTCTGTAAAGAATAAGAAAAATCATTTGTGGGAAGAAAAAAAAACTTTTTATTACCAAGTTACCTACATACTCCTCCGCAAGGAAGCAGATCTTTGTCTCAGATACTTGATAAAAATTATCTTTTACTCACGTATAGACATTATGTTAGATCAGTTGTTAAAGTAATGTGAATTACATTTTCACAATCCCAAAATAAACAGGCAAAACATTGAGTAGAGCTTTTTAACAAGATTGGAGTCTAGACTGCATTTGATAACCTCCAATTCAAAATCTAAAATATTCGGACAAAACCTGACCTTGAAATAATGACATAATTTTCTCATTGATGTGACGTCAATGAGCATCATAGAGTGCTAAACTTTCTGTATTTCTTTTTTTTTTTCAATCTTGTTTTTTTTTTTTTTTTTTTGCTATTGTTTTGAAGCACAAATGTTGTCTATAAGATATGTAATGTCAATTGAATAGATTTTCGTCCTACCTCCAAATATAGTTTGAGCTTATCGGACACTTAGGAAGAAGTTGACACTTTGATTTACGTTTATGTTTCTAAAATCTTGACAAATCTGGACTAAATTACTGAACAGACAGATATTTATCAAACTTTTACCAAGAAGTCAGTCTGGATCCCTATAATGTAGGACTTAAACGTTAGTAGTTTTAGTTGTTTCATAAAAAAAGGAACAATAGATTTAAAAGGACCTTCAATATTTTCAGATTTCCATTAGTCTTCTCACCAGCCCTGATCTTAACCTTTAATATGGCAGTAAAACAAAATTAGTCTGTTTGATCTTCAGATGATTCATCTCATTAAATGTTTCACACAAAGAAAAACTGAAGTGAACTTACAAGATTCTTATAAATCTATACTTTATCACAACTAGCGATCCTGTTGCTACAGAATTTGATACTAAGCCAGTTGAGATTCCGATAGTTTATGGTACGTTAATCGATCAACCCTACAAAACTATACACCTTTAGGAGCTACCTGTATTTATCATGAAAGTAAAATCTCTGCGTTTTTCTGTATGCCTGCTTCTGTCTCCTTGAAACGCAGGCGGCCTCGGCAGATAGCTGCTAACACTGCGCCTGGTTCTAATAATTTCTTCCTGTTAAAAGGAAGTTTTTCCTCTCCACTGTCGCTACAACCATGCTCCGTGCGAGGGATTGCCTTCTAGTCAATGAGTTGATGCAGTCAGCTGGTTTTCCTTAAATAGAAAACATTGAACCAATTCTGTTTCTGTAAAGTGCCTTGACATGATGTGTGTTGTGAATTGGCACTATATAAATAAACTGAATTTAATTGAATCAAAGGTCACAGATAAAAATTGGCCTTTACATTTATGGCTGTTCAACACCTTTATTAAAGGCAGATTTCAAACGGGTGAGGAGATGGTGGAAAATCTACAGGCATCAGTTAAAGATGTACCATGATGCAAGTAAAATCAAATTGATGGGTTAGTAGGTATTGTATCTGCTATGAAACAGCAAGTCAAGAAGCTATAGAGGAGGAAAGCGAGAGTCTCAACAGGTCATCAGTCAATACAAGGCTAGCAGTATGAAAAGTCAAACAGAACTTACCTGATGTAATAGTCATTCCTGATAAGCAATAGATGCTGAAGGATTGACAGAAAGTAGGGCTCTGAAGCGGTGTCTTTCACCATATTTGACAGGAGATGGTACACTTCATTCATATCAGTGAGAGAGCAAGGTTAAGGAAAAAAACAACTTTTTTTTTTTTTCTTAAATCACACAACAATAAAAGTACCAAGCCTGACAAACTTATTCAACTCATTTAAACCTTTAAAGGTTTATTAAGTTTTTTGTTTTTTTTTCATTAGAAGCATTTCTTTTTTCAAGATTGCAGTACACTGACAGGCATCCTGGTATGAAAGTCAACAGATATCATTTCTCATTGTCTCTCAGGGGAACTATGACTTTAAACTGCTCGGTTGAAAAGGGGGACGTGGATTGAAGAAGGCTCCCACTGGTTTACCTGTCATTCCAGACATTTCTTTAAAGAAATACTCCACTAATTCCATTAATAGTCACACAATGCTTTAAATTACAACACTAATTGATTTTTTTCTAGGGTAAAAGTATATGCCAGGCTAAACCCTTGTATTGAATAGAGTTGCATGCACAAGCAGAATGTTAGGTTATTAAATTTGCAAAAGCTATTGACTGTGTGTCTTCCCTTGCTTTCTAAAAGAGGATCTAATGATAGCTTGACGTCTAAAAGCAACTGGTAAATCTAATAGGCCTTTTAATGTTTTAAATCTAAACCCAGCAAGCAATGCATAATGACTGGAAGCATTTGTTTTGACCTTTTAATTGGTCAAAGAGGAAAGAGTTTGCTATTGACATGTCCTACCATGAAGCAACGCAGGGTGTTGGAAATGGTGAGCAGTAATAGTGAAATCTGTAATTTTACTACCTTAGAAAGCAGAACTTAAGCCTGCAGGCTCATCATGTCTGTCTGAAAGTTAACATGCACATTTTGGCTTTTAATGATGCACATCAACCACAATTTTTCAAGCGATGCATATGCTCGAGTTGGTAGATTCGAGACAATTTACAGAGGTTCAAAATACTAATGTAAACAAATATTTTGAGGACATTGAGGTTCTAAGATTTGCTGGGCATCTGACCACTTATAATAAATGGTACATACATTCATCCTCTTTATACCATTTTGACCCTCAGCCTGTGCAGCAAATTCCTGATGATCAGAGTCAATGAAGTTGACATATTAAAGATCAAAACCTTAAAAATAGGCCTAGAATTGTATTGAAAAACCATTGCTGCAATGGGTGTATGTGCACTCCTGAGTGAAACAGAGCAAAAAAACGGTAGGCTGAAGAAAAGGGCCCTGCTACGCCTCAAGAGAAAATTTAAATCTGAGCATAAATGGTGGATTTTCACTACCTGCGTTAAGAAGTTGAAACAGAATACCCACAATGTCATCAAGTGTTAAAGGCAGCACATGGATCCAGAAGATGTGTGTTCAGGATCTAAGGGTTGCATCACTTGTCAGGCCCGGGTTGTCTCACTGCATTTGGAAAAGATCAATGCTTTTAAATGCAGCTCCACCGTTCTCCTAATCAATGTTAACAGCCTCTGTAATTAAAACACTTTAATTTTTTTTTTTTTTTTAGACAACCAGAGAGAGAAATTAGACTTCTTAAGTTTAATTTCTCTCCCATGCATTACCTGCATAAAAGGCCTGGAAGAATTATCAGCCCTGAGAGATTCAATTATAACCACATCTCAGAAGGGAGAGGGAGCTCAACCTGGGAGTGAGCAGAGCTAGGTTCATCTATCACTAAACATCGTATATAATCCTGATGTAAACTCTGAGCTTTTCAATGCCATCCCCTTCACCCAATCCAAGCATTTCTTTCTCCCTCTAGGTTTCTCTCTGTCTCTTAAAACATTCTCTCTCTCTCCAAATAATGAATAAACATTAGTGGCAGTCAAGTGTGATGTAGGCCAGTGATGGCGGGGTCAATCAATCAACATTTCACAGTTCATTAATATTTATTAGAGGCCTGGAGTCATCTCCTTAGCACCTGGACCTGGAGCCGGACAGAGGAGAGGACTCTCTTCAGGTTAATATTTATGAAACCGCTGGGAGAAGCAAGACACATTTGCAGGGCTCAGGTGGTGGAAGTCCTGTGTGTTAGGATGTGTGTTTCTCATTTTGTGTGCGCTCCATGCAAACAAAAGGACAAAGGGTAACCTGGGTTTTCCAATCAGGGCCATACCTCGCAGATCAATACCGCATTGTCCTTGGAAACAAACATTAGGCTTCTCATTTGTGAACCTTCTCAAGCACATCATTAATCCAGCTACACCCCCACCCCTCTCTATGCACACATACGCCTCCCCTCACAAGAGTCACACCAAACTGTCAGTCACAGTGGCACTTTTATGTTTCTTACAAGGGCTGTGGAAGAAAATGGTTGCAGGAACAAGCATCTACATAATGTCAGAGTCTGGTTCGTCTGCTCACAATGTCAGCTATTCATACATGGCCTAAGAGAAGATTTCTGAATTATTAAAGAGCTCTTCTCTCGGATGTCAGAAGAAGTTTGCCACTTAGGACAAAATCCGCGCTCCTCTTATTACTTAGATGCTGAGATTTTGTAGCCAAACAGTGGAAAGCGAGTGTAGAGATAAAACTTTGTCTGAACTAGTAAGAAGAAATAAAAAAAGGTTATATTACAGCATTACAGTGGTACCTTGGTGACTTCGAATACAGTTAAAAATGTGTTGTTTTTTTTGTATTTAGCATTTGAATTCAAACAGGGAAACTCATAATATGGAATTATTACACTGAAAGATACTTTAGTCATTTGCATATCTGAGCTTGTAAAATTTGAAACATGTTTTCTTTTGACTTTATGTATGAACAATTGCCTTTTTTATTTCTATACACTTCAAGACCTCTGTTTATTGCTGTTCTCACTCAATAACTGCTACGATAACAGCATATTTTTTGTATTTATGTGGAAAACTGTCATGGAGCGAAGGGATCATATTTTTGTTTTGTATACATAGAGGACGAAAAATTAATGACAATTTACAAAAAAAAAAAACGTCTTGTGATTATTAAAATTATTTTGATTGTAAGCAAATGAAAACAGCAAATGATAAAAGGCCAACAAAAAAACCATTTAGTTACAGGAAAATTAAAAAATATCCTCTTGTGGCCTTTGCAATCTTGGAGAAGAAGGCTGAGTCATTTACACCCTCCTACAGGAGAAGGAACAACAAAAAGTTCATTGTTGTTTGTTCAGAGTCCTTTTCCAAACAAGCTGATGGGAAATTTGTTGGATAAAAAAAGTATAATAGGAAACAGGAAATAAGCACCAGAAATCTCATCTTATCAAAAAATATATCCATGCAGTATCTGTATTTAGTACTTGGCTTGCATGAATGACTGAATCATCTGTGTGGAACAGAGCTTAGGAGCTGCTGAGGTTTGTGCAGGAAGCCCAGCTTGCAAGAATAGTCTCCTTATGCTAATCTGCTTAGTAAAGTTTAGTGTCTTATCTTTACCTTGATAAAATTCATAGAAAAACTATGGAGCTCAGATCTGGTCAAGCCCAGTTAGCATGTTCATTAAACAAGGTAGTGGTACTTCCTGCATTGTTGGCCAGTGTCAAGAATATAAAACTATCATTCATAGGAAGCTTGTCAGTAAGGAGAAGTTATACTTTTTTCCCTCCACTAAACTTTCTCTTAATATACCTGGATACAGCCCTCTGTGATCCCTGCGTGGAGGACGCTAATCTATGTCTCCTGAACAGCTGTGAAGTCAACTGCCTTCTCCATGATTGTGTTGTTTATCCAATTGTCCTTTGGGATTAATAAATCAATTAAATCATTACAATGAAACTCAAAGCTTGTCTGCCTGGCTGTGTGTTTCCTGTACTGGGCTGCCTGTGGAGCTGGTAGACAGTTGCCTTTGGTATCTCTGCTTCTTTCTGTATGTCTTCTTCTATTTCCTTGAACCCCAGTCGGCCTCACCAGATGGCCGCTCACACCGAGTCTGGTTCTGCTGAAGGTTTCTTCCTGTTAAAAAGGGAGTTTTTCCTCTCCACTGTCGCTACAAGCATACTTGGTGTGAGGGATTGTCTTTGTGTCAATGAGTCGATGCAATCAACTGGTTTTCCTTAGATAGCAAACTTTTAATTAATTTGACTGTAAACTGGCTTGAGATGACATGTGTTGTGTATGTATGTATATATATATATATATATATATATATCACTGTTGTGTAATAAATTAGATGAATTATTGAAAAAAAGTATTTCATTGGGATGCCATTACTTAAGATGCCTTAAACAGGATAATGTTATTTTACACCTTTACCTTTTGTTTCATTAAAGTCTTTCTAACCCAAAAGCTAACAAAGGACAAAAAGCAAAGTAAAGAAAAGAGTAGAAGGATTAGATGAAAAGAGCAAATAAAAGACTGCAGAGGTCATAGGTTAAGATGACTGGGTTATTTACCAAGTATACCTGTCCCAGGGATAGAGTAGGATATTGTGCTTTGACTCATCTAATCCTCCTCTAATGAACAAAGCCATAAGGCGGATTTAGTCTGCAAAGCGAAAACCAAAAGTAAGAACCGACCCTCTGCTAGTTCTGCAGGCCTGAACATCATGCCTCTATATATCAACCAAAAAACAAAAGGATATTCCATCTCAGCACGGATGTCATCCAGGCGATGGGAGAGTTCAATAGCGTCTTCATCTTTGTTCTCATTGAACACCTTCAGCTGAATGTCCAGCTCTTCGGTCTTCTTTATCTCCTGGAAATCAGTCACAGTATCAAGAGTTAAAACTGTTTTTATACAGCTTGAAATTAAATACAGAGTAAAAGAAGCATAATGCTTTTAAAGGTTTGCTCGATTATTATATTACTTTACATTGAAATCTCGCTAAAGTATTTATGCCTCACCTAAGTTCTTTGACTTCTGTTTTAGTATAATATAAAAAAAAAATGGAAAGAAGCTTATTGAGATTTTGTTTTATGTTTATCCCTACAATGTATTGGTGTCGGATGCATCATGCTGTGGGAATGCTTTTCTTAGCAGGGAATGGGAGGCTTGTCAGAGGTGATGGGGAGATGGGTGAAGCTATATACAGCTCCACCCATCTCCCATCCAGAAGAGAACTTTTACAGAATATTTTAGGTGAAAGCATAATCATGTCTTTGATTTTGCACTGCTAAAGTCCACACAAAAATCATTCAGCGAAACCTAAAAACTGATGTTTAAACATGTTTTCCATCCAACCGGGTCAAGCTAGAGCTATTTTCTTTTTAGTGGTTGCAGTCATTACTGGTTCTAAGGTTTAAAAGATTGGCTGGATATAAATTCTTTCCACAATCCACACATTTTTCTTTTCTGTAATTTCATCCTAATTAACTGAGAAGCTCAATAACTTGGAGTTTGTTGTTATAGTTTGACAATGAAATATAAAAAAAAAAACTTCTGCAAAGCTTAACAACTGTCCAGGAGAGAAAAGAAAACTATGACACACAACCCTCCCGCCGACAGTTTCACTTCCTGCACACCTGTACCAGCCACAAGGGGACACAGAGGTGCTCTTTACCACTTCCCTATGAATCACTAGCAGTGGGGTTTACACACAGAGACACAGCCAAATGTAACCCAGTTTCTGTAGGTATCAATCACTTTGCACCATTTTTGGGGTGCACCATCTGTCTTTGGCATCCAACATTAGTTCGCAGGTTGATGCGAGGTAGGAAGCCAAACACAGGCGGCCAAGGACTATCAGAACTAAACAAATTGTGCTTTCTTTTCCTGCGGGCTTCACTATTTCTTAGCCAACAGCTACACACACTCCAGAGCATAACTCATAATTAGATGAAGGAGTGTCACGCTGAATGTAGGCAATAAAAGTGGTAAATGTGGGATTCATAAACGACTGTACACACAGGCTCTTTCATATCAGGGGGCAGGAATGGAGATAATTAAAGTAATGACCGTAAAAATCAACAGGAGCAGCTGGGATGACTTATTAACAACTGGCTCTGTGACACGTTCACCCCACTTGCAACAAATGAGAGTTTGAGTGATGAGCTGGAGCTCGCTCGCCTTGGGCTCATGTGAAGGCGAGGACGGTGAGGTTGCTGATAATGACGCCTGTGTGCAAAGGTGTGAGCTCTGCACTGCACTCTCAACAAGCCCTTTCTACTAATCATTCTGATTGTTTAGAATCTTTTCTTTGAGATTATGCTTTGCAATTACTTCCATTTTCTAACTAATCAGTAAAGCAAAACAAATTCTGCGAATAGATATTTTGATCCGCAATTTCTGATTGCAACTAAAACAATTAGGACTTACATTTAAAATTCAAAATGCACGAGAATGAATATATTTTCTCTATAGAAATATGAAAGAGAAAGGGTTATTTTACTTGAATGAAGCAATAAATGATTTAATGTGATAAGGTTTAACTGAACTGACTTGAACTTGCTTTATTCATTATTATATGTTGAAATTTTAGGCAACATCTTCACAGTCACAGGAGATTTAAGTTGCTTTCTCATAACTCACAGGAAGGATCTTCTTTAAGCCGCATCTGAGGAACTCGTTGCGTAGATGAATCCGGAAGTCTAGATCATCAGGTGATGTGACCAGGGCATTGATCAGCTGCATACAGGCAACCTGCAGAGCAGACAAATACAAAAAGAATAAACTTATGAGCAAACGGAGGGCGGTAATGGTAGGAATCAGAGCTCCAGCTATAATTACAGATGCACTGATTAGACCTTTCTAAGTCAATGTTCATTTTTGGCTTTCTGTGAGGCCTGGATTTCAGATTTAGATTTTTTTTTCTAGAACACATTTTTTTCTTGAAACACATACAAGGGAAAATACACAGAATTATATTTGAAGAGACAATGTACGGATTTTGTTTATTAAAGTTTATATACCGGTATATATATTTATTTATTTTGGAAGGGTTAGGCATTAAAGAAAATTGGTATGACCTTTGTCATAGATTTTTTGACTCCAAAAAGTTAAATTCTGTCGTTTGAAGTGTTTTTTAACTCGAAACATTGGCAGTACTTACTTGTGATGGATTCCAAAATTGGGAATGAAAGAATAATCTGAATATATATATATATATCATATATAAAAAAAAATTCCAACCTGTTTTCCCTCGAATATTGCTCAGTTGTTAGAAAAATGCACTGGTGGACTGAACATCAGATTTAAAGAAGGGACTTGCCCAATCCAATGCCAAAACCAAACAGCTTATTGACTCCAGTATCATGTCATTTCTAAACTGATTACTGAAGTTTGAAGAAAAAAAGGCATGTTTGGTTATTTAGCAATTCCTTCATAAAAAAAAAAAGCAAAAAAAAAAATGCGAACCTCCATTGTGTGAACTGTTCACAACAACAGGAGTCTCCCTAGCATGTCCTCCTCAGGGTGAATTCAGACTGCCGGTCGGATTGAGGGATCAACTACAACTAGAGCTGCCATGATCAAGAAAAAATAATAAAGAAAAAAGTAAATCTCAAGCAGGTTTCTGTTACCATTTCTATGTTTATATGTAGTGGCTAAATAGTGACAGACCAAGGCTGTAATCAGCGCTATGCATCTGGCAATGTAGACTTACTTTATCATCTTAGCTAGCATTAACAATGGTTCATGCCATTCAGACCCATTGAGAGAGAAATGTGAATCTAACGTTGCATTCAGGGCGGCAGAAACATTCGATTGATTCATTACATAAGAACGTATTAAAAATGTGTTTCCATTGTCTCTGCAGCACATTTATACTTTATCAAAAAAGTAAAAAAAAATTTAAAAAAACCCAAGTGAGCCTAAAAAACATTTTGTGAAAATGTATTAAGCTGATTAAATTTTTGCTCTTCCAATGCGATGTTTCAAAATGCTAAAATAATGGGAGATGGAAACAGTTCTACTGAGCGGACAGGCTTCTGAGCACGGATAAAGCATACTAGGAACCAACACACAGCTTCAGGGTCCTTTCAAACCTGGGAAATCCCAAACTTTAGAGGAAATCTTTCATAAACACTGATGCTGCCATCCTATAGAATAGATTGAATGCAGATATGAGATTAAAACTACTAGCAGAATCCCATCTCAAAATCTCTGCATTTAGATGGTTTCCAATCCTGACACATCTTGTCCTTTTTCGGGGAGAGAGAGAACGCCCCATACCATCACACTGCCTCCAGAAGAAAAATAAATAAATAAAACTGTTTGGCATTGATAGAGAGAATGAGGGAATATTTCCATAAGAGCAACCCCACCATATAAAGAAACATGAACAGCTGGTTCATCATTATAAGATATATTTTTATTAAACTTTTTATTAAACGTTCTTGTTAGAAAAATGAAGCTGTGGTTGAGTTTTTTATGCAAAATGTATTATATATGATTAATAGTGCATATGAATGTGTTTTGTTAGTTAGAGCTTGTTTCATTATGTTTCTCAGGGCCTAAGCTGCTGAGCTGAGGAGAAAAGAAAAAACTCAGGTGAAATGTGAAACAGTCCAGTTCTGTGATTCTATTGAACAGATGTGCATTATTAATGGATTTATTGGAAGAATAAAGAAAGAAAAAAAAAGATTTTGTGCTGGGTGGGTGAGTGGATGGATGAGTGGAGGTTAGGGAGAGGAAATAGCAGATGAATTCTAATGAGAAGTAGGGGGTTTCTAGGGAGCAAGCCATGGTTAAGGCACTTTTCCTTTGACAGACAATCGATAGAGCAGGCTGAAAGATTCCCATGAACAAAATCTAAAATACTGAATTCTTAAACCTTGACCCTGCGCTCTATGCAGCATGTGTTATTAATAGCAATGACAGCTAAGCTGATTCTTTAGGGCTGTCATACAGCTTTTTTTTAATTTAATTTAAAAACTTATTTTCTGTTACTGCCTTATTTCACTGTCAGTCTGAGAGGCTGGGCGGCAGAATTTGTTTTTGTTTATTGTTGTGTACCAGCGTGTATTATAAGTGTGCAAATGCTGGAAGAGGAAAAAAGGAAGTCATCTCAAAAAGATAAAGGCAGAGCAAAACTATAAATATTTTCCATTTTTTAAGAGAGGCTCACTGATTTTTTTAGGAATATTTTGAATGAAGGTTAAACATAATGGCTCTGACCAAAGTTAGAGTTTTTGATAACTTGATATTAAAGCAGTTAATACTTAGAGGACAAATTAGATTAATCTAAATTAGTCTTTAAAGTAAAAAAAATAGTTGAAATTGACTTCACAACTGTAAATATTACAAGGGATCATAATATATGTCATGTAATTTTTAAGACTTTTCTAAACTCGATAGTCTATAGTTCAGACTCATTTGCTTTAAACATACATTTCAAAACTTTTAGAAAACCAAAATTTGAAATGTAATAATAAAAACACAGCGACATCTAGATTTATCTTTAGAACCTGCAAATAAAACTTGAGGCAGCTCATGAAAAATTGATGCTTTCTCTTTCTCACAAGGAAAGGGTCTGGGGGAAGGTTGAGGGTGAGTTTCAGAGGACTGCTACGGCTAAGGTAAGGGTGTCCAGACATTGAAATTAAACCGCTAATGTTCAGAAAGTATAAGGCATTTAGACAGGGAGTTTCTCTGTTTTAAACCTGTTCGCTTTTAGCCTGAACTAAACTGAAGCACATTTCAATCACATTAGCAAAGTCTAGCTGTGCCGACGATCACCGGCTTTGGATTTAAAGTCTATTAATTTCCCCCAAAACCCCCTGCATCAGCAAGGCATTTTAATTTACTCCACAATTAGCAGAGCTTCATTTCATTAATGGCAAAATTTAAAGGAAAAAGGAAAAACAACGACCTTCTAATAAAAGAATATCTTGTTTCTCCTCCACTGCCCGGCTCATCTTCTCTTACTTTCATGACTTCTCAGGCCCTGCAGCTAAACCAATTCCTTAAGCAATTCCTTACTTTGGAGTCTTAAAAAAACATGCTTTGAGTGGTGTTGTTGCTGCTGTTAGATAGTTGTTTTCCTGTTCCTGAAGAACACTGGTGAAAATGAGGAGAGATACGCTGCTTTGTTGCCCTCCTCTGAGATTTAACTTGAGATTTGACAGCATTGTAGAAAAAAAAAAGCAATAGGAAGTATTTGTGGGATGTAAAGAAAAAAAAGGTGAGTAAAAGCGGTGAGAGGAAGAGGAAATGTGAAAAAGAAAAGAAGCAAAGAACAAAGAGAAAATCAGTATCTTTCTTTGACTGCATCTTTTGTATCCCTTTGCAAAAACGGAAAGAGCCATTCAGTGAAGCTGCTCAATGAGGCAGGTGTTTTCTTTTAATAAAGAAGTGGCAATGGAGCATTGAGTGAATTATAATGGGTCCCTGATCACATCTTGTCATGTCCTAGGGGGGATATGATGAGGACAAGTCGACGTGGAGACAGGGGTAATGTTAGTTGTGGTTATAAAGCTCAGATTGAGGTATTAATGGACCAAACACAACATAAATTGGCATAACTGTCTATTTGAGTTGTTTCTGTCGCCATTAGGATCCTACAGAAAAACAACACGGTCTGTGAACGACATGCTGTCTGCTTCTGCTTTGTATCCACAGTGTATGTATTAAACAGGAGTTTTCTAACAGGATTTCTTTAAACCTCAGTTTTAGGTTTGCAGGCAATTATATTTTCACTGTACCACTTTATGGCAGAGCAGTGCTAAGGTATTTGGATCATCGTGCTGTTGGTTGTCTGCTCATGCTGAGTGCATGCCTAATCACTCACCTGGAGCTGCTGGGCCTCATGGTTCTCCAATCCCTCCACAATTGGAGCAAACCTCTCTTTATTGTTCCTCTCTGCTGCAATCGTCATGGCAGCCAGAATCTTATCCAGGCTGGGGAAAAAGACAAGCAAATACTTTCATTACCTCACAGTGACAGGACAACTTTTTTTTTTTTGTTATTTAGGCCTTCAAATGCTTCTCATCATATCTCTTCTCATGTGCTGGTGTGAAGATTTACACAGCCGCTTCAGTAAACCAAGCTTAAACAAAAAATGTGAGTTTTGCTACAAATGTTGAGGACAAAGTTGTAAAAACTTTCTAAAACTTTTAATTTTATATAAGTTTTTTAATCTCTTTATGTTTTTGGTGTCTTTCAGCTGCATGATGGCTGCAACTTGTTCTAAAAGTAAGATGTTGGTTAACATGTTAAATTCAACTTTTTTGAGGGCTTTATTCTAATAATACTGGGTTTCTTTTGATAGAATTTATTGTATCTACAATTAGCCTAAAAGCTGTAAACTTTTTGAGAGATAAGTCAGGTGGTGTGCAGCCAGAAAATCCCAGTATGCACCTGATGCTTGAAAACAGTCTCAGTAAAGTGAGGGGTATAGGATATGGTGCTGCCTTTTATCTGATCCTATCTGCATAAGTAAGTAGCCATGTGCTTTTTTCAGGCCGACACACATCATAAAAGACTGCTGAGCTGAACAAAGCAATTGTTTAAATAAGGAGTGGGTGTGTCCCCTCCATATATGCAGAGGTGCAACAGTTTTACACAAACAATTTGGTCTTTTAAAACTTCGGAATCTGTCATTTAGAGCACTGAGGGGTTAGTTTATATCTTCAACTTGCACGTTTTGTCATAACAGGAAAATTGCTATATTTTTTCCCCTGAATCGAAAAAAAAGTCATAGGAAACTTTCTTAGTTCTGCCAATTTGTTCCTGTGTTTCTCATGGCACATCATAATTATGAACTAAGAGACATTTTGAAAAGTGTGTATTTAACTTAAATTCATTCTCATTCCCTCTCATACCCTGAATAAAATCATATGCAATTAAATGTCACCTCCTAAGTACATGTTTGCATCATTTTTACTCAGTATTACAGAAGCTGCACTGGGAAGACCTCAGAGGATCACCAAGACCAGGTTGCACATTCTGCAGGTCAGGGGTGAAATTGTAAAAAAAAAAAAAAAAATGTGTCCTTTGACTTTTATATGAACTGCAGATTTTTGACAACCGTATTTTATGGATTATAAATCACTCTCGAGTACAAGTTCCACCAGCCACAATATGCATAATAAAAAAGCATAACCAAGAATATCTTGAAAGAAAATTTAAAATGAAAATAGAATAGAGGCAACAACAGGCTAAATAATTGTACGGTACGCTAACATTACACGACACACGAAAAACAATCTGAGAACATGCCTGGTATGTTAACATAACACATTAAAAGTTATTCAGATAACTATAGTATAAATAACATGCCAACAAGTTTATCAAACCATCTGTGTCAATCCCCAAATGACTAAATCCAATGAAATCTTCATCCATTGTGTCACTTTTAAGTCTCTGCTAACTCCAAACTTTCTTTCTGCTGCTCGATTAACGTTTTTGGCAGCATATATTTATACTTGCAGCTTGTAATCTGCAGAATATAATTTACTTTTCGGTGCCTTTTTGTAAAGCCCTTCTCAGTTGTGTTTTTTTAATTTATTTTTTTATTTTTTTTACTTAAACCCAATGCGTCTTCTTGGGGTTAAGTGTGAAAATAACACGTGAAATTATATAATTTGTTAATAATTTCACACATAAGTCGCTCAACAGAATAAGTCGCACAGGTGGCCAATAAATGAGGTAAATACTAACCTAAAACAGATGAAACCAATTAAGTATCCCAATTAAGATTTTCTTTGTGTTTTCATTTCATCCAAAAAATAGAACGTTCAGGTTTGTGGTCGCAAGAAGCTGAAATTGAAAGATTTTAAGGGATATGAAGACCTTTTCAAGGCTCAGCATGTATGAAAAAACATCCCTAATCAAACACAGCAGACATACTTGTGGTTGCATCCTCTACAGCTTTTGTGATTAGCAGCTGATCAGTGAGCAGAGAGATCATGTGTCTGACCAATAGAACCGTACAGAGTAAAGCTTACACTGAGATAAATGGAAGACGCCGCATGATAGACATTACAAAGTTACTGGAAAACATGATGAGCGGCATACTGAGCAGCTTTAAAGCCAGTTCAGACGTTGCTACAAAACAGGCAAGATAGATCTGCTTAACTTGTCGTGTTCTCTTTTGATGTTGTCAGCCGAGGATGGTGCCGAACATGAGTCAGATTCACTGCACTGGCTGGCAGAGAAGTTTCAGAGCAGAAGGGTGAAAAGCTACACCTCAATTCCTTTGACTGTCATTTCCACAGCATTCTGACATTTTTAAAGCATGGCTATGATTGTGACAAAGATCTTGTTGCTTAACCTATTTTTAATTATCTGAGTGACTGGAGTGAGCGAATAAAATAATGTGAGGAATCCAGGTCTGCTATATATACATATATAGTGCCACTAAGTTGCAACATTAGGAGTGATGTGTTTATATCAACCTATGTAGCGACAGAACCAAACATGAATCTAATTTGCTTATCAACTGCATCAGTGCACTGATTAATGACTCAAGTGCATCTACCTGTAAATGTTGTTGTAAATTAAATAAAAGTTTGCTTGAGTTGTCACAACATTTTTCTCACTTTGGCAGATAATTTCTTTATCTTTTATGGGGCAATCAACCGACTCCTGTATGTTTTGTTGAAATGCAACAGACAGATGTCAAGAGGATCTTCGCTACCAAGCAATCTAGATTACTGTAGGTGGTCTTTAAATGGTGAAAATACAATTCCAACATGACCATTGACATAAATTCATGACTTTATGACTTTGTATCTCATAATTATGATTTTGGAATTTGAAATGATGACTTATAATCTCATGATTATGACTTTTTAATTTCATAATTATGGCTTTGAAAGTCAAAATTATTACTTTAAATCTCCTAATTATGAATTTCTATTTGCAATTTTTTAATTTCAAGGGGGGGAAAACGGCCTCCAAAAAAAACCAAAAAAAAAAAAAAAAAAAATAAATAAAAAAGAATCTGTTAAACAGTTAAACTGGCTTTGATTATACTCAGAATTAATTTTTGCAAGCAAAACTAAGCAACCCTTTACAGTCACAATCATATTCCTAAAACGTTTACTAATTCTGTCAGTAGTAAATTCTATTCACTTTCCAATCATAGGCTCAGAAGCAAAAGATATCCAAGAATAAAACTAATCAATTTATATTCCACAACATGAAACCAGTTTTGGAAAATGTATAGTCAGCATCAGAATTAAAAGCCCACAGCCCAGATTTAGATGGTGAAAAATTTTAGACACATTTGCTAAACTCAGCTTTTTCCTAACAGAAAAAAGAGGGTTTGTTTATTTCCTTGACTGCATAAAGACTTGACTCTGAGCTGTTATTGTTATTCCAGTCTGGCCCAGTGGGAAACAACAGAAACACTCACATAACTCCAATTTAAAGGCTGTCAAGCAAGTTGTGTCCAAAGTAAAATAAAGAGACAATGCTGCACCGAAAAGTGTGATTTTTGTACTGAGTTGTTTCTGTAGATACAGCATATGAGTTCCCACCGTGAATAAACTCAGCATGGATATTAATGGTGGGATGGAATCTCTGTAAAACATAAAAATAGACTTGGAGGATGAGAACCGCAAAGGCAGTATTTCCTATATTCTCTGTTCAACATTAGAGGTGTAAGCTCAGTAAAGACGAACGAGGCTTCCTATTTTTGTCTTCGGTAAGGATTTTAAATGATGTAGCTCAGTTTACACACCGGCATAGATTTACTGAAAAAAGATATGGCAACACAAGCAATTAAAAGGCTATAAAACTAAAATATATGCTGCCTTTTAAAGAAAATGTTTTCCTTCCTGTCAGATACCAATAAATAACACTAAAACCAATTTGGAATCAGTCCTTTAATTGTGAGATATACTTTCCTAGTACAAACACATGGTTTTTGATGGCATATCAGAAAATAAAAAAGCTGGCTTTCCCGATAATTGCAACACTAAAAATAGTGTAAAGTTGTTGTTTCTTCTTTTTTAAAGAAAGCCAGCCATTACTTATATAGCTTTTCCTCCAGATGTCACATACATTTACAAATGGGGGTTTCTGCAGATCAGATGAGAAAAACCTCAAAGCTTTTTATTTTCATATTAATTAAATCTAAAAATACTTTATTGATCCCTAAGGGAAATTAAATGCTGTAACCAACATTCTAGGTGTTTCTTCAGTGAGTTGTTATAGATGCTGATGGCTGCAGACAGGAAGTCTCTGCTGCAGAAGCCCCTGACTGAAGACAGTACTTCTGCTTTACTTGTCAGAAGTCCTGTGAGATGTTTCTACTTTATTTGTGCATTTATTTCAACCCCCACCTCAACTAAAATAAAAGATAAAACAATAAAAAAATGTACTTTTAGAAACTGTAAAGGTATGTGAATACATGAATAAGAAAAAATAAATAAAAGCAAAAAAATAAAAAACAGTTATGAGAGCAACTATAAAATGTAAAAATGATATACTCATATTTGACGGAAACATGAAGTATATACTTTTTATTACATTGTTGTTTTTTGTTTTCAAAATCTAAATCATAAAGATGAAAAAACAGAATGAAATCTCTCATAAAACTAACAATTTTGTACAGTAGGTACTAATCAGCTTGATTAAAAAGGTTTTTATCAGGGGTCATATAGGTTTTGCTGCTAAAGATAAAATTTGTATAGTAAGTTTTGGATCATAAATATTGTTAATTTTCGTAGACAGATAAGTAAAGCTGGAAGATATCCTAAATCCAATCAACTTCAAAAAGTACTGTGCCCAACATGCTCTCTATTTGCTTCAATATTAGAACCTATAAAATGTGCTTTTAATGCATTTTTTCTTTGAAAGTTTAGAGTTATATTTCATTAACATTCCTTTATCAATAGAGCTCTGCAGACCTGCAGATAAAACCAATGCCTCTGACCTTTATACTGTGACAATCTCATTATCTGACATTACTCCGAGGAGAAAAGAGGCTGATGTGTTAGGTGGCTGTGAGAAATGCTCAGATATGATCCATTCAACTCACATGTTTTCTTCTCCGATGATACAAATAGCTGAGAGAATTTTGACAATCTCCGTCATCATGTTGGTCTGTTTGGGGTCGATGGCTCGTGCCAACAGCAACAAGCTGCGCTCATCGCCCAGGATCCTTTGCAGTCCATACTGTAAAAGAGAGAGCAGATAAGGCAAGGTAGAGAAGAGGTCCATCGGGGAAGAAGATAATGAGAGCTTTTATATTCATAGGGAACTTCCACTTCTAGTAAAATATAAATTACATAAAAAAGCTGTAGTGTATGAAGTTACAGTTAGCCTTAATCCTCTTTTAAAGAGATACAACGAAGCTGTGCAAGGAAATGGCAACGATGATAAATTGATTTAATTCAGGACAGGACTGCAGGGAGAAATTCTTAGTCTTCTGCAGCTTTTAGTCTAAGTACAAATGGAGGACTGGATTGAAATAATCATGTGTGTGTGTGTGTGTGGATGGGATTAACTTCACTAGAAGCAATATCAATAGTGCACCTAACCCTAAAATCTGGGCCACTTTAGAGAAATGAGCAACACTTTCCTATAAAAGGGATAATTGAAAGTTCAGAAACTTTTTAAGGTGAAATTAGCATCGCTTTACTGCTTCATTATCCTCAGCCAGTCAACAACAAAATGCAAATAAGGTCAGAGCTCTTACCACCTGTGCATGTTTTACACTTTAAAACAGGTTGCATAAACATTGTTTATGTAGTAATTCCAGATTTAACAGATTCGGCTTTCAAGGGCTTTAAGTCATTTGCATTCTCCTCAAAATATAGCAAACTAAAGTTTATTACACAGTAATTTGTATTGGGCTTCTGGTATTTTATGCAAAAACAACCAACTGGAAAGAATTAAAGGAGGAAGGAATGAAGGACTTTGAGGAAAAAGAAGTTTAAAGAACGTTTAAGACCTGGATAACATTGAATTTTATTTTATTCTTTTTTTTCCTGCAGACTGAGTGGGAACCTGATTTGTAACTCAACGTTTTAGATATCTGCTCAGTTACAATTTTTTGTGATGGTCCATTCAAAATAAAAAATTAAAGAAAGATCTAATGAATCAGTATACAAAATGCATCTCTAATATAAAGTTATACAAACCTTATTGTTCATGAAGGCCTTTAAACACTGGATAAGTTTGTACTGGTTGCGTTTGTCAATGCTCTCTTGCCTGCAGAATAAAAACATTTCATATTCAAGCATGTTTAAATATGACATCCTCCTTAATGCACAGGTGTAGATACAGTATTGAGAAGTGGGAAGCTGGGCTTGTTAACTTACTGTTTTTTGTCCAAAAGCTTATCCAGATTATCCAGAAGAAGGCCAAGCCCCTCATGTCCGAAGTTGTTGACCCAACTGGAATAAAGAGACAAAAGAGAGAGAAAAATGTTAGACAAAACAAATATTCAATATTAATAGCTTCACTGTTGATGCCCTGGATGGTTGATTTAAACCAGGACCCCCTTGAAAACAGAAGCAGACACATTCAACTGAATTCAGCAGGTCCAGAGAGGACATCTTCAAAATGACCGCTAATGTCAGCACTTTACCTGATGAGCTCAAACAAAAGAAGATCACTGGATGCTAAGATCAGAAAGTCTGCTGCTGTTTACATTTTACTTAACGCTTTAAGCAAGGTTAAAGAGCTGGTTTACTTTGTAAAAGTTGTAAAAAAAAAAAAAAAAAGATGGAATAGGGAAAAAAAAAGAATATCTGACAGCAATCAGCTCACTGAAAGCAGACCTACTGTTTTTTAACACTTGGTCACCACCTATTTTGTATTTTAACTTTCTCTGAGTCGATCTTTGTTCAACATCAGTAACAGTGTGTTACAGCGTTTTCTTGCAATTTAAGTTGCATGATTGTTTCTTTATCATTTTATGTCTGTAACTAAAGACTACTTTCTGAGAAATGGCAGGTAAAGTTTAAGTTATTTTTATTTTAAATCGAAGAGCTTTTCATCTTACTATCAAGTATAAGGTTGAGAGTTGTACAGTAGGTGCAAAGTGTGTCGTTTCCTTGGAGGTTGGAAGCAAATTTCATAAAAAGGATTTGCTCAATAGACCTTGTATCTTATCTAAAATTCAGCTTTAGACTTTTACACATGTAGTTTAAGAACATATGCACAGTACTTTGCATTCTTTCCACAACCTTAACCTTAAACAATAATATTTAAAGTCAACCATGCCCTCTCTTTGACACTGAATATATTCTCCATCAGTCAGACTTTAAACTGCAACCATTTACACACAAATGAGCATCCATCCATCTTAACCAATGTTTTCAGCGCAAAACAGTTTGCATCCAGGCCCGATGTGAGCAACTATTATACTGTGCCAAAAGATTAAGCAATGCAACTTAGATAACACTGTAATCGATAATGGATCGAGAGAGATAATTGCCTATAAACCGCAGCGTATCTGGAAACGGCAAATGATCCAGTGCAGATGAGCCTGTTTGTTTAAGCCCGGAGCAGAATCAAGAGGCGGCTGCAGAGAACCGAGTGGCTGCAGCCAGATTATGACATTAGCTTTACTTGTTTTCGAGCCCTTAACTGTCAGTGACGCAAAATGCATGAAGCAATTTTCCAGCATTAACGGGGCACAAGTCAATGATTTATCCTTCCTTTTTGACAATGATTTGAAATAATAATGGTTTTAGTATTAAAGCCGTTTGTATAGACTCAGTGAGTTGTAAGAGACCCTCAATTAGAGATGGAATGCATTTGCCTCAGGAAGCAAACAAATTCGAGGTGAGGTATTTCTTTAATCTGTGGCTAAATAAGAGCTAAACAATGACTTCCTGTCCTACATTTTACCAAATGTTCTCATAAACAGACAAGCCGAGGCTATTTATAAGCTGTTAAACTTGCAATGTACTGAGTTATGACGGAATCCCTAATAGACCCCAAACAATACACTTTTCAGAAATGTTTCTGTAAAATGAATTTCACCAAAGGGTGTAGGATCTTATTGTTTCATTCAAGCATGTGCTCTAATAAATCTAAAGGCTGCAAAAGATTGCATAAACATTTTCTCTGTTTACAGAATAATGGAAAATACATCTGGATGTTTGGAATACAGAAGTACAATCATATACAGATAATTTTAGATTTTATGACAAAATTTGTGGAATTAAGCAACATGTGCAGAAAACAAAAAAAAACATGGCTTAATTCTTTTTTAGGCGAAATAAATAAATAGGTACAGTGAGTGTCCATTTATTTTTCTCCTCACCAAGAAAAGAAGTCTTGCTGCAGGTTGCAACATAATACAGTTCCCCTCAGGGTTCTTGATGCACTAACTGTTTTGGGTTCTCTGTACATCCCAGACAGTCCATCATTCTCTGTCCCCTTCTGCATGACTTTAGGTCATTTGCAGCTTGCCTTCTTCATGCCCCAAAAGTTTACTTAGAAAAGGCTATTAAAAATACTATATGGTGCATGCAGGGTGCTTGTCCTCTAGCTATAAAAACACAAAGAAACACCTTAGGAAATTGGCAGCATAAAATAATAATCTCTACAAATTAGAATCTGTATTACAGTACAAAAACAGCATCTCTTAATTGTGCAGATTTCTGCCTCAATTAAGAAGTTTGTACTTAGAAGGAACTTAACTTGGTGTTGATAGTGCAGACAAGTTCAGTGTATATACAGAATACAGAATCTATAGCTATATACAATATATAGTCTATAGTTATGTACTATATACCCAGTAGACTGTGGGTTAATGTAACGTAGGAGGTCTGGAGATGCTGATGATGGTGTTGCTTCTAGGTCCTGAACAGGGGAGGGAGAGAGGCAGTGTCAGTGTCACGGGGGTCTCTGGGCGTTGTTAATAAGGCTGGTAGCGGATGGGAAAAACTTTTCTTGTGGCGTGAGGTCTTGGTACTGGGGGATCGCAGCCTCCTGCCAGAGGGAAGGTGACTGAATCAGGGAGATAATACTGCCATTCCTGGTGTGATAAAAGCAATTGAGTCAGCTCCGAAGAACGTCAGGAATGCTTTGACTGTTAATCCAGAAAATCCATCATTTTGGATTGGGCCAATATCCTGCCATTTGTTGCGTCTCCCTGAGGAGTATGATCTCTCTTTATTATGATCACCCGACAATTCACAAATGTTATCGTTTGAAGCAGGCAGAGCACTAAAATGTATCTCTTCCTGAAATCATTCCTGAAATCATTTTTTAACAGAAAAGTTCTTTCCATATTATGTTTGGTTCTCTGCTGCTGACTAATCATAATCACATCATGTTGTCAACAAGGATATAAATAGACCAGACCAGACAAAACATTTCAGCTTTAATCATATGTGTACATGTATCACATATTTTCTTAAGATTTCTGATTATTAAAAATTGTAGGGGAAAGATGAGAAGCTATTCTTTTTTTTAACTTGAACACTTTGAGTGCTATTCATTATACATCCTGAATATTTTACAGTTCATCATCAATATAACTTTGTTAAAATTAAACAAACTGACAACAGGTCAAAAATGTGTGAGGAAAATGTCAGCACAAGAATCCACAGCCACAGAATCACATGCTGTCCCACCTCATGTTTGACTGATAACTTCTGTTGTTTTGAGGGCTTTTCTGTGGATTGATTCCGTATATAAACCACTTTTACCATTTTATGAGGGCTCAGTGAGTAGCTCTGTTTCTGAAAGCCTCTGAACACAAACTATATGTTTCATATTGCATTACAGACCAGGCTATACAACTGTCCCTCTGTGGGTTTAAGGACATGTTTGCTTCTGCAATATTCCTGTTGTACTCTATTGTGCCTTGTAACCAATGGATCTCAACTATATAGCTAGAAACAAAGCAGCACCGCTGTTAGCTTAGTGATTCTGTTAAAGCTCGGTATGGAGGATGACCCAAGTCTGGACTTTTTGACATAAGGCAAACAGAAGAAGAATGAAACTATACTTTTTTTATTAAGAAAAAATAAATTGCTTCTGGGCAGGACAATAAAATATTCAGTCCATACTGCAAATCCAAATGAAGGGGTGAGCAGCGCAGTGCAAGATACCACTGACAAGATAACACTGCAAAGCACAATAAGGGGAGATAATGAATACAGGGGATCAGATGAGTAGAAAAAAGCAAAGGCCAGGTGTGTGACAAGAGCAAGACTACAACAAAACAGGCTTTTAAATACAAAACAGTGTTACAATAGGTTCACAATTTTACACAATAATAAAGAGTCTGGCTTTAGATTATAATGGTTAAACCACTTGAGGGAGTGAGGGAGGGATAATCGCAACATCATTAAAACCTCTGGCATTCAGAACCTGAACTTCTAGGATTTAGGAGGAGCTTTTTAAGTCCTTAAAAAATGTCTTAAGGATGAAGGCAATGACTTAAGCTGGAAGTTTTAATATCTAAATCCATTCCGCTTATGAAAAAAAAAACATCAAATGCTACTGATTTATATAGAACAGTCAATTTGCCCGAGACAGGCTTCCATGGGAATTTCAGCAATGCTTAAATGCTGAGCCCCACCAACGTTTTAATGCTCTAAAAGACAAGATATTACAGAAATATATATAGATATATTTATTTTATTATAGTTGATTACCTACAGGTATCATTTTTTTTATGCAACACCAATCAACACTAATAGAACTGCAAGAAATAACAGAATCCAAATAAATGCTCGTTATTCCTTTAATTATGCATTTATAAAATAAAAATAACATATCGCTAATAATGTATGGTTCTATTTTACAATTTAACAGCCCTCAAGCCAAGTTGGCTCCAGTCTTTGGACAACTCAGTCTGCGCTACCGTTCTATTACGAGCATGAAGCAACGATGGACAGTTGGTTGAGATCAGTCAATAACTTTGCAGCTGTCCTACAAAATATGGGGGCAATTACAATGTAAAAAAAACCCTCAAAAGACCAGCAGAACCTGGCATAATGAGAGGGTTTGTTTGCCATTTCAGAAGACAAAGCAAACATTCAGTGAAGCAGTCCATCATATCTTTATATGTTAAAGAAAGTTAAAGACAGAACCTGAGGGATTTCAACTAGGAGAAAAAAATGAATAAATAAAAGCTAAAAAAATCTAAATGGTCAAAAGTTAGTCACTTCAATAGCAATTTGTCTAAATGGTCAGCTGAAGTTCAGCCAATGGAAAACTCTAGGAGGGTTTCCCAACTATACTTTTAGCTTAAAGTTTAAAGTTGAAATGCAGATACAGTTTAATGTATTAATAGCTGTCATTTAAGAATTATTGGAGAGTAGCAGGAGAAAGTCACAGTAAGAGGGAAATGGTCAGTATGTCATCCAGCACCCTATACAACAGCTACAGAAGATGTTAATTTTTTTTTAAATAATGTTATTAAAATTTCACTGTATAGTAAATGTAAAGAAAACATCAACTTTTACACAATTATTATTTTGATGAAAGCTAGGAATTGAGATGCACTGAACATATTATCAATTTGAAATTTTGAAACAGAAACAAACCCTAAAATATAATGCTGTGATGCTCCTTAACAAGATCCATCAATACTATGGATGAAACTGGCAAACATAACTGGATATTCCACATACATCGAATTGTTCCTCCTTGCTGTTTTTCATTCACATTTCATGGCTTCAACAGTAAGAACACTATCATAGGCAGGAGAGGAACTCTGGACTGCTAAATCCAGATAGCCTTTAGCCTTTTGGAGATCCTTATCCTATAGAAACACACACAGATGTGCGAGTCAAATCTGGGACTTAGCCTTTGGATGGCTGTAGATAAACAAATGCAACAAAAGTCTGAAGCTCTGCTTTACATTAAACAAAACACCCAAAGATGCATACATTTGCATGTGTCACACAAGGTACAGGTAAAGCCTTAATGTAGTTTTTGCAACTATAAATGATGTGTGATGTGCTTTTACATCCTGTCACACAGAAGAATGTATGACTCCATAGATAATAAGCGCAGGATAGGAAGGTTGGGTGGTACCTATTCTAAATTATCTATCAACAGGAATCAAACAGGTTCCTCTTTCTTCCTCCTTATTTAATGCCTGCTCTGTTGGAAGAGCAATGATCATGACAACCACTTCCTTTCAGGCTTAAGGGTTCATACCAATTTGATGTGATCTGTTTTTTTGCTAATGTTAAACAAAGTGTGGTTTGAACCATAGTCTTCATAAAGTAATCAATCTCTTTATCAGTTCAGTGGAAGCAATCTTTTATAGAACTACCGTAGTCTGAATTTAAGGCCTGAGGACTCTAAGGCTGGTCTCAGCGCTCCATAACAGTGATGTTGAGGGTAGCCAAGCAAACAGACGAACAGCAGCAGAACCCAAAAAGAGCTTTCTGAGGTGAGAGTCTGCAACATGAATTAATGTGTTGCTGAAGGTCTTTGTGTGTGTTTCAGTCTGTGCATGAAACCACTGAAAGACAGCAGAAAGAGCAAAATCAAAAGTTTGCTGTGCAGTCAACTGACAGCACACCATGATCCCTGGATGCTTTGAAATTTCTCCCTACTGAGTAGAAATCACCTGAAATTTTTATTCATCCTCTGCTGAACACCACGCATTCAGTCCTCCACAACAACAACCCTTCTTACTAGCCCCTGGATTTTGAAACAAACCAGGAGAGGTAGCAGACCTGAAAGGCTTTTTCTTTCTTTTTTACATTTCAATTATCTAGTATTATGAAAATCTGTTAAAGGAGTTTCAGACTGGAGATCATATCATATTTCAGGGGCTTGTAAAGAGGAATATACAGCAGCATTTTTCTGAAAGAACTAAGATATTTTCAATGTCATTGTTTCAATTTTGTTGCATACAAATTGCATATCAAAAGTACTTTTGAAGCAGTGTATACCTGCAACAACAGGTGCACCAATATTTTCTTAGTAATACTACTACTACTAATACTAATAATACTAATAATAACTGAAATTTATTGATCTCACACTGGAGAAATTTACCTCTGCATTTAACCCATCCTCTTGGGGAGCAGTGGGCTGCCATTGTGCAGCGCTCCGGGAGCAGGGTGGGGGTTAAGGGTCTTGCTCAGAGACCCAGAGAGCAGGCTGTTGGGATTGAACCGGGTACTTGCAACCTTCTCAGAGCACAAGCGCACTGCTCTAACCACTAGGTCAACACTCCCCCAACTAAGAAAAATGACTACATGAACAACATGAACTAAGACAATCCATGAGATACTTTTACATCAGACCTTGCTTCTTAGAAATGACACAGAATATCTATAGGCAATATCTCAGTAAATACTGCATATGTTTTAAACAGTTTTAAGCAGCACATCTAATATATGGGACTGACATTTATATAACTTATAGGTTCTATTTAGTTTTTTTATTATTATTTCCTCTTCTTTTCTGGAAATTGGATCACATTTTGACAGTGTGATGATGTCCATTTGAATTCTG
The DNA here is from genome assembly GCF_000732505.1 of Cyprinodon variegatus. Classification (NCBI taxonomy): domain Eukaryota; kingdom Metazoa; phylum Chordata; class Actinopteri; order Cyprinodontiformes; family Cyprinodontidae; genus Cyprinodon; species Cyprinodon variegatus. The sequence goes on from NW_015150472.1 coordinate 1,975,413, forward strand.
ATGTGGTTAAGGGATAATTGATGAAGTAGATTGACAGTCTGAAGGCAAACCGTGACAAAAATTGTAATTCAATAAATATTTTTTCTTTTTAACAGAAAAACAGTACTCATTACCAATTATATAAGAAAATAACTCATTAAATGTTATAGTTGAAAACAAAATATATCTTGCAGTAACAAAAGCACAAAATAAAACTAGCTCGTTGCCAAAGTACTTTCCACTCTACCTTAATAAAACGGAGGTATCTAATCTTCCTGTAATTTTTCCTCAATGACTGTCTTTATGTTTTCCTATTGGAAGCTTTTATAATCTTTTCAGAAATATAAAGGTTTTTCTGTTTTAGTTAGCTCATCAGCTGTGTGCAGCAACAGGTGGAGGAGGGGCGCTCTTAATCGGATCAAGCCATTTTTTATTTCAATGCTGTCTTATTTCTTGGCACATTTGGATCAAATGTAAATCACTGCATTTTTTTACTTGGTTAAAAAGTGATCTTGTTTTTAGAACCAAAAATATTGCAAAAATAAATTTTTGTACAATATTAGTTTAAAGAATATGAGCTTTATCTCACCTTCTGGTATATATTCATAATTAAATGTAAATACAAATAAAAAATTATGTTTTCAAATAATTTATGCATAACTCTGTGGGTGTAACTGAAAAGACTGTGTTAGAGGGTAACAGATGGTGTCACAAATAAAATGGTCACTATTATACTCAAGATGTCAAAAACCTATGTGTCTCCAACATCACTTGCTTGAAGAAACAAAACTTCAACTGTGAAGAAAGCCTTCAAAGTGAAAACTAGTTAACCTGTTCGTTTCTGATTGCTTGTCACATCCATTGTTGATATGACATAACACTCAAGTCTGAACTAACCAAATCAAAATGTGTTATATAAAAAAGTCCAATGGCAGACTGGATGAATTTACTGATTGTTCCCTCCTCCAATAAAACTGAAGCATTTACCTACAAATCCTTCCAGATTCGATGCTCCTTGACAAGAGGCAAAAAAAAAACCTCTGTGGAGGAGATGGAGAGCTTTTCTATTATGAGAATAGAAGTTGTAAAAGCAAAGCTTCACAAAAATGTCTTTTTTTGGCTTTCTAAGATTATCTTTCTTATAAAATCATGTACATGACAGAATGAAATTGCTCTACGGTTAAGTTTTATAAGACCTTAATCTACAAAAGCCAATGACTCGTGTCCTGAAGTGGCACTTAAACATAAAAACCTCCATCTAAATAAAATGTATCTGACAAGGCTTCAGATTGAGCTCTTCTACTATAAAATGAATTAACTAGATCATTCATGGTGAATTCACTTTGATAAACCAACATCAAAAATGACAGATTTTAAACTGTATCATTCATTGATAGACTGGCAACTCATTGTAGATTCACTGAGAACCACTAATCATGCTTTGTGTCTCTGCCAGACAAGATTTCAGGCCAGAGCTGTGGAGAGAGTAGACCCAGGAGACATTTTGAAGCTCATAGTGGTTTCAACACTCACAACAGCAGAAGGACCGACGGATATGCTCCTTTGTGCTGGTGTTAATTGCCTGCTGTACACGCAGCAGACCGAGAAGGGCCAAAGGAGAAAGAGTGAGACATAAGAGCCCCAGTTAGAGCTGCTACTTTAAAAAATGTTATGTCAAGAGACCAGCTTTTCCCCCTATCTTATAATTGTTTTTGATTTCACAGTACAACCTTTGGCTGCATGTATAAAACTTAATTGCAATCAAATGCAGAGATATCCAACTTCCAGAGGCAATTTGTCAAGAATCAGCTCTACAAGAGAGTGTGGTTGTTGAGTCCAGATTTATTCAGCTCAAAACACAAAAAATCTATGACATCATCCCTAAGAAATGAATTAAAATTAAACTACTTGGTAATGTTAAGCTATTTTTTTTGTATTGTTTCAGTGTCATGCATGTTTTAAAATACTTCTCTGTTAAACATGTCTGAAATATAAATACTGTCATTAGCAGACTGCTGCAGAACTTGGCGACAGGCCAAGAGGACCATTTAACTATCTGAAGCTGTTCTTTGGAGAAGGGACATATTTAAAACATGAAGACCAATGATCATGAATATTTTCCCCCCTGAGACTTCAACAAAGAAGCGTTCACGTGATAAAAATCTTCAATTATAAATGTTGAAACCAATCTATGTAGAGTTCGAGTTTGCAAAAAACTAGATATACCAGTGAGAAAAGAGGGAAGGAGGACATAACCTTTGCCCCGTAAATTATAAATAAGATAATGCATTTTTTATAAACCCCTTAGATCGTTCAAATGGATTAGGAAATGAAAAAGGCATCAAGTATAAAAATGATAAAATGACAGTGAGACAATGAAGCAGTGGATAAATAAGTGACTGGGGGAAATGTTTTGAGGATAAGAAGTGGAATCCCATGCAGCTGAGGAAAAAGAAAGCAGAAAAAGAAACAGAGAAGGAAGCTCTGGGCGATTCCATCTGTAGGTGGATCTGCAAAGGCTGCGTGCCACACACCTGTGTGGGACTGCCCTGGAGATAAGGCCCACAGCAGAATGGCCCAACGGCCACCTGTGCTGCCAAACAGGTGCAGAGCCCAGCCAATTAAACTATAAGACAAACACAGGCCTGAGGGAACAAATTAGCAGGCAACACAAACATCAGAGAAAAGACAAAAAGTAGCAGTAAGCACTCACAGTGTAGAACAAGACTTTGTTAGCTAGTGTCTCGGGTCTCCACAAAGTTTTAGCTGCTATTACCATCAGAAATAAACAAAATTCATCCTAAATGTGTTGTGGAGGTTTTATAGCAAAGAACAGTTTGAAGGTACGGCCACATTTAACACCTGTGTATGTAAAGCAAGTCAACAACTCATTATAAAGAGGAAGTAAGCAGACGGAGGCTGGACTTATTAAGTCAGGATTACATAAAATCTGAAAGTAACTGAGACAATGATTAATATTTGGAACAAAATTCCTACAAAGCACAGTTAAAATCTGAGACTAACTGCTATATAGTCACTTAAATTTAAAGGGAAAAAGTATCAAAGGCTACGTTCACACTGCAGGCCTTGATGCTCAATTCCGATTTTTTTTTTTGCGAAATCCGATTTTTTTTTTGAGTTGCCGTTCATATTTCCAAATATATGCGAATTGTATGTGATCTCCTGTGTGAACTGCAGTCAAACAAAGCAAGTGTCCTGCATGCGCAGTAGAGGACGCAATGACGGCACAGGCCAGCGTGCTCTTTTTTTCGGGAAGTAAACATGAATGGTAGAGCCGGCGCACATCTACCGATCTTTTTCAACCATAAAAACACAATCTTTTCAATATGGTTAAACATAAATACTGCTTGCCGCATCATCATCTGCCATGGTTGTTGTTTTTCTTACCGCTTCTGGGTAGCAAGACGCAGAGTAGTGACCTTTGTCGAGTATTAATGACGTTCAGGTCGAATGAATGCGAGCTGGCCGTTCACACACAGATCGCATTTGAAAAGATCAGATTTGTATCGGATTCAGGATCACATAGCCAAGTGGACTGGGTCTGATTGGAAAAAATCGGATCTGTGTTGTTCAGCCAGCCATGAAAAGATCAGATACAGGTCGCATATGGGCAAAAAAAATCAGATTTGGGTCACTTCAGGCTGCATTGTGAACGTAGCCAAAATGTTTAGGATTCATACTTCATTAACTTGGTTAGATTTGAAGAAAAACAAAAATCAGGATATTATCTTGAAACATTTCTTTCTGCAACTTTGGTACAGTAACACACATCCCAGAGTTTTTTGGGTTTTTTTCATCAATTGATAAATAATAAACTCATTTAAACTGTATTGTTTAGTAAACTTATTAATGTAACAAGTCACAGTCTAAAAAGATGTATCGTTTAAAGAGGAACAGAAGTGTGCTTGAGATGATAATTATATTAAAGGTGTTAACGAATAAAATTCAGTATTAAAATAATGGAGACATTTTCCAATCAATTACCTCCATGTTTAGTTCAAAAGATGAAGTAGTACATCCCCCCACCCCGAAGGATTTAATTCAACATTAAGGTACTGCCACGGCCAGTATGATGACAGTGTATAAAGGTTACATTAACATAGCACCGTAAAATGCAGACTTTGTGTGTCATAATCCATAGCCAAAAAAATGCAAAACATTCGCATTAATTAACAGTAACCTTCTCTACGCTTCTGGAAAGTAAGTCACTCACCCCTGGAGAGAAATAACCTGCATACATATAACTAAAGGACGTATGCGAGTCGACACCCACAAAGTCCTTGTCTGCACACACACCCAAAGGTTGATCTCTGGCTTAACCTACATCTCCTAACTTTGACTCATTCCTAAATACTCAAAGGACGACTGTTTACACAGTAACCGTTCTGAAATGGAAAACCCTTGACAAAAACAAAACAAAAAAAACATGGTAGATGAAATTAAACAGCTTGACCCACTGTTCTTTCAGTTTTTGAATGAGATTGAGCAAAATCTAAAACTTAATTGCCCTCTTCACTCTCTTTCATCTAGATTGATAAAATAGTTTTTTTTTTTATTACCATAGGCACTGCTTCCTTAACCTTTAATAACCTTTGTCTTAGCTCAGGAACTGTGTTGATTGCTTTCAAACATGCTTTTGTTAGGTTTCTTTATCAAAGAAAACACACCTTGATCTTTGGGTTTTTCTCATTTAAGACAAATTTCTTTTTTTATTCTGTCTTTCCTGGGTTTTAGAAAAGAAAAAAAGTTTTTAATCACTTTCAACATGTTAAAAAACAACATCAAATTTGAAACCTATTCAGTCTAGCTTTACATCAGAGCATAGAGCTCTGCTTTATGAAAGAATGATAAAACAGTCTGTTAAAATCCTCTGGGGTTCTAGTTTTGCTGGACTTTACAGCAGCCCTTAACTTTACAGATCATTATGTTCTCTTGTTCTGACTGAAACAACAGGTCTGTATCTGTGGTATAGCATTAACGTGATTCATCTCTGAGTTCAAGAGTGGAAAGTATTCCTTTTCCAAAATTATTTTACAATTCATTGATCACAGCGGATCTAGTGGACACGTCATCCATAGGCCAGGCTTTGCTCTCTATGCCCATGTAGAGTGCAATAACCTGGTCAAACAGTAGTCGTGACTGAGGTTTCGTTTTTAAACCAGCAAGAGACCAAACACAAATCAAATATCAATAACTGTGAAGAATGTGATAAGAGACACACCATAGTATGAGGTTTAGCTTCAGTATGAGCAGTAATGGTGGCTTTGATTCCAGTTTAATCACAATGGATCAAATGCAGAGAAAGTAAAAGAAAAATCTGACCTAAAGAGTTGATTTCTAAACAAGTTTAATGTTGCTCCCCAACTTTTTTAAACTTTCTTTTTTTTAAGTCTGTGCAAAAGTAATTAAACAGCTGTGATCTAATTATGCAGGTTATAATCCATTTTCAGTTGGTAGTCAACGAATACAGAAATCAGCTTTCCAAAAGTGGTTATAAATCTACTTTAAACAATCAAAAACATGTGCACATTTCTGAGTTTATGAAGATTAGTATTGCCAGATGCTCTATAAAAAAGAAGTACCCCATCAGTTAGGAGAACAGTTTCAAAGAATCTAATATGAAGGAGAAGAAAATTAAGACAAACAAAAGAGCTGAAAATGATCTGGGAAGGGAAAAAAAGCTAATAGGAAAGTGCTTTCCTGGGAGAAAATATTATTAAATGAGTTTCACAGAAATGGATAGGGTATCTGCAGCTATAAGACATGTCTAATTTGCAGCAGCAGACTTGTTTAAGGAAAGCTCTTGTTCCCAATTCTTATGGGAGGCAGGTTGCTGGAAGAAGAAAATGGTGTGAACATGACTGAGAGAGGAGAGACGAACACAGCGAAGTGGGTGTAACATTATATGGCTGGAATACAGAAATTGTGGTGTTTAAGCTAAATAAATAATACCTCGCCGCACTTCCCAAGGCTTTCACTGACCACCTTTGGAGAACTGGGATAGACTCAATTTGTTGTTAGAGCAACAAATGGAGGGAGAAAAGCAGCCTTTTCTCCTTTGAGACTGGTAAGCTTGGCCATTTTAATTGGGATGACTGCTGCCAGTCAAACAGGAGGGGGAGAAAAGGCCTGCTGCACAAAGACGGAGGGGAAATTTATTAGATTGACTTATTTTGTGGGTCAAATATCAGTTCACTACAGCATGGCAGCAGCAAAAACAACCAATTTTACTTTTACAAAGGAATCTCACAGCTAACACTGCAGACATTTCACTGCTCAGAACCAGATAAAAACATTTTTTACCAAATCACAGGACAAAATAAAAAAGTATTGGTTCCCAACATCATTATGGTAGCCCCAATAGCTGATCTGATTACTCACTTCATTTTGCTGCCTTGGGCTGCTCAGTGACGCAGTGGATAGCACTGCTGCCTTGCAGCAGGAAAGTTCCTAGTTCAATACCTGCCCCGGGGTCTTTCTGCATGGAGTTTGCATGTTCTCCATGAGCATGTGTGGTTTCTCTCTAGGCACTCTTGCTTCCTTCCACAGTCCAAAAACGTGACTGTCAGGTTAATTGGCTTCTCTAAATACTCCTTAGGTGTGAGTGTGTGCCTGAATGTTTGTTTGTCCTGTTTGCCTCTGTGTTGCCCTGCGATGGACTGGCGACCTGTCCAGGTTCTACCCCGCCTCTCGCCTGTAGACAGCTGGAGATGGGGGGAGATTGCGACCCCGCCTGGGAAAAGCGTGACGGAAAATGGATTGTTTCCTCTGCCATTCCCTTCTCGCTCTTTAATTATCATTTATCTAATTCAGCTGCTCCCTCTTATATATATACGATTCAGCCCAGCTATCGGGGCCAGATCATTAGTTGTGTATTCTTAGTTTATTCATGTTATGTTTTTGATGTCAGTTATTCATCTTCGTTTCATAAGTTTTAGTTAAGTCCCTGGTCTGTCTATTCCGGTTCGGATAGGAACCCCTGGTCGGGCTACGGACTCCTGGATTCCAGAACTGTTTCTATCTGATCTGTATCCCTGACTTTGATCGGATTCCTTCCTGCTCCCTGGGGATGCTGTGTCGGGGACACTCTAGGCGGCCTTGCACCGCCGCTCGTTCGGCAGTGCCTCGGCTGGATTCTGCCTTCCTCGAAGTGGATAGACTGAACCTTTAAACCAGGTTAGTGACTCATTCGGACAGTCATCTGCCAGATGATTGTGGTCACTTACCTGTGGTTCTCCCTCCCGAGTGTCAGTGATTAGGCGGGGCCCCGCCTCCCTCTCTTATCCCCAGAAGACCATGTTACTGTTCATTTTTGTTTTAATTTCTGTCATTAAACATTTTGAAACTTCCCACTCTCTGACTCGCCTGAATTCTGGATCCATCTGTCTCATTTTATGACACCCAATGATGGGAAAGCAACATTTTCATCTGTGAAGATGTTTCTTTCCCCTCAAATTGTTTATTGCTGTTTATTTAATTGCTGTTTATTGAGTGTTTACACTCCTGATAGAGAGAATTTATATTGTAAAACACTGCACAGTACAGTACTTTGTACTCTGTTACTTATTCTGTTATTTTTATACACTGTCAAAGGTCCACATTCTATGACCACTTCTGCTATACCTTTTGCTGCCACCACAACTTCCCCATTGTGGGACAATAAAGGGATTTTCAATTCAATTCACTTCAAATTGTGTATTCCTTCAATTAAACACCCAAAACAGAACAATGGTTTTAATGAGTTTAGGGTGCCCAAATATTCTGATATATCATAAAAAATTTACAACAATTACAATTAAACAAAGGTTGGTTCTCTGTGAATAAATCTTCAGTTACCAACCTGACAGGGTTACTGGTGAGAGACACTCTGAGGGATTCCAAGCAGTTGAGCAGCTTTTCGTCCATGATGCCAGAGCGCAGCTCATGGACGTATTCCTGGGATGAAAGTGTACACTCATGTCTGCTGTTTCGTAGCCCACCCTATGAAAAGAAAACAAAAACATTAAATTAGTAGTTCAAACTAGAACCTTTTAACCATAGTAATGACAAAAAGTGTGTGGTGATCTACTGTAAGATGCCATAACTTTATCCAATGGTCTTATCTATACAGAGTGGATTACATATGGTTCCCCAACAAATTAAACAATGTTACATATCACGGCAAAAATATGCAGAAACTATGTTATTTATTTTTCTGTTTCCCTTAAAGAAACAACTAAAGCCTTAGATGTTTTTTGTATTCTTATGAGAGACTCAAGAAGTGCATAGTTGTGAAATGAAAAAACTATGACATAGTTTTAAGCACTTTAATCACTTTACTTTTTATTCACAGAATGATGCTGCCACCACCATGTCTAACCAGTCTGTTGCTAAAAGCTGAAAATTTTCTCATCTGAGCGCCTTCTACATGTATGTCTCTATAATTGTGTCTCTGAAATTCATGCTGGTGTTTTTTTTGGTCTTTATGAAGCAGTTTACGTTTTTTACTAATGTTTTTCTGAAACCTGTGAGAACTAATCGGACAGCTTGAACCTATACAGATGTTAATTCAAACATGTCGACTATTTTCTAATTAGGTTTACCCTAATGAGTAGATCATTCAGAGTTCTGGGGGCTTAAAACAAATGTATGATTTATGTTTGTTTATTCACTTCATAAATTACTTCAACGTGTCTCATGAAATACACTAATATGTTATTTTCCATGAAAACAAACTTTGTATCTTATCCATCCAAGGAGAAGGAAATTATAAATTGGATGAGCAGAGCGTGCCTGAAGCCTGTTTTAGCCTAAAATATAACGTAAATTAAAAAATATGCTGAGCATTTTCTCCTTTCTGATGTGTAATCAACCAAGACTCTGATAATGGACTTTACCACCAGTGCAAAGACAGGCACCACATGCAGTAGACAGCAGTGTATCCTTAAGGTAGACAGGTTTTTGTGTTTATCTCCACAGGGACGTGTTTCTACACTGACACTTAGATAAGGAGATCAGTTGTGACATAATTCATACCTGAAGCCTGCTTTATACCTAAAATTGATGAATAACCAGACTGATTGAATCAATCACTGGACTCAAACTCCAACAAAGTTCCAAATGCAAAAAGGTTTATATGCCAATTTTTTATGTTTAAGAGCCTTTAATAAATTCTTAGGATCTTTGATAATTACTGGATGATAGTGCTAAAGTCATGTCGGTTGTTTCTAGAAGGAAGCAGAGGCACAGAACCAAACTAAAGAAACTGGCTGCTGGGATTCCATCACAGCATCCTGAAACAGGCTCCCAGGCATAAGGAACGTGGTTGTATTCATTCTTATACCGCTGGTTCTCCACACAGCAAACTACACTAATAGGCATTTTGGGAGGTAATAAGCTAGCATATTTATCTGCAGAGAAAGAGACCTGCTGTTCTGTTGCAATGCCACAATCAACATGAATTAACCGTTTTTGTGTCAGTGCATGAAAACCAGAGGGATTCCAACAGCAAGGCAGCCATTATCTTATATTTTTAATGCAAGCTAAGCTTGGGCTTTGACTAAATGATATCAAAAATACATTTCTTTAATGATGGTGATGTAGAATCGTAGTCTTGTAATGACTGGTGCCATAGCATGATTTATTTTCACAATAAAACTGTTGCATGCAACTAAGCAGCTTATTGTTGTGGCCCTTTTTTGTTATTAAGTGTTGAGAAGAAAGTCATGCAGAAACATGAAGAAGATACTAATTTCCTATTTCATAACATGTTTCTGTCCACTATAAAAATGTATACAGCAAAGCTATAAACACTTTAGTGTTTTTATGTTTTTGTTTTAAAGATAATTTATTTTTGTTTTATTTTAAAGCTGGTAGAAAGGTAATGGGTGTAGATAAAGGGGAAAGATGCACCCGGCCTTGCCATTTCTAGAGTTTTTAAATCCTTACAGTCACAGAATAACTGAGTTAAATCAAAGATTAAAGAAGGTGATTTATGAGTCAAATAATGCAGCCGCATTTTTAAAATAAAAAAGCATTCTGGAAATGCTTTTTTATTTTCAAATTTTACATTTCAAATTGAATTTTGCTATGTATTTGCTGGAGTACATTTTGAAAAATAAATCTCAATTGTCTTTCTTTTTCATTTTTATTAAGTAAAAGGATGAGCAGTTTTAAAGAAAAAAATTTAAATGCAAACAGGATTATTGATTACTAATTTAATTTATGAGGCAAACAAGGGAGCCACATTCTTAAAATGAAAAAGCATTTCTGAAAATGCTTTTTCATTTGAAATATGATAACGATTTGCTTCCATAAATTAGTGCAAATAAAGTAAAAAAAATGTAAATGTGAAAACATTTGATTTTGATACAATTACTGAATATTCTGATGGTTTTTCCAAACCCTTTTAGCATAATGCACCACAGTCTTTGAGCTTTAGCTAATTAAAAATAGACATCAAGCACCAAGTTCGAGCAAATAGTGTTACACTTGTATACATTGTATCGCTCCATTCACAATATCCAGTGATTTGGTTTTATTTTATAAATAATCGGCAATATTAATACTGCAAAGATCGGTCTTGAAAGTCCCATGCATTCATGCTTTGTATGCAAATTATGTTAGATGTTATTTGTCATTAAAAAAAAGAGATTGGAATAGCAGACTGTATTTCTGTGTATTCTTATTTTATGTTCTCAAGGCTTATTGGTGAAATATTATTTTTTTCATCTGTTGAGTCTGCCATGTAATTTTGAAATAAAGTGAAAATACAGTATCCCGTGACTTAACCTATTCTTAAATAATGTAACTATTGATTTCATAAGTGTTATAACTAAAAAAAAATAGATTACCGGTAGTTGTTATGGTCATGGGTAGTAAGTAGATCAGTTACCCAAGACTGTAGCCTTTTTTTCCAAATACTTTTTTACTTTTACTGGAGTAAAATATGATGAAGTAGTGCTACTCCTTAAGTACCATTTTTTTTTTTTTTGTGAACCCCAAACACCTCTGATTATTTGACTCAATATCTGAGCCACAGTTTTGGATGAAACATCTCTTGATTATAGATTGGATAAAACTTCTCACTAACTACAATATATACCATCAAATCCTCTATTTACACAAAGGCTAAAGACATTGTTTTTACAAAAAAAAGTAACTAAAATTCAAATTAACAAGATAAATCACTCCTTTCACATCCAAAATAATATGAACAAAGGAGACACAAGTACTTCATCCTGAAGTAACATCTAAATATTTGTATTATTTGGCAATGAATGAGTCCATTCAGTGCAGAAAAGCTATACTTTTTTCTTTGTTGGGGAATCTAAGCCTGTTAGGTTTTCATCGTCAATAAAACCCAAAACTAAACGTATGTGTGCAACTACTTCACCTGGCTTGTATTGTACTTAATTTTTGAGTCTTTAAAATGGATGGGAAAGTACTGATATCACAGAAAGTTTAATATAGTAGCTGAGACAAAATTAAAAGTTTTCTAAAAGTAATAAATAATTTATTTAAACTTATCAAGATGCTAGAGCCCAGTAATGTTTTAAATAAATAATTCAACCTGTAGTGCAGCATGTTTGACAAAGTTTTTATTTTAATATATCGCAGGACTTTACCAGCTCACATTACTTGAACCTCAAGTCTTCAGAGAGACTTGAGGTTTAAAACTGGAGGCAGGAGCTTCGTTATGCTACTAAAAAATTTAATTAAAGTTGAATTTAGTGACTGGATAAAGGTTAATATTTCGAAACATATTAAATCAAATCTTTTTTTAAATCATTTATTTCTTTTTTATTATTTTAAACCATCAAGCAGAAGTTGTTTTTAAGACTTTAACAATTAAAGCAAATAATTTAGTAGAAGTAAAATAACAAAACCTTAAATTATAAAACAACAGAAAGATTAAATTTGAAAAGCAAACATTTTTTAACTTAGATTGTATTACTGCACTTAGCCTATTTGCATCTTTGGAGGTTTTTTAACATACATCCACAGTAATGGAAGGTTGGACACAAAGGCATTTATATACAAATACATTTATCTTCCTACTACTCAGTAGTTCCCAGCAAACATACCACGATGTCCAGAAAAGCTTGAGCTCTGGTTTCACCACATGATCTGACCTCTGGAAACCAAAGACGTATGCCATAAACTGCTTTTTCATGTTCTGAGCTCAAATCAATGGAATCCATTGGGATGATATCAACATTACAGCCCTATACTGGCTGCAGAGACATAATCTAAGGAGCAGGAGAGGAAGCGAAGTAGTCGCAGGCTGGCCTCTAAGTAATAACTGTTGGTCTCTGACTGGTTCAGACAAAATGGTTAAAAAACAGCATGGAAAAAAGCCAAAATCAAGAGGAAAACTCTGTGAGAAGTTGTTATTGTGTGTTTAGGATCTGCACTGGAAAAAGAATGAAGGGCAAGAAAACATAAAAAGGGTAAAATAAAAAAAATAAAAAACAGAAGGGAACTTTGGGAATAAAGGGGAGGACAAAGGCCATCAGAAGACTCTGCAACGTCGACGGCAGAGGAGAGACTTGAGTCTCATCTCCTGCTGCTTATTGAATCCCCTGTTTGTCGATAACAGTATTTCCTGCCAAAGAAAATAGTGTTGGGAGCAATTACTTCAGTGAGCCTGTCAATTTCATTTTGCAGGGTTAGGGGTGCGTCGTGGATCCTACCCTCCACTGTCTCCGCCTCCCCCTTCTATGTACACCATGGGAATTACAGAGTGTGTTGCAATCTATTGAGGAAGGAACAGGGAGACAATGCCAAATCGGCTGCACCTCTACATGTCATCTTCACCTGTAATGAGCCTGTAACAAGCTGGCATCTTCCTCAGTGCCCATATGCTGCCCACTCAGGCAGACTGACAGATAAATTATTCAGGTTCTTTGTCAGCTTAGTGGGAAACCAAAATAAACAGTAATATGTGTGTACCAGAGATACAGCAACTTCAAGGTCTGACATGTTACTTTTCATCCTGAATGGTTCGCTCACTTCTTCTGCAGACAACTGTTATAATGTGGTTTTTGTAGCACTTTTTTAATATTCTTAATTGTTAAAGATCTACACAAAGTACAATATCACTGCAAAGTTAAGGTTTCTTACATTTGTTAACATAAAATCAGTTTGATTAATCACTTATCCAAAAGTGTCAGGAGAAGGTCCGGACTGAAAACCTATCGTGACATGGACGTCCACCTAAGCTGAAGGTACCACGTTTAAAATGCTTGGAACCACTGGAAACAGCAGGGATCTACATCAGAGGCTAGACTATGCTGAAGAGAAAAAGAAAAGGTCTTTTATTCCTAAAATTCAAAAACTTTAATTCCCCAGTGTCAAAAATAAAACCACCTGGTTTTCATTTAGCACTGGTGATAAAATAAAAACTAAAGAAATCAGTATAACAGTACAACAGCCAGGTAACATAGAGAGCAAACAGGTGGTCTTAAAAACAAAATAGCACTTTTTGATGTACAAAGAGAACACTATGAAACACTGTGGTGGAAGCACCACAATATGGGGGGATTTCTTTAGAAGAAACAGAGAAGAGCTTAAGATCCGACAATTTGAGTCACAGCTCCAAAAGGAAAGTTTTCATCAGAGCACATTCATATGTAAAAATGTCAAAGACTAAAGGTATAGAGGATGATTTTTTATTTCCAGGTGGATCATCTAAATATATGGTCCTCCTAACTGTCAATCATTCTGGTGATCTGTTGACGTAAGGCTGCACATGCTCACTTTCAGGTGTATATTTGTGGTGAGCTACGGTTTCAGACAGTTGATGAAGCTCTCCTCTCTCACCACGGTTCTTTGGCAGAGGGTCGTAAAGGAAAAGTGTCTATGGAGTGTATGACAAGAATAAAAGGCCTCAAAAGAGGCAGATATATCCCAGAATGCTTTGCAGGAGAACTCTCCCTACAAAGCATTATGGGAATTGCTGTCACAGCAGCCAGCTGTTACTACAAAACATCGGCAACTAAAGATGGCACAGGCACAGCGCAGTGGAAGAGGAGTTACGTGACCAACAGGGAGTAAAAAGCAGTGATCATCTGTCCGAAGGGTCAGTTAACTGAAATTGCTATAAAGTTTACTATATAGTCCCCGCTCTATATAGTGATTGAGTAATTAAGGGGTTAGGGCGGACGTTTAGACACAGCAAGCTTGTATGAGCGATGAAAAGAGCAACTTTTAAACTGTCTGGTCAAGAGGAGTGGGTACAGGGTTGTGCATGCTTTTTTTATTTTTAGTGGAGAGGGCGGGTCTTTTCAAAAATTCACAGAAAATTCTCCACAATATCTTTAAGATTTGAGAATTGTTGGCAAAAATGTATGTTCATATATGTTTTATATTGGATCTGAATGAGCTCACTTTGCATAAAAGAAAGGGCGGAAATCCTACAGTAGTTTTAAGATTTGTTAAACCTAGAAACACCAAACCCAAAAAGACTTGCAACAGTAAATGAGTTTCACCAAAGTACTACATTTGTGGGATTGAAAACAAATACAAATCATAGTTTTGTAAAACATAGCTGAAAACTAAACTGTTAAGACCATCGACTTTGTGTTGGTGTTTTAAAAAAGACCCATACAGAATGCAGAATTGGGTGATTATCACTTGAAAAATACCCAAAAAAAACTACAGAGTGAATTAGGACACACAACACATTTTTTACTCCTTTGATCATACTGTATAAGGTTTGAACAATGTTGTAATCTATATTGTACATCTTTGCTTTTGATGATATAAACTGAAGAAGTGAAGCAGTATAGACTGAATCAAGTCTACTTAAAAACATAAAACAAGTGTTCACCATTCTCACTAACATATTGGCTAACAAAGTCAACATGAAAAAAAGTTTTAAATTACAGGAGAAAGATGATTATCGGTTCTTTGTATTTAATTAACCAAAATGAATAGAGCACCCACAGCTGGGTGTAAAAAGAATAAAGATAGAATCGAAGCAATTAGAGGATATCAAGCGACATGATGATCATGTTACAGCTTAATTTCCTGTTCATTAGCAACCGATGGATAAGGTGATAGTAAATGTACCAGAATGGATAAAAGACATGAGACAGATAGAGTGATGTGTCACACACATCGGCCCTAAAAGGTATGAGGAAAGTAGTTAACATTATCGCATGATGAAATAAGATTTAAAGACAATCCAGACCAGACCTAAGTTAGAGATGTTAGGCTGTAAAAATGAGGATCCCTTCATTTAACACAATCTAGAGTCTGGCGTGTGAGCGTGACAGCATTGACGGTAAAGGTCAACGGGAACATGGATCAGTTGAGATGCTGCTTGGCTGGACAATGAGTTTTGCTAAGCCCCCCTTAAAGGACAGAGTTCTGCTGCTGGCAGATAAGACATTTCATCTAGCCACCAGGCTGCGGGGCTCCCTACACAGTGGGGGATTTCCCAGCAGACCATGTGGCAGAGCATTTCATCTCTGTCTATCATCATCCATCTACAATTCAGTCTTTTTACTTCTTTCTTAATTTTTTTTCCCCCTTTCTGTCCCTCGCTCTATCCATAGTATGGTCTTTTTAAACCTTGGCTGACAGCTACAAAGAAATATGCGTTTATCTGCTCACACCAGGGGCTTTTTTCCTCCATTTTTATTCCTTATTTATTTTCTTTTCCATCTTCTGATTCTTTTTGTGAGAAAGCAGAATCAATAACCGGCGCTATTCTTCTACGTCTATGTAACTAGAAGTTGCAGGCATCAGGGACAATTAGGCCTCCGACACAAAATAAACACATTGGTACCATCATAGCTTGTGCCTCGAAAACTTCACTGCAAAACAGCATCAAACTAAAGAGTGAACAAAAAGAAAACAAAAGTCATTAGGCTGGGTAAAATAAATACAGCAGTTACTGGAAAAACAAAACTAGCAATTGTCAAGACATTATAGTATCTGTTTCTGTGGGTCCTGATCCCAGTAGTTAAGAAAGCAAACATAAAGTGATGACTGACATATTCCCAATAGCTTGTAAGGCCAATACAACAATTCACCACTGCTTGCATGTGATAGGGTGTTCATGACTAAAAAGTCAAGCAAAGAACAAAGCTGTAATAAATACTACTATACTAGTGATAATTGGTCAAAATAACAAAGGTTTTATACAGATGAAGAAAAATCTAAGAAGGCTTTACAAAAAAAAGGAGTTGGTGAGGATTTAAATATCAAGCACGGTACTAGAGGGGGAAAAGTAGTCTTGATGCTCAAATGGTCTGGCATATCATTGCAGATAAACATATTTTTAAACCACATCAGCTCAGCGCACATGCGGAGAAGCTAGCAAAGGGTACATTTTTACCAGACACTAATTTACAAAAATAGAAAGACAAACTTTTCTTCAACAAACAAAATTTCTTCACTACCTGATCCGTACTGGTAGCACGATCCGTACCATCAGCTCATACGCGCAACCAGATATACATTCGGGTCGAAATCGATTTTATTTTGTAAAAAAGAACTAGATTATGTTTTTTTTTTCCTCCTTAAAAATAGTAAGCGTACTAAACTACAATGTGTTAAAGGTTAATGATAAGGCATTGATTTTCCTGTGAAAATCAATGCCTTAAAATTTAGTCTTTTTCAGTTTTAGTTTTTCATTTCTTGTCAACATTATGGTATATAGTGCGTAACCTAAAGAAAGAAAAATGCAGATAAACATGGTTTAATCATATTTTGCCGGACCACTCTGAGCATGTCGATGATGATGTCACACAAGCACTTTAATGGAGAAAATCTAAAAAAGCATCCAAATTG
The DNA here is from genome assembly GCF_000732505.1 of Cyprinodon variegatus. Lineage (NCBI taxonomy): Eukaryota > Metazoa > Chordata > Actinopteri > Cyprinodontiformes > Cyprinodontidae > Cyprinodon > Cyprinodon variegatus. Next base: position 1,992,195 of record NW_015150472.1, read on the forward strand.
TCTCAGAAAAGTCATAAAACATTTTTTTTTATATGTGTATAAGCATTCTTTAGTGAGTTAAGGATATAAAGTAGTTAAGTAATTTTAGTATCGTATTTAAATTATTTAGGGAAACCCGGATGTATATCGGGTTGCGCAGGCACAAATGAGCTGATGGTATGGATCAGGTAGTGACTATGCCTAAAGTTACAATCTAATAGATGTTCACAAATTCGTGAATGGCTTGACAAAAATCAAACTTCAACTGGATTTCGGAGACATCTCCTGGCATACATTTGAAGTATCTCTTTAGGAATCCGCAATCCAAAGGCCAACGGAGGATAACCTGCAGTTAACACAGATTTTAGCTTTATTTTATATATCCTTTTTAAGTTTGACTCAAGTTCAAACCATGAAGAGCACACAGCTCTGTCTCACTGGCCTTTTCTCCAAAATGTGGCATGGTGAGATTGAAGCATCAGGCACTTTCAAAAAAAAAAAAAAAAATCCCATAGAGGGTTGACATTCAGTGTCATCATCTGTACACTGGGGAGAAGGAAAACATTTTTACAGAAACGCTCATGACTCTGTGGTATCAGAACTGCAGGGGTCAAAAGAAAGTCAGCATCAAAGATGTATTATTCAAATCAACTGGAGGTGGTGGATGAAAAAAAACCTTACACAAACTATAGTTACAAAAACATAATAACATCAATTAATTTTCCCCTTTGTATCAATAAAGTGAATTGGATTGATTTCTGCAGGATGAAATGGAAATATATACTAACACTTGATCAACATAAGGCTCATAAAAAAGTACTTTTATTTGTACAAACATTACCAATAAGGTATTCATTAAATGATTACTTGCTTTGATGACGTGTTAATTAACTTTAAGTCTAACTTATCCCAACTTCACGTTTGCAATAACCTTGCAGTATAATCTCTGGAGTACAAGAATCTGCTAACTTTTTCCCAAGTGTAGTCTTGATTTCTAAGTGCAATATCAGTATTCTAAGCAGGAATTCACAGCATGTCCTGCTACAGCTCTGTTTGCCATGTTTAACAAACCTGCTTGTGGCCATGGAAATTAATCTGCTTTGGATGTTTCAACTTAAACCCTTATATCTCAAACCACACAGGTCAGAACTTTTGGCCTTGCTCTATCGATTGCTTTAAGTTGTGCTGGAGTAAAAATAAACAATCCCAAGCAAAGAAACATAACACTGCAGTTTGTATGTACTGTACAGTACCAACACATGTACATTGTCTATTCAGGGTTAAAAAATAACCCAATTTTTTACTTTAGCTGTTTTCCAGTAAAACATAGTTCATTATCATAATATATATTGAATTTAAACCCCCCCAACAGCACACCTCATTAATGACAAGAGGGAGTAAAAGCTTCACACAAAAGTTTCCTCAATGTTGTGTGTCTGTGTGCAGGAACTAGAGTGTAAATGTCCATATTTCTTAAAATGGTTCTTAACACTGTTGGTGCGCACACATACACACATATACACACTTTTCTCAGAGTACTGTTTGTATGTTGTGCAGAATATTCCCTAAAGCACCTCTCCCTGTGGTTTGCAGGACTCATGTATGCACTGAATTTCAATGACACTTCTTATAAAGATAGGAGCAGATGTCAGCAAGTTTACTGAAAGGCAGGTAGAAGAGAGTCAGAAAAGTTGAGTTGATAAGTCGACTACAAACTAGCTACAGAAAAGAAGAATTCAGTTATGCATCTATTTGCATAAATCTAATAAGGGAAACTGTGATTATTTTTCTGTCTATACAACAGAAAATAAAAGTGTGCTCTACATTTTACTGAGGCATTAGACCTCGTTGTTGCTTATTCTTTAAGGGAAGATTGCCGAATGACATCCTAAATATAAGACCTTTCTCACGGACTTCTACAAGAGATCAAATCCTTTAATAAGGCTCCAAAAACTACAAATAGAAGTATACCACACATTTATCAGGATGTGATACATAGTCAAATCAAATAAATTGAAAAAAAAAAAAAACAACTAATTAGCCAATTTATATTAGCAAATATATATTAGCAAATATATTTAACAAAGACTGATGTTTTCAGGTCTTCATTATAATGTTTTTCTGCTTTGAGCCAATGTAAGCATGACATTTAATGTTAGAATATTAGTTCAAACTAATTAAAAAAACATTTTTATTACAGAGAAGGCTTAATGGCATTTATGTTTAATAGCTGTTAAGAATACTGGAACTCATTTTAATTTAATTTACTGTACAGGATTGCTGTTATATTTGCAGTTTTATAAAGGGAAAGAATCATGTTGGGGGAAAAAAACAAATTTTAAAGTTTTGAGGCTTTTTGACACATCTCTCTCTCCCTTTCCTTTTTTTCCCCCTTACTGTGTGATGTGATAGAGGAGTTTAGCATGTCAGCTGTTAGGAAGTTAAAGCCACACAGGATTTAATTTAGGTTTTCACTGAGGTGTGCAGCATTGATTGCACTGTGGAGGCCTCTCTTTGCTTGTGTTTCAAGCTCAGGGAGCTGGAGTATCAAGCCAAAAACTCCAACAATTGACAAATATATGAAAGACTGAGAAAGACTAAATACAGCCGAAAAAGCTCTATAGATTACGATTCTGAGGTCTGTACTACGTTCTATGTGCTTATATCCTTCCGTAATGTTTTCTATAAGCGACACAGTTTAAGTGAATTATACAAAAAGAAAGACACTAGATTTGCAAAAAAAGAAATTAGTATTTAAGTTGAGCAGCAGGTCTACTTCCACAAGTATTACACATATTTTACATGGTAGTCAATGATGCAAACACTAGTGCTGTTATCATGAGCATAAATAGAGAAATAAATTAAGAAAGCTTTAGTTCATGAATCTATATCCAATATTATAAAACATTTTTGTTTTTGGTGTCATTCAAACTCTAGATTTCATAAGTTAAAAATCAAAAAACAATTATTGTGAATTTAGATGTGATGTAAACTTCCTTTATCAAGAAAAACATTTTTTTTTACGAAAAACTATTTTCCAAGTCTTAACTTTGCAGACTATCGTCTGACGCTGCTATTGCTTTGCTCTGAAATTGAATTGCAAGATATGTTTTGAAAGAAGCTTTTTAATATCAAAGTTTAAAATCCTCATCATCTTTGAAGTTAAAAGTTTGAGATATTGAACAAAAACATTTTATTTATTTAACCCAAGCTTTTTAACTATGACGGTGCTTTAAAAATAGCTAGATATTGAGTTATTTTCTTAATGTAGAATTTCAGAGGGCTTCTATCTCCTACTTAACAATTCTAAATTGAACTGCAAGATGTGCCTGTGAACAAAAATTGATTTCTTATCAGTTAAATGTTTCAAATGAACCTAAAAACTCCAAAATGAGCTTTCAAAAACAGTCACAGTGGCTTCTTTTATTTTATTTTCAATTAGAAATAAGGATAAGCTTATGTAAAAATCTATCCGTTATCAACAATCTGAAATAATCTTTTAAATAATCTTTTTAACTTACATATTTTCACCAAAATACATCATCAGCTATAAGTAATTTTACTTATTTGCATAGTGATACATTAATATTAGCAGATCATGTGAATAACCTGGTATATTAATTTTAGCATTTATAGAAATATTACTGTTTATCAGCCACCTTAGCTTCCATTAAGGATATGTAGTGCCCACTCTGGCCACAGCATAGTGACTTATATTTATTTTGTGTACACGAATGTAAACAAAAATAAAAAATTTTAAGAACAGCTCTCCAGACAATTTCATTTTTTTAAAGTGCAGCCTTGAAAACAGTAAAAAAAAAAAAATACATATAAACAGTGATATAAGCATATGACTGTATATTTACAGTCAAACATTTCAGTTAGTGGTAAAACACCCCCGGAAAGATCCTAACTTCAGAAGGCATATGTATTAATCAGAATCAGTAGTATACATACACCACCTTGGTTGCAATTAGGCCAGAACATGACTCACATCTCACTATGTTAAGTATTGAAACTTAAGAGACTGAAGTGAATACAGGTAGAAGGAAAACAGTATGCACAGGCATGAGCACACCTGGCTTAATCAAAGAAGAGTTATAAAAGATAAATTGCATTTTAGTTTTTATACAGCCTGATTGATGGAAGATCCTGTACAGTAGGTGGATGTTAAGTGAATCGGTTTTTGTTTTACAAACAACAAACTTATGAGGAGCTAATATAGGAGAATGATCCTATTGTCTCTTTAATGTTAAGTTTTTTTTTTTGCTCGAAACCAACAAAGATTTTCTGATACAATAAATACATTCCTCCACGAAGGCAAACAATGTTTAACCCAGAAATCAGTGCTTAAATCTTCTGAGTTTATTAAAATAACAGCACAACACCCAAATTCATTATTTCCTCTGTTAAAATCAACTGCCTTCTATTTTAGAAGCTGTACAAACAAAAAGCCAACTGGCTTGATCATCCTCTTTTTGATATAGTTGCTTTTACAGAACCAAACAACATCATGATTGTTTATCACTGGCTCGTCACTTCTTTGCCCTCAAACAACAAGGAAAGGTTCATTTCTCTCTCTGTCTGTTGCATTCTCTGACATTGACAGCTCTTTCTATTTGTCGCCGAACTCTACAAGGTCAGAACAATATATCACCCACATAACGCAACCGACGAATCTAAAATCCATGAGTTTGACATGGAAGGGGGAGTATAAAACACTGCCGAGCCGTTTTAGCTTGGGTGTTGCTTTGGCCTCCTTTTCACCACTTGCTGCTAGCCTTTTGTTAAGCTCTGTGTGCCACTATGTAAGGTAAACAAAGCTCAGCTGGTCTGGCCTTAAAGCAATGCTTCTGACATACTGGAGGTGTACCAGGACTTGCCCTGACCAAAGCCTTGTGTTCCTTTGGTTTTAGTTTTATTTTACAATTGCGTGTATATTAATGAACAAGTTAAATGTAATTGTGTCCAAATTAACCAGTTTGATAGTTTCAATGCTCCATAAGGTTTGACGTAAATATGCTTCCAGCATGAAAACAGATAATCATTATAAAAAGAGCTAAGCTACAGTAAAAATAAATAACAAATTATTACATTATTACAATTTTAAGCTTGTTTTAATGTCTTGTATTAGTAATTAAGCTAAATTAATGCTGCAAGCATGAAAAATAATGATGCCTCTTTATGTATAGCACATATTTTTAACCCCAACTCAGATTTCCAAAAGACTGACAGCATTTTGAAACGAAAGATTTTTCATCAAACTTAAAATTTCTCAAGGCATATCAAAGCATCTCAAAACTATTTGCCTTGACGTTTATGTGCTGGAAATTTTAAAGAAGCACAAAAACTTGTAAAATTGAGAACATTGCCAAATTTAGAGAATGCCTGCAAAACCTTTGAACAAGACCACATCACAGGTATTAGTGCATCTAAAAAATGTCTAGATAACTTTTTAGGTGGTGGAATAAATCTGTGGTATTGCTACCTTTTGCAGCAATGGTTTACAGCACATATTACAAACAACCGCATTTTTGTTTGACGTCCTCAGTGTGAAATCCAAACCAATGCCATATATTGATCAGCTGAAACACCTGCTGTAGCCATATTTTGTTTGCCGGTTGCTGTAGTGTGCGTGGGTGCCTAGCAGGAAAATAATCCTGCTTGGAGGACGGTGTTATCATGCATTGAAAGTGTGTGGGAAAAATAAAATTCAGTGAAAAAGATGCAGATGGCTTAATGTCCTCATACGAATTTGTACTGGATAATTGCGATAGAGTCATTTTAACTATTATGCATGAGGAAACTCGACATACATCGAGTATATTCTATATATCCCCCACCTCTACCTTTAATTCCTGTGTTTCCATACAGATACTGAAATAACTCTCCAGGTGTTCTATATACACCTACAGCTTGCAATACTTACAATACATATGGCTTCCTAACTGATTAGACATGGATTGGATATTTAATTCTTTAAGGCAGTTATTAGGGTTTGGTAAACGTTGTCGGTTCAATGTTAAATCACATGCTCCGGAAACCTCAGCTTTTGTTATCACGAAAACACACAGAACAAACAAACCGCCGTTTCGATTATCATCTGTTTCATCCTGAGGACAAAGTGCAATAAATAAGAGGCAGGATGATTGAGGACAAAAACTGGGCTCAGGTAAAATAGATTTGGCAGAGACATTGATGATGTCCAATCCCTACACAGGTTCTGTGGGCAGCGAATGATGGAGGGGACAGGCATGATTTATGACAGACCTGGGAGAGTGGTGATATGCCTTGCCAGAGAGAAGAATAGGAGGTGTGCATGTTTGTTTAGCAGTGTTTGTATTTACAGGACTGAGTGGCAATAAATGGAGTTCATGCAATCTTAACACTTTTTTTCAAATTCCAAAAAAAAACAAATGTGAACTAAGAAGGAGATAAGTTGCATATATAGGATTCAGTAATTATTTACAGAGCAGTCAGCTTTGATCTCCTCATGTCTGCATCACAGTTGTCTATAATAACTAGACACAGTTCCACTCCTCTTTCCTGTTAGCAAGATAAATGGGATTTTAAATTGTCTGCTGCTAGTCTATCAGGAAAAGAATATGGTCTATGAAAAATCTCCCATGAAAAACCAGCATTTGGAGATGATCTTACCATCTCGCACACAGTATATCTAACACAGAAGGGTGAGAAAGGTGAGCTGTTAGGAAATCATGTGGATATGCGCAAAGAAGGCAGAAACTTTAGGAAACAAACTTTTTGAAGAGTTTGCTAAAAGTTTATATTCACCTAGGAGTCAATAGCCCAGCAGTATGTCTGGTCTACAATCAATAAGTAGCCTTCACAATGTACAAAACTTTCAATTGAAGCTAGTGACAGTTTGTATCAGTGTGTGTGTGGTGCCTTGCAAAGGTAGTCATACACTTCAAATTATTCCCATTTTTCAAAGAATCGTTCTCAAACATCAATGTAGATTTATATGGTTTTATTTGTTAAACATCAAAAATTTGTACTCTTTATCTAATAAAAATCTAAAGAATGTGTGGTGCATTTTTATCTCCCCTTAAGTCCAAACTTTGTAGTACAACCTTTTGCTGCAGTTGAAGCAACAAAGCTTTTGAGCTATTTCTCTGCCAGAAAGACAACTGTAGAGAGTGAAACATTTACAGAATCATTTCAAGGACAAACAGATTCAACAAAGAGATTCTGCAAACATCAATCATCAGGTTCCCATTAAGATGTAGGTTTAGGGTAAGGCTTGGTAACTAACAGATAATTACAGTTGGATTTGAAGGGTCCCTATAAAATAACTGCATTACACAGGATGATGCAGCTACCACCATGTTACAGCAGAAAGATGTCAATGATATCTGGTGTATGTTTTGCATTGGTCAAAGTTCACTATATTCTGGTTTTATATATTCATATATTTTTCTTTTATCCATTCTTCTAAAAAAGGAGAGGGTGTATCTTTCTTTTCAATTCACACATTTAACAGTTTTGTGTTACAATTATCAAAAAACAAAATGTCAAATAGAGGTTTTATTTGCACCATGATGCGATTGAAGGTATACGAAACCTTTGAGAAACACTGTTTACATATAGTTATACCCGTTTAAAAAAAGACTTAAAATGAATTCAGCAACCTCAGACTTTCTAAACAAAATCAGCTCAGTTTATTCTCATTTTAAAACAATCACAGGGACTCACTTTAGGGCCAGGACCCATTCAAAGGCTGTAGGGAAACCTATTCATCAACACTTTTGTGTCCAAGCTCTGTCTAGTAATAGATGGGGAGATCTTTAACAGTCCATAAATAAAGGCTGCAAACTTGAGAAAAAAGCACTTACATCAGCAGAGCAACAGCTAAGCGAACTCTCTCCCAGGTTGGGCTTCACTACTTCAACAAAGCAAGATTAATTTGACTGCTGAATTGAGGCCAATGGCCGAGCCATGGCAAGCTGCCTAAATGATGGCAAGGTGCCGCATGGCTTCATTGCACAAGGATCATTGGTAAATGTCAAAGGTGCAGGATTGCACGTAAGTGGCTTAAGTAAGAGCAACATGTAATTCTTTACCTGGCGGGGAACATATCGAACCCCTACAACGAACCAGACATAATTAATGGAAAATAAATGACCAGTCAGTACCAGAGCAGACCAAACAATAACATCTGCATTTCTAAATATACCCCAGGAGATAACATCAAATAAATAACTGGGATTAAAAAGAACAAGAACAATCACAGCTCTGCTTTTATGCACAGAGGCAATTTAGATAGTAAAAAGTGAAATGATATTACTAGTAAGTGAATCCAATAGGAAGAGATTAATTAAAGAGATACTGGGAATACAATATCTCTGAACTGTATCAATATTATCATTAACAATGGGAGAGGAGTATCATTCAGCACAATCAAAGGGAGACATAGAAGGAACCAAATGAGTGACCTTGGGTGAATTAATTAAATCCATCATATGTGTAAAAAAAAAAACGAAATGAAAAATGCACCCAATGTGTTTGAGCTCTGAACTGGGAGGGTTGGTCAGAAGGGTTGCAATGAGAAAAAGAGTTATTAAATTAACACTTTTTTAGGCCCTCGCACATGCAGGCAGTAATGTGAGCATGACAACAGAAGACATTTGTCTGACTTCTATGGGCTAGTAGAAGCTAGCAATGCATCCTGACTGCTGTACCTTTGTAGTAATTCACTAACAAACAACCTGTTTCAGTTATACAGTACATACTTCAGTTTGTATACAGATGGTGCACTTGCATATATGTTGAGCTTTAGTATGAACTCCAGGCTGCAGGGATGAAAAATCTTTAAAAAGTGATGAGCAGGAATAACACTAATGAAGTAGTTGCTATATTTTTTTATTGCACAACCAAAAAAAATTTTTTTTTTATTTCCATAAAACATTTTAACAAATATGTACAATATTACCAGATAAGGCGTTGGTTATGCTACAATGTTATAGTTGGAATTCATCAAATACCGGAGTTTGCTTCACACTTTTAAATGTTCGATACTTAATTTTTTGGAACTGAAATGGGAGGCGTCATATTTCTTCACTGATATTTCATACTGAACATTATCTTTAAAAAAAAGTAATGCATTAGCAGCCTTCATTGCATTTCCAAATGGTTTTATCTACAACAGAAAACAAACAGTTATTCATTATGCTCAGAAAAATCTAAATGTAAGTTTTGTTTATTATAGAATTTTTACCTTTATATATAGGCTAAAGTTATCTATTATTTCTAGTTGTTTCACTAAGACATAGCAGTGGGTTAAAACAAAAATAGTGAACAAAATCCACCAAGTTTAGCAGTGTGAAAGAGCTTATTGGGCAGATTGTTACTCCCTTAAGTAAATTTGCTTTTTTAATTAATTAATTAAGTTTAAAAAAATTTGTTTTGTGGTAATAGTCAAGAAATCAGTCTGTTAATGACCAGAAATATTCTCAAAAATCAGAATTCATGTTTCTTGTAAGGAAAGGAAAAGTATAGCACCCTACTTACAGCCAGCTGACCACCAGTGCACAGTCAGAGGGCATCAATTAAAGGACTATAAATTGTAGCTGATCTACAGCTTTTAAATTGCGAAAAGAAAACTTCCCTCATGCAGCAGACTAACAGTGCAGCGACAAGTTCAGGAGGCCTATTACAGCTGTATAATAATAACTTCAGCTCTCTGACATCTCATCAAAAAGTCCTTGTAACAGTAGAAACTGAATGACAAACTCTATTTTTCAAAAAGCTGTAACCAACTCGTGCTGAAGTAGCATAAAAATAAATCTCAGTTTGGGTTAAAACACAATCTCTCACCACTACAGAGTTTTAAACATTTAAATGCTTGTGCCTCAATAAGTTCAAGTTAACTCAGTCAACACATCTAACACAACACCCCAAAGTCAGTGTCAAAAGCTGAAGTTTCCAGACATTAAGAAGCAGTTCCTTTTAAGCAGAGGCAATCAAACAGCTGACTTCTTTCCCCACACACACAAACACCCTCACACACCTATAACCATCATTGACAGGTGTGACCTTTCAGCTATGCTGGTAGCAGCAGCCACTCTCGCCCCAAGACAGTAGGCCTGGATTAGTCACTCTCTCTGAGGATTGTGGCGCCCTGCATGAATGCGCATGTGAGGCCCAAAGTCTCTCCAGCATGGCTGAGGGGCCTGCTATGAAAAATAGAACACCTAATGCCTGGAGATAGAGACATTCATCAAAGACCAGGGCCCCCGCTTGCCTGCTTTGTGCACTGCCTCCCCTCCCTATTCTCTACTCAGAACCAAGATTCTGAAGCCACTCACTTATTTCAGTCATAAAAGAAGGATGGGAAGTTTTATTATTATTGCTTTGTGAATGTTTATTGTTTCTAGCCATTTTCCATCCAAAAAATGTCTTTCTACCACATGTGTTTGCAACCATTTACATGCTTCAAGTGATCTTTCTTGTTTAGAGCGAGATAAGGATATCAGAGTGTCATGAGCCATCAGCAGACAGATAAGTATGAAACTACTTCAACACTCCATTCTGCATATTTAACACAGCAGGTTGCCCTCTGAATGACAATTTTCAGTAGGCCGTTGCCAATACCAAGAGGAGGCCAAATACAACCAAAGAAATGGTAGCCATGCCAACTAATGCCAAGCAGATTGAGAAGTTAACATTAGCAGTGAACTGCTCAACCCTGGAGTACAGCTTTGTTATGACATCTCTGCTTTACTCACTTCCTAAAATCCTCTGGCATATCAATGTTGACAATGATGCTTCTTAAAATTTTTCTAAAAATGTGAATATTATACAAGGTAATATTCATAGCAAAGAAAGGTTAAATGCTTGCTTTGCTCTGCAGAATCATGATCAAGTCTGTTGTTCAGCAGGCAGTCGTTTACACGCCAAGAGGGTTAGCCACAAAGGGGTCATTGGGAAAGAAGCTGGGTGCTGTATAGAAGCATATTTATGAAAAATTTAGTGAAAGGAAAAACATCTTGTAAAAAAAAGGGTCTAAAAGCTGATGAAGCTTATTTAGGAATTGGTGCTTGAAGAGCCACAACTAAGTGATGTATTACTTAATGGTGACATAGCAAAGGGCTTTTAGTTAGTACTAATTCATCCAGATAATGTTCATTTCCTGAACACTGCATTAACAATTTTCTCAGGATTACACAATTACACATATTTTTTTTTAAAGCAGACCTATACAATATCATATTTTTTCTGGGAAACCATATGTTGGGTTTTTTAATATGCGGGTAGCTATAATCCTCTAAATACTTCTCTTACCAAGATGCACCACAGAGCGCCACAGGAAATAATTCCTACCTGTGGTCATCAATCTCTATAATGCCTCCCTCAAGTGATTCTGACACCCCCCTCTGTAATTGACATTTATTCATTCCTTGCACTATTTTTGCACGTCACTATCACTTTACTTGGATTTAGCTACACACACATATGTATGTATATATATATATGTATGTACACACACATATGTATGTATGTATGTATGTATATATATATATATATATATATATATATATATATATATATATACATACATATATATAAACCAAAAAACTGTATCTGGAGCATGTAACAAAAGTTATTTCCCTCTGGGATTATTACAGTATTTCTGATTCTGAAGTGAACAGCTAATTGATAGTTGAAATACACAACTTTCTTTTTTTGAATCAAAATTGCTAAAACAAAGCAACTTTTTCATAAAACAAACTATTGAAATGAACTCAATGATGTTTGAGTTACTTTAATCACTTAAACATTATGAGATTGGGACATCATGATGGGAGACACTATGATTATTCTGCTTTGCATGAAAACATAAATATTTATACCACCCTGAATGCAAAAAAGCTCAGAAATACAGTTCAGAACAAGGTTTTAAACTGAACAACAAAATTCAAATCTCTTATGACAAAACAATCTGTTGGCATGGCCTTTCTTTTATGACTGAATGTGATTTTCTCACACAGGCCCCTCTATGTAGCAAACTAACTAAAGCAGACCATGGGGCCTGCCAGCAGGATTCATAGGTGCACAGCAACGCCCCAGCATGCAACTTTAGGTGCTTCGCGGGGTTACTGCTCTCCTTTGAGCTTTCCTCTAGCTATCTATACCCGTCTAACTCATCCTCCATGTTTTCCATGAAAATTTGAAGACTAGATTAGTCTTCAGAGATAAGGGCCTCTCTTTAAGTAATGAAAAGAAAGGAATACCTCAGAAGTTGAATTTCACGACTCAACCCAGGCTAGATTGTTTAAACACATGGTTCTTTATTCTAAAGTATTCAGGTGCAGTTTCAGTAAATACGAGTACACCCACTGCAAATGGTGTTTCATGTACCCCAATGTGTTCGTTTGCTCAACTGACTGAACATTGCATCAGGCATGCAGAATGTGTTTGTCTATGTGCCTATTGTGTGCTCCTATGTGTGCTCTCTGTCAGTGCCAAGGGGCTCTCAGACGTGGGGAGGTTTAACACTCTTCAAGAATAGGATTTAGCAACACACAGGCGGCCCTGGCAGTCCAGCTTCAAAGAAGAGGCAGAACGAAATCCCTTATGTACGTGTATATTGCTTCCACCATCTTTGTGTGCGTGTTTCATGTACATTTAGAACATGCTTCATTAAATAGAAACTTCCTTAATGGCATGATGAAGAAAAACTAGATAGAATTATTAATTTTACAGGAAAGAATATGGTAGAGGTTTTTGAATTACTTAAAAAAGGAGAAGGTAAAGTTATCCACATTATAGTAGGTTTAGTTAAAACTAAAATGTAGTTATATCAAGATTGCTAGGCTATCACAAACACTGGAGATTTACTGATCAATTCTTAAGATTGATATCAGCTCATTTTTTCTTTTATTTGTTCTTGAATAAGATCAAGATTACAGACTAAATAAACTCACTTCTACTTATGTTGGTAAAATACATTAAATATGCCTGTTGTGATTATAAATGGTAATAAACTTCTTTCTGGTTTGTAACTAAATCACATCTATCACCAAACAATAGCATAGACTATTTTTCTCACAAGCAAAAAACACACACAAAAAAGAAAAGTAATAAACAAAAATAACCACTGGAAACAGCAAATCAGACCACAAAGAACAAACACATAAAAATAACTGATTCGCCTTTTTTATAATATAAAAATGTGAATTAATTCAGACAAAATATGTTTCTCTATAGAAACAATTTACACAATCATATGTAAACACAGATCATTAAATTCTACATGATTTATTCATTTGTAACTGTCTTTAATGTACAGTAGTCATAGGTTGCTATGTTTTTGCAGATGATTGCATTAATAGTAATGCAGGTTGTTTGTGTTTGATTTACAAACCTGCAAATCAATAATAGAACATAATAATAGGTAATATTTCTCGCCCAGAATCACTCAGAAAATCGTCTCATCCCATTTAATCTGGTTAACCGTAAGTCTGTCTGATTTTAGCAGCCCCGCCAGCAACCGCAGAATGATACGCCCTCTCCAAGGAATGATGAGTAGGAAAAGATTGCTGCAAATGCCCAGTTGGCAACTCTCTGCCTGCCAGATAGCAAGTCAGCCAGTAGGCCAGCCAAGTTAAAGATTTATAATTTGAATCTGAAAATTAGTTATCTAAATTTTCTTGGTGAAAAGGACATGATTTTACAGGGTTTTTTTTCTGTCTAGACAGCATTCTTGGTTGTTGGCGACAGAGAAGGATGAAATGAAAGAGTCTGCCAAGATGCCAGCTATAAAATTCGATCAGCAAAATAAAACTCTACTGCCCTGGGTGCTTGCCCAATGGGCAACAAGGGGGAGAGATAGTAAGAAATACAGTGGAAACAGATGGGAAAAGGAAAAGGGTGTACAATAGGTGATAGTCTCCTTTTAACCCCAATATTTGCTGAGAGGAAAAGAGATGGGGAAATTACATTACAGGGGCTGCGATCAATAACCACCCATATCAAACAGCCTCAAAGTCCTTCTACCCAGACACATAGTTTCATGTCAAGCAATAACATTTAAAGCCAACTCTACCTGTCTCTTCCTGACGCAATCATGACCTACTTAGCAATAGCTTTTCTTTAACTTTAAATATTTATAGATTAGCGGTAAAACACTATAAAACTAAAGCAGAGAATCAATAATAATAATAAGACACGACATATTCCAAGTGGAGCTGGTGACAGTAAGTGTATCAGCACCCATTTCTAGCACTGCGTGCTATTCAGTGGGTGAGCAAGGCCATGCTGGAGATTAGGTTTCAAGAGAAATGTGGTGAGTGAGTATGACTTGCCTGTCACTGCATCTACAAACACCTCAGAGAGCTGTCACAATAATGGAATTTTTTGTTTTGAGGAACGGTGGTAGCAGAGCACAAAGATAAACAAGAATATATGCTATGTTGTCGGAGGAGATGTGAACAGGGACCCTGGATTATCAAATCTAATTCTATATCAGTGGAAAAGCGTCAGTACTGCAGTTTGTGAGGGTGCCACGATCAGTGGATTATAATGCAACCTTAATATTAAAAGGGGTTTGTGCTACAACCTAACATTTCACAGACTTCTCTTTGAATTCACTCCAGATATGCCTACTATGAAACTCAAAGGAATGTATTACCACTAAACTTGTGCAGACTCAAAAAGTGGCCCAAAACAGCTATTTTTTAAATCTCAATGTTTATGCTGACACTTATCTATATAAGGTATATTCTTAATGAATAAGAATTTTATTGTGGCGGTAATTCAGAGATTAAATCATAGAAGTGAAACTCATCAATTAAGATTCAAAATGGACAGTGATGCATTTCTATGTTGTTGTTTTTTTTATAATTACAGCCTCAAGCTAAAGATAAGCCAAAGCACAAGGTGCTCTAAAATGTTAACATGGCACATCAAACCATCAATGTCTTTAGAAACAGCAGACTTGATCCCAAGCAGCTCTGAATCTGAGCCTCTACAACTTTCCTGAAGTTTCTGAGAACTTCCTGAAACCAATGAACAGCAGAACCATTTTTTGTTCTTCGTAGTGCAGGAAGGGGGGGGCATCTATCTAAGAAACTTGACTTTTCTTTGTTTGTTTTGCTGGTGATGGTTGTGAGTAAAACATTATCCATACTTTGTGTACCCACCCCATCTTATCTCATGACTAGGCTTTGCTTTGCAACATTCCAGGCTGCTGTTATCTGTTCCTTGTGCTGCTCGCTCTACAAAAATGTCTTCTTTCCCCTTAACTTTCCATTATGCTAGGAAGCATTATAAGTGTGAATGACATAACATTTCCATATAAGACCTGCTTATTGGTCAAATAAAATTTGGTTCCTAAAAGCTAGAAGCCAGAATGAGGAAAACGCAAAGACGAATTATGATATCCCAGTGCTTCACTTTTTAATAAAATGACAGAAATAAATTAACTGTGTGCCAGTCTGAATGTCATCTTAAATATATATATTTAAAAAAAATTTATTGAAATTATTGACAAGTTCTGATTAAATTAATAGGACGTTACATATGAACGTC
Source organism: Cyprinodon variegatus (assembly GCF_000732505.1). Taxonomy (NCBI): domain Eukaryota; kingdom Metazoa; phylum Chordata; class Actinopteri; order Cyprinodontiformes; family Cyprinodontidae; genus Cyprinodon; species Cyprinodon variegatus. The sequence continues at coordinate 2,007,723 of NW_015150472.1, forward strand.
TCATAGACTGAAGGGGATTCTAAGATTTAATCAACTTAAAATTTCTCCTGAGATGTGAAAACGAAAAGACTAGATGATGAATATGCAATAAGTTGCAATAAACTTGGTATACACAGCTGACAGCAATAAAGTCCCACCAGGAATGCTACGTCTCTGGGGTTTAATCACTTAAATACACAGTTTTAAAAGGAAGAAAGCAACTTCTTTCTAAGCAGGAGTAACATTAGCTCAGTCAGGCTAAGACAAGCATCACATTTACACAAAAACAATGGAAGCAAGTGCTGTGGTAAATTGGCCATGTATAAGCCCCATAAACCATTTCAGATAATGCACTATCGGTTAGTGGGCAGAAATAATGAGGTTTATCGCATTGCAAGTGTATGCAATAGGCCCTGTTTAGTAAAATGCAACAAATGTAGACAGGCACTGAAGTGGAACTTTTTTTGAGCTTCCCTGTGAATTCTTAGGTTAAAACTATCATTATCCAACAAGTGAGGGGATTCTAAAAGCTTAAGTATTTTATCATGATGTGCATAACTTTACAAAATGTCAAGTGCCCTGTCATCCTTTCCCTCGTCTTTGTAATTTGAAAATATTTGGCATTTTTAATAGAGGGTGTGAATCCTCAGCATCTGAAAGAGCTTTCCTGTATTTCCCAGGGTGAGGGCTCAGTGCCGACATGAGTTGAGCACCGCTTTCCAAGCGGCTCCCTGAGAAAGCACCTGGACTACTTAATGAAGACGCCCACACACAAACAAGCAATAGACGACAACACTTTTGAGCTTTTCAGCTAGGGCTCTTTCTGATAATAATAACCAGAAAACATTGGCACAGAGGAAAAAAAGAAAAGTGTGAATATTAACGTTGCACTTTGCAAAGATATATGTCCCTGCAAAGATATCAGAAGCCTATTAATTAGAGAACAAGACATGACCTTCTAGGTGAATGTGGTGCAGTTGTTTTTCTCAAAGGAAACAAAGACAGATTCTCTCACATGAGATTAAGAGAACACCTGAAAGGACTAATGGCTTTCTAAAACGTGATGATAGAAAAGCATTTAAAGACGGTAAAAAGTAAGTTAAAAAGTAGTTGAGGGAACTTGTGCATTAAAACATTTGAGTAGACCGGATTAAATTTGTTCAAACTAATAACACATTCAGCTTTTTGCTGCAATCCCTCGGCTAACTAACTGACTGGAAAGTTGACGTTTTCACTAGGGCTGAATCAATTAATCCAATTAATCGTTATTAATCAATTATTGAAATAACTGTCAACTAATTTAATAATTGATTAATCATTAAAATGCAGTGTAGAGACTGTAAAACATGCCTTTAGCTGACAGAGCAACCCACTTAGAGCAATAATTATACCAAGACTGTAAAAAATAAATGAACATCTTGCATTTAAGATAAAAAAAAAATAAATTCACCTGTCAATATGCTCTATCCAGAACTCTTCAAGTGGAAAAGTTTAAGTTTAAACTGGTTTGATTTCATAAAATGTCTTCTTTAAAGGAACTTTGTACTATCCAATTATTAATCGATTAATTGAAAAAATTATTGACAGATTGATCGATTTGCAAAATATTTTTTTTTGTAGCCCTAGTTCTCACCCAATAATAAACAAGAGCATGAAATATATATTATACACAATAAAAGTTATTGGTCGGTGTGGACCAAATCTCTGTCAGACACACACTGCAGCCACTCAAACACTGTGGGGTTATTTATGGATTTAATTAGCAGATGTGTGGAATACATATAAAAATAAAATAATGAACAAAAGAAAAAACAAAGCATAATCCCTATGCTCTAAATGTACACCTGTCAAGTATCTACAACTGGTTTAAAACTCAGTTAAAAGTAGCAGCTAACATTAGCTAACACACTATTTTCTTGACATCAGTTTGACGAAACAAGTCAGCAGTAAACGGAAAAACAGAGATGTTGACATTTTTATTCAGGAGGGGTGTCTCTCCAACCCTTGCTGCTACTATGGCATAAATCCAAAGATGCTCAGATTGTTTTTCATTTCCATGTGAATAATGCATATTTTTACATACATTTAGAAAGACAAGATGCTCTGAAAATAATAAACAAACTATGAACTTATACAGTTTTCCTTTATTCAATAAATATAATATTTAATTTAATTTAAATGTGAAATATTTTACCAGCTGTGTTAAATCTTCCACAATGTTGAGCTCAGATCAATCAAATCGGAAACAGTGACAGCCACGTGAACTCCCATATTCATTTAAGGACCATAGCGTTACAGTTCTGCACACATTCTGATTCACAAATAAAGTCAGATTATTTGATGAAATCCTTCTGAACCTGGACACTCCATCCCTGGTTTCAAAGGTTGTTCTCTCTCTCTAATTGCAGGCGGCACTGAAAGTCGATTACCGTTGATGATTTAAGGTCTTTAAGCAGACAGGTATCTCACAAATATGTCCAAATGAAGAGATAAATGTGCCTTTAAAAACATTGCCTCCTCAGCTATTATGCTCATTAAATTTCAGCATATCAGCCTCATCTCTGGGTAATTTGGACAATTTTAAACTTTACCAACAGTTGGCTGAAATGTGCTGTTGACAACCCTGAAATTCTTTAAATATATAAAGATAAGCTAAGATATCCAGATGTTTTACATCTATTTAAAAGACTAAGTCATTGTGTGATAAGGAAAACATATTAGTTAAGCATTCTATCAACGTACCATTGCCTCTATGCTAATATTCAAGAGGAAAATGGAAGAAAAACTCCAGAAAAGAAAAAGGAAAAAAAGTTTTAATAGCTAAATTGTGAGGGCTCAGGGGTGTTAAGTTTGAAATGAATGTGTTCATGCATCTATATAAAAAACCTGGAACAACTTAAAAACTAATTTTGTAAGCTATTGATTTTTATGCCACCATAGAGTTATAATGAAACCCTCAAAATGCCTACACATTAATAGGAGAGATCAATCAAGTGCATTGCCATGCTCTGCTATAATGTACATTTGAACAAAAATCAATATTTAAAGACGTGTTAAAGGATGTTGCAGTTTTTGGCTTTTACTCATCTCCATTTATCACATAAACACACAAACTGCCCACATTTAACACATGATGCAGGGACGAGGTTTACAAACATGCAGCAGCAGCAGCTCTGCTACCGATTTTATCATAGAGCACCATATGTGGAAACTGTAAATGTGTCGGCACATTAAGAGACCCAATTTCAAGTGTTTTGCACTCGAAGAAAAGTAGAAATGAGCGTGCGTGAATCATGCCCATTGTGTCCTGAATGCCGAGGAAAACATGACAGGTGGTGGGAGGTTGGCAGATCTTTAGAGACTTGTCACGGGGTTCCGGTTTATGAGCCAATGACAGGAGACACACACCCATCCACATCAAAGTTTATTACAGTTCATCACCTCCCCACCTGCAGTGTAATGACATTTAGCCAATCCTATAAAAATCCCAGGAAACCTGTGGGTATAAATCAATGCCTTCCCACCTTTCTAACTGCTGTGCGCATTTATTATTAAAGCTTCCATATGATTTTATTTGATTGAATGTGCTTGCTCTTATATGTGTGTGTTTTTTATTTGTTTAATTTGGCTTGGAAGCAAAAAGCGAGCAGGTATCAACACACACAGACAGCCCTGACATACACACAGACAAACATCACCCACTGAAGGAACAACCCCCATCCCAGCTCCACAGAAAAAAGGATCAGTGTGTATCGGTGCTGACAAGCAGTTTAGCTAAAATCCCATTCGTTTCATCCAAGCAACCCGTTAAAGAGATGGTCTGCTGCAACCAAACAGAGGGCTACACAAGCTCCACCTGTCTGGCTCTATGGTTTGCTATCTTTTATTCACCCCCTTAATTCACCCCCCACAATCTCCAGACATCTCCTAGTCTTATCTTATGCAGACGTACATTTAAAATAGTGTCCACTAAATGGTGTAATCACAGAGGCAGATTTGCTTTTGTGTCATAGTAAGTTTGGAAGCTTGCATCCCTGCCTGTTGAGGGAATTGAAGACTCCAGTGTTTGGTTGCTAATGCAGTCAGTGACTACCCTCTGCAGGCAGTTAGAGTTAATGCCACATTTGATAGAGGTACAGACATGGGGCAACAGAAAAGGAATATCAAAATGAGTCAATTTCCTGACAGGAAATTATGACAGAAATTTAAATGCTGGAAAAATATTGTAACTGAAATAAATACAGAAATAAAAACACAACAAATGGATGATTGTTTTCAGTTCATTCTGACTATTAATGTTTAAAACTTCTGCGCTGAATGGATACACATTTCATTTTGGAACAAATGATGATGCTACTGATGAGCTCCATGCTGCTTTTTGACTACTTACCAAAAGTCATTATTGATAATGAGCCATCACGAGGCACAAAAACATTATAAAAGAGGAGATATGATTTTATTGTGGCAATGATGCACATATTTATGTTGACAAGCAGTAAATTGTTTTCATGTGTAAATTCAGAACATTTTTCATTTACTGTACATGACTTCTTCCAGTATAGTCACTACCATTTCTGTGATCACTCAATCTAAATTTCTACCACCTACTAAAGAGTTCACCTAACATCCTAAGTATTGTGATTGCAGATTGCTTGATATGATCATTAAAGAAGCAAACGCTTCACACAATGAAGAAATAACTCAATTCCTCACAGAAACGCTGCACTATAAAACTATCAACAAACCAGAGCAAACCTAACAATAACATTACAGGTGTGAGGAAACAACCCATGCATTTCAATCTCAATGAAGAACAGAGGTACATCAAGCTCTTTTTTCAAAAGCTATATCAACTGAAGCATCTAAATGCTGCACATAAACAGCAATGCACCTTAAATTAGCAACTTAAAAATAACAGTTGTTTCCTGCTGAGGTAAATGTACTCATATTAAACATTTCCTGCAATAAAATACTCCAGGGGTACATGCAATCATTCCACTCTTTATTTGGTATGTCTGTTTTTCCAGCCATAAAAATGATAGAACTTAGTCAGGAATGCAAATTATTTATTTATTAAATAATGTAAAGTGTATTATATCATATCAATTGACACACCATTAATTAATAAGCACCTATTTATCTAAAAACACAAGCTTTCTCTTCCATAGAGAGAATCTTTCCTGATGTTTTCTTTTTACAATATGCTTAATTTGAAAAAAAAAAACTGTGCATCATTATAACAATGTATTGTGCCAGTTGTATTACAGTAAATCATGAGTAAACAAACAATACGTTTTCTTAAACATTGTTAAGCTCGATAAACTATCGATAAGATAAAATCAATCAGGAAGCTATTAGGTTACTGAATAAAAAAAGGCGAAAAAGTTTGTGAAAAAAAATTATGATATCTAATGTCAGATCATTTGTCACTTTGTTACAATGGACGATACAGTCATATAATTCTCTGTTTTTAGTGTAATCCAGCAATCAGTGCTTAGGGAGACTTTGTGCAGTTAGCAGTTCTATTAAACAGGTGGTTCTGGTTTCTGTCAGAGTTCTGTTTGATCATTTCATAGTAAACGCATGTATAAATCCCAGCAGGAAGGTACCACATTGCCTGAATATCAACCCTGCATCGACTTCCAACTTTAAAGCAGTCTGCGCATTTGCAGTTTTTCGTGTGGCAGGGTTACTGCCACCCTCCGAAAAGTTGCTTAGTTTGCGATACAAGCGATACAGACTGCTTCTGGACATAACAGAGTTGTCATTAAAACGGTTGGAAGTAGACCTATAATAACAAAAGTTATGAAAATATTTTATGAAGGTAGAAAAGTTAGTGTTGGTTGAAGTGCATTAATACACAAAAGTCTTCCCCTTCTACCTAGGTAATTGTTTGCAGTATTTCACATTATATTACAGATTTTATTACATTTTATATGATGCTCTCAACTTTTCTATGATCACATCCTCACCTTGGGAGCACAGTAGACAAGGCGATGCTGATCAGTCATGCAGCAGGGCTAAATGGACACTATTTTGGTCATACATTAATAGTTTATCGGCTGCTTAAACAAGAAAGGCATAACATGCATTCTGCATGTGATCATTAAACAGTGTTAATATCATGGACTAGACTCTAGATCATCATAACTTCTCTTGCAAATACCAGCATTAATAGTGGTGCCCTCTAGTAGACATGGCAACACTACAACACTGAAAGAAATTCCTTTTAAGTGGAGGTTATCAGTTAAATAGATTGAAATACAATAATCTAATAAACCATAAACAACAATTCATTTTAAGTCAATCATTTATTTGCATCCCCAAAATGAATGTATTCAGCTCTCCTTGCTGAAGTTGCTAAAAAGAAACTATTTGAAATCATTTTCATGCATCTTCTCTTATCTACCCTTGATATGTCAAATATGTTGACCCAGCCTGACGACGCATCAAGTCACCCGCAGCTGTGGACGACAGAGCACATCGGGAATCCCACTTCACCCCTGCCTTCAAAGGTTGTGCTCTCTGCCAACCTGTGAACCTACGTGCTGGCAAACATGACATAAGTCTGGTCTGTGACAGCGTAAAAGCAAATTCCCATTCAGCTTTGTAGAGTATGGCAGCTCTGGCAGAATGGCTTTGAGATGATAAAAGGCAACAATATTTGTCAAAAAAAAACATTATCGACTCAAATAGTAGAGTTATCATAAAATGAAAACATAGTTGAAATCTCAGCACATTTTGAGCCAGTAAGTAGCAACTGATCATTTTGTAACCATCACAGCTTTTAGAAATATTGCTGCTGGCCATTTGTTGATAACCACAGTGTACTCATCTTGAAATGGAGATTTATTAATGGAGAGTTATTTATCCGTGTCAAAGCTCATGTTATTTTGAGGAGATTTTCAAACATCAGACTGATATTATTGTACTCAAGTGGTCACCACAATCATCAGTTAAGCCAAAGAACTTAGAAAAGTAATAAAACAAAGATTTATATTATTAATGTGCAGCAGACATACTGGCAGCAACAAGACCTAGTTGAATCAATTGAGTTATATAAAATAAAGGCAGTTCTGAAAATCTTTAAAAAGGTTTAAACGTAGTACTACAAAATATGTACCTAATAATGAAGCCATTGAGTGGACAGTTATTTGTTTTTTAAAGATTTTAATCAAAAAATTCATTTAGACAAGAAATATAATGGTTTTTCTTCTCTCTCTCATAACTACACACAAACACTCATCCTCCTCACAGCTGGTATAGTCTGCAGCCCTCCATCCGAACACATGTTAAGTACGGAGGTCAGCTGGACACTGGGGGTCTCTCTGCTCTGTTAAAAAGAAGAATCAGCTTATTAAAAAGTGAGCTCAAGAGGAGGCATTCATGCTCCACCCCCCACTGCACACCAACACTTTACTAAGCTAATTAGCATCTTGGACCAGAAGCGGTGTCAATGGGGGGAAACAACATATTTCACCCTGTCAGCTTATACCAGTGACCTTGGCTGATCTTTTGATACACCATTAAAGTATACACACCAAGATGTCAAAGAGAGGTCTTTTCCAGCCCGCCTGCAACAACGTCTGCAAACGCTTGTTTTCGGCTGAGGAGTGAACCGCCCAGACGGCTTTGATCTAGCCAATTCCATGATCACACCTTAGCACTGATGAGTACAATCATTTGGCATGCAAATAGCAATTACTGTAGATTCACTTCGGCTGACACTCAACAGCAATCCTTTTTCCTCCTGGTTTTCTGTAATCACAACAAGGAGGAGACTTTTTCTAGACATGAAGTTGTGATTTACAACAAAAAGGGAACAGACTCAAAAGGTACCTGAATATATTTTGTATTTCCTCTTAAAAAAAACACAACTTACTGATTACTAACCTTGTACCGTCATCTGGTTTGGCAGACTAGACCTTTGATTGAAAAAGACTTCCCTATAATCACAAGTGTATGATTATGGCATTAGGCCGGATTCTTCACATCAGAATTTCCAATCAAGAAATTGGTGTCATGGATCAATACAGCGCAGCACCTCATCTGATGGAGGAGAGAGGTGCAGAAACGTGTATGCGAAGGAGTCTCTGGATCAATTAGGAAGCGACTGGCACGTACAGACATTACTTTTAATCTTCTAATGCATCTACACAAAGACCTGAGGCTGAGCATTTGTTGGCTTCTAAAAGGAAGGAATCGATCCTTTTTGCAAGTGTCGGATCCAGTTCGTCCTGGGCCGTTTAAGCAGTGTTTAAGACATAATGAAAGGAGAGAGTCTAAATCCGCTTACCTTCCCCTAAGTGAAGAAACTGTATTTGCTGTCAGACTTTTGGTGAGATTGAAACATTTAATCCTTTGAAATAGTTTCTAATGCATCTGAATACCTGGTTAATCTCTCCAATGTGCTATGGTCTACTGTTAGACTGGAAGTTAACCTGCTGTGATGACATCTTATTCTATCAGGCTGATATTTCAAGCACATGAATGAAGTAAAGTAGACCTGACTGGCCTGTGGAGTTGTATAATCTGATGTGCAGGGAAAGAAATTTAAAATACTTGCAAAGACATTATTTGCTGTAAAACTGCAGAGGAGTGGATACAATCAGTTCATTTTTAAATCCAAACCGCTATGACTAGATTCCTGCTGCAAATGTGGTAAAAATATGTGACTATGTGTGTTGCATACAGTCCTTATCAGTGAAGCCCATGTGGAGTGTGTGGCTTATTCAATTAATCAGGCATAATTTAAACCAGCCGCCTGGGTGACAGGGGACCCAATCACTGGTGGAAAAAGTCATTCCTAGCATTCCTACTCCTAGTCCGTTTCTCTAATATGCTGTGGCAACCTCCTAACTATTCAATACCAGACCCAGACCCCCACAGTTTATGTAGTCCCTCAGCTTCTTCCCAGTTTTCATCACTTCACATTTATTAGACCCCACACCTCTATCAAAGGCAGACTGGAGCAAAACTGCAGCTCCATCTTATGTCCAAAACTCATCTCGAAAGGAAAGGAAATTGTGAGAGAGAGTGGAGACTGTATGTGGAAAGAAAGGCAAAAACCAACAAGCACAGAGAGATTGAAGACTTCCTGAGTTTAGCGCAAATGGAGAATCTAAAAACAAATATTTAATTTGAGCAAATGCTATCTATCTATCTATAAATGTAGGAAAAACACAGGTAAATAAAATTAAGTATATAGACATTGATACATGTACTTTTAACTGAAAGAAACTCTTACGAACCAAACCTAAGACACTAAATAAGAGATGTGCCAACTTTATTAAACCTGACTCCTTGAAACTCATATTTAAAACGTTTTTATTAGCGATGGTAAATATTCCATTGCTACCAGGTCACACCAAAAACAGGATTTTTGGAACTCAGGGATTTCATAATCAAGTTACTCTTGATGTGTTAAACATCAAGAGTAAATTTCTCCAATGAGAGATCAATAAAGTCAATCAAAGATAAATGAAGAGATGTGAGAAACAAAACTCAAGGCATGATAGCCCTGTAATCTATTTAAAATATGAGACATTAAGTCTTTAAGCAGATAACAGGAAGAAAGAAGACCTGCAATTGTTTCCCAAATTGTTGGAACCCCAGTTTTCAGGTGACAGCAAGCTGAGCTGATGTTAGTGCCCTTCCAGTATTGACGTCAATAAAGAAGAAGGACCAAAATCGTGCCTTGTTCAGAGCAGGCTCTTGTGGCGTTTTCCTGATTTAAATAGAGAGCCAACATGAAAAGAACTAAGCTTGCTTTACAATCCGTTATTTCTAGCAGGTTTCAATTGAAATCCAAAACCAAACCAAATCCTATAATATTCATAAGAGTAAGAACGTTGGGTGATCATTCCTTTAATGTTAGCTGTTCTACTGGCAATAATCAAAAGAGAAGGATTATCAAAGTCCAAAAAATAAAAGCCTTTACAGAGATTAGATAAGTGTAAAAACTACATCTTAGCAGCACACTTTTGTGAAACCCCACGATTAAGGTAAGTATCGCTAATAGAACACATAACGATTAGTATTTAGGGAAAAAATATATTGTTTACAGATAACTTTTTTCTCAAAAATGATTGACGCTTCTTTCTGCAAAAATATAATAAAGGGTACAAGAACAAATCCACAGTTAAAGGCAAAGATTTATTTTTGGCAAACGTGTATCTTTGCACTGCTGCAAGCTAAATGCAAGAAAGATGTATAAAACATATCCAAGGTTATTATAAGGGAAGAGTTGGCCTAGTGATTGGAGCAGTGCGCTTGTGCTCTTAGAAGGTTGCAAGTACCTAGTTTCAACTCCCACAGCCTCTAATCTGGGTGTCTGAGCAAGATCCTTAACCCTGCACTGCTCCCCGGGCGCTACATAATGGCAGCCCACTGCTCCCAGAGGGGAGAGATAAATTTCTCCGTTGTGAGATCAATAAAGTTCAATTATTTATATATCATTATACTGTATAAGATTTGCTAATACAGGAAAAAAGTGTGTCACTTAAGTTTCTTGAAGTTAGTATTCCCAATACCTAAGAAAGTAAAAAAAAAACTATGGGGAAATGGCTCTACACCTTCTTACATAACTGTAGTGTATAGAGTGCATGTGTGTGCCTCTGAAAAAAAAAAAAAAAACTCATCCCGCTGACATACTATAAACCTGACCTGAACAGTGACCCCAAACAGCAGCAAACCATGTAGAGAAAGATGGACAAGCTGGCAGGAAGCCTGAGCTCGCCAACATCATCTCGTTCAAAGTATGCTCAGAGACTGACAAAGCTTTCGAGATGCTGCTGAGATTCTGGGACTGGCAGCGCAGAACCACCACCCCCACACATTTCTAAGAAGTATAGAAAAATGTTCTGTCCTGCAGCAAGAGAAAGTTTTTAACTTAACGGATCCTGAACAGTGCGACTACCACAAAGGTGGAACATAACAGGAAAATAAGCAGAGGGAATTGGCAAACATTTGTAGAGAACATTATTTATGTATAGTAAGAGGCAAAGATTATTTAAAAAAAAAGCAAAGTAAAATGCTTATTAAAACAGTTTAGGGAAAATTGAAACCAGATATTCAATGGTGAGGGATAATTTGTAACTTGGTTCTCCAAATACTACTCCATATGTAATGTATGACTCATTTTAAAACATAATGTGAAAGAAATGTCAGTTCTTGTAGTCCACAAGACCACGCTCCAACCATCTGATTTTTTTCCCATTTTAAAACATGATACTCTGTGTGACCAATGTACACAAACCTTAGTCCTCCAATTGGTGTTCGAGTCACGGCTTGTTTAATTCTCTAACATGCCTTCCCTCCTGCCTATCAACTTCCAATGCACCTGCATATGCTATCAAAGGCAATCAATTTCTTGTCAGCATATCCTCAAATAAAGGCTTCTATTGCCATAAATATCTGGTACTGTTTACAAGCCAAATATGCAATTTGTAAAACCCTAAACATTCCCATAGCTTCCCAATTAGTGTGGGATAGATATGTTTGAGGAAAAAAAATAGAGCAGACAGAGATTTACTCTTTAAGTCATGATAATTAACTTGCAAGCACACAATGTCCAGGGTAAGACCAAAACAGGAATTTTCTGCAAGTCCTGGTTACTTTATTGTCCAGAACAAGCAATTGTCTTCACTGAGTTACAAAAATGTCATAAATAAGTATACAAATCCAGTTAAACTGTTCAGTGATCAAAACAAAGCACAGATCATGGTTATCTACCAAATACACTGTTTTAAAGTCAGCATGTGAGCTATCATAAATCAACAACTGAACTGAATCACTGGATCCAACACTGGAGGACTAAAAGCCCATCTTCACAAGGACACACTGAGGACATCAGATGGAGTGAAGTCAAAATCAATGTTTGAAGCCATACCTCCTCAATGCCATGAGCAAAGCCCTCTGGTTACGTCACAAAAGAGGCACAAGAAAACTGATCCAGGTTCTTTTGATAATGATTATTCATGGTTTATATGCTTTTTTCTTTTCATTTTAATAATTTTGTTCAAAATCCCTGTTTCAATGGTATATTCAATACCATAGCAACAAATGGTCTGTGATATATATGTGAAACAAGAAACAGTGAGTGATGATGGCCAGGGTGGACTGGATTAAAGCTTCAGAGGGTTGAGGGGATGGCGGCTGTCACTGTGGTTGTAACCTCTTGAAAACTGATTTTGAAACTATTTTAGGACTAATAGATTTCAATATCTTCCATGTGTTTGTCTCTGTTCTAGGACTCCATGGAAAGGAGCATAGTGTGTTCCCTTTGGAGATAATTCAGCCTACTTTATATGTCAGACTGCTGATTGGCTGGTGTACAGCATGTTTCAGCGGTGTCTGAGGTTAAATATTAAGCATTTGCTTGCTGATCTGAAAGATTAAAAAATCTATTAGTGAAAAATGAAATTTTTCTGCTTTTTACAAATCAACTTACTGCACTGAAAGACCTCAAGATGTTGTGTCCATCAGCTGGACATAAATGACTGAAGATTAGAGCTTATAACTGGAATTGATTGACCATGCTTTTCAGCACACACTTTTATAAACGTTGAGAGGCAACTAAAAATTATCATCTTCCCTTTGTAATTATTACTGTAGTAATACAATCTCTGAATTATTAAGCTAGTGTTACAATGGCCTAACCTCATCCAATCTTACTGGTGTGATCTATAATTCAATAAGGGCTGCTGAGGTTCCCTTATTATAACCAACACGCTAGAATGGTAAATGAGCTCAGTACTCAACCTCACTCTTTGTCACTCTCAGCCTGTCTCTTTCACTCCATATCTCTGTCCGTCTTATCTGTCTCATTCTGAACGTGCACAGTGCACATTCATTCAACATTCACTTTTTATGACAATCAGCTATAAACATCATTAGATGTCCTTTTTTTTCAAATATTCTTCTTTATTCATAGGAGTATCAGCAGCCATATCAACGAAAAGTCTAAACAGCATGGTGGAGAGCAAAGGGAAAGTATGTAATCGCAAAGCCTGTTTGATCATCCTCAAAATTATGTCTATGACAATACCCAAGTTGTTTGGGAAAGAATCAGCAAGAGAATATGCAAATACGGATTGCTGCACTGCTCTTGTATGTGGAGCCCAGGCAGAGGAGAAAAAAGAAAAAGTGCATTGTGGTTCTTTCTTGTTTTGAATTTCAAAGGGAAAGCAGAAAATGGCCAAGGAGTCTCTTTATAACCCCAGGCATTAATTCTGCATATTACAATCAATTATAGAGATCTGAATCCCAGATTTATCTATGGAGAGAACATCTGGAGAAGAGTACTTCAGTGAGACTATTGTATCAAAAAAGGAACTCCGCTGTGGAAAAGGGAAAATGCTCAAGTAGAGTCAGAAAGAAGCGACTGGTGGAAAAAGAGGCAGAGTTAGTGGTGTAATTAAGGACAAAGGAGACAGCCGACAACTCCCTGATTGAATGCATTTTATAGTCAGTAACATGCTGCTAACACATGAGTGCAGAAAGTCAGCAAAAGTGATGCACACCCCAATGCTAAGGTTTAAATATGGGAAGTATCAACTTTTGCAAAAACAGCTGCAAATATTTTCTTTGTAAAGCAGCTGAGACTCTGATTGGATAGTGATCATCTGAACACCAATTTTAGATTCAGGTCTGAACTCTGACTGGGCGGTTTCATTGCAGGAATATGTTTAGATCTAAACCAAGCTTCTATATGTTTCCTAGAAAGGAAACGTCCATTGTTGTCTTGCCTCCCCCCCATCATATTTTATTCCAGGACTGGTCTATGTTTAACATTCCTTCCGCTCTTTTCAGCTTCCCTGTTTGCTGGAGGAAGCCTTACATCATATGATCCTGCCACCATGTTTTACAATGAGGTCATGTGTGCAGGCTGATGGGCATTGCCCCCACATACAGCAACATGCATGACATCCAAGAAACTCACGATTTTTTTTTTTTTTTACCTGACCAAACCACATCCCATCACATTTAAAAATTGCAGTTTCTTTTATGACTTTCTCTAATCAGTGGTTGTTGTTTTAACTCTTTGTTCTCTTACTGCACATGTAATAATTTAGATCTTCCACCTACAGTAAGCTGTGGATCTCTGTGTTTCCTCAATAGCTATCATGGTTCTCATGCCAACCCTGGTTTTGTTTTCCTTACAAAGTCTGCTTCAAACTTATAATTTTTCTTGTTTTTTGTATGTGTTTGTAGAAATATATAAGAACAATAATGTGGGCAATCTTAAGATATTTTTTATAACCAAATCACACTTGAAACTTCTCTACTACTTAATCCCTGACCTGCATGGCGTGTTACTTAAGTCTTTATAAAGCAGATTGTTTAGAAAACAGCTTTATTTATACTTAGATCACATATGTCCACTAATCAGAATTCAAAAGGTAATAGTTTTGCATTTTCTTTAACATAAATCCCAATAAATGCATAAATATAAGACGGAGTTAGTGAAGTTATTCAATGCCCTTTCACCTTTCCTCAAGCATTTTTGGCAAATATAAATTCTTTTAATCCTTTACATCTTTAATGACATGCTCATAGTTGCAATGCATTATTAAGCTAATGAATTTCTTTTAATGTGACTTTTTTCCTCCTTTATATTTTCATGTCCTTAAGAAAAGAACAAAAGAAAAATCACACATAACTGTGTGCCACACATGCTCCTTCCCATGTGAGTATTTCATGCTCTACATTTCAATAATTAAACTGACAGAGTTCAGTCAGCTACTAGGTGGGGAACATTTCTTATCTATCCATATTCCTACAAAGATCCACAGAGACAAAGTTGCATTAATAAAAGCTTTTAACAGGATGGGGCAAGCGTAATAGCAGGACCTTTGCCCAAAACAAGAGACCAGAGACCTGAATGTACCCACAGTCATTGTTCTGCAAAGATCTGGTGAGGCTGCAACCACAAGCCAGGGAAATGTGACAGTTCCCCTCTCACATTTCAGCTCTCCAGGGGTGTAGAAGCAGGATTGTACACCAAGTTCAAAGGGATGTGAAGGAGTGCTTAAGAAATTCTGGGGCAGCGGCAAGGGACAGGAAAAGAGAGAGAGCGAAAGCTTCTGATCCACAAAGGCAATTCTCAGGATATGAACATGCAACACAAATGCGTGCCAGTGCATCGATTGGCAGGATATACGTCAAAGAGCTGCCTAGCTCCTCTTCACTAATTCTGATTTAGTACAATGTTTGTTTGGGACTTGAACACATGGACCTACTTTGGGTGTCCAGGTTCTTAGCTGAGATTACTTTATGAAATATTGATACAAGATGAACCTCTTCTATAAAACAGCTTTCTAATGGGAAACAAGAGAGTATCGAGGCACCATGAATTTAACAGCAAAAAACACACAAAAGTACATTTTAAAGCATAGGTGTAGTTCTTAAAATAATGTGTTTTAGTTTTTTGCCAGTGGCTATCTGCTGAAGACAACCTCCCCAGTATGCAAATCCAATAACATAACAGCTCTTTATTATTTGCCAAACCAGGAAGATTTTGTTATATATAATTATACACCCAGTCAACAGGTGTCCTCATATATATTAGGGTAAAATCTAGTTTAAAAACAGAAATACTTCAACTATTTAACTAACCAAACCTTAACTGGATGTGCATTTTATGAATATATATTTTTGTTAAAAAATAAAATAAAAATAAGCCTAATAGAAAATTGGTTTGGTTTGGTTTAATCTAACTCTGTAACAATGGTTGTGTAGTATTTGAAAGGCATGTTTGTGTTGCTTTAAAGTGTTATGCATTTATATGTAAATTGCACCTAGGAGGGGGCAATAATTCAATATAAGGTTATATTACATGATCGTTTCATTCAATAAGGGTGGGAGGAGTTTTAAACACATTTCTGATGTTTAAACTTAAATTGAAGTCAACAATTACACCATTTGTCTGATATCCCAGTTTTTGCATAGTTTTATGTATTTTAATTTTCAAAGCAAATACTTCAAAAATGTGAGAGAGGGGTTTAAAAACAAGGCAAAAATAATTGTCAAAAGTTGGTACAGGATTCTTTTGTGGGCAGTGAAATCAGTCTTTCTGAGGCTTTTATGTCAAAATGATTTTGTATCTACCAAAATTAAGAAATATATTGTGATATACATTTTGGCCATATTTCTTTTGCACCCACTAAAACCTTACTTGACACTTGGTGCCAGTGCCAAAAAGCTTTTGGTGTAAGTAGTGGGATGAGAGCGGTTAATAATTCCCTATCTGGTAATAGTGGCCTATCATCACTGGAGGCTGTTTTAGTGCAGGAATGAATGATGATGAGACTCTGCAACCAATGGCAATCTGGTGTCCCCACACTTAGCGACTGAATCCCAAAGAGTTAAATCCAATAAAATAAAAAAAGAAGCCAGTGGCAGACTAAGCTTTTAAGAATTGGTAAGTTTTGGCAGAGAGGATTTGGTAAGTTTTTCCATAGACAGAATTCACATAATAAAACAACTTGCTGTCCCACGCAAAAGAATTTTCCTTGCAAAAGTGGCACCGCTTAAAAGGCAAGTAAACAAGTTTTTGGTTATTTGCCTTTTGTATCTCTGCCTTCTTTCTGTATGTCTGCTTTTGTCTCCTTGAACCCCAGTTGGCCTCAGCAGATGGCCGCTCACACTGAGCCTGGTTCTGCTTGAGCTTTCTTCCTGTTGAAAGGGAGTTTTCCTCTCCACTGTCACTACAAGCATATTTGGTGTGAGGGATTGCCTTTGAGTCAATGCAATCAGCTGGTTTTCCTTAGAAAACTTTGAATCAATTTGACTGTATGATCTGGTTGAATAGTCTGTAAAGTGCCCTGAGAAGACATGTTGTGAATTGGCACTATATAAATAAACTGAATTAAATTGAACTTAAGATATGGGCTGAATTATGGCATTTATTTATGAGTTCTATTTGTTTAGGGATTTCTTTTCTCAAGAATCTTTTTTGTTTACCTCACTTGTCACTAAAAACTAATTTTAGGCCGCCCAAACTCGGCACAATAAGCCTGTTCAGTGTTTGTCAAAAAGCCAAACTAACCAATTCGAGGTGTTAAGCGCTACAGTCTTGAATAAAAAAAAAATAAGACAGACAACACCTAGGGAAACCTGAGAAAACAAACACGCCCGCACACGCCCTAACACAAGCATACAGGCACAAATGAACACACATAAGCCAGCTTACCATCTCTCTGCGGACAGGAGGAACACTCCCGCCACATCATTTCAGAGTGCTTTTCATCACAGTGTGACAACGTGTCAGCTCCAGTCCCTGTCACTACACCACACTGCATTGATATTCACCAACTGTGCAGCAGCCTGGGACACAACACAACCAAGCCAAAAAATGTGACACTGGAGGAATAACTTTTCTGCATTTACTTGCCTACAAAACACACCCACGTGCCTATACTGATAGTGCTAGATCTGGGCACGATGATGTGCATACAAATTAACTGGAACTCTGGTACGGACACAGCGTGACGTGTAATAGCTTTCTGCAAGCTACTCATAGCTAGTAAAATACAGTTCAGCTCACATATTTCAACATCAATTTAAGGGAAGTTTTAATGTTTGTTCTCCGTTACTAAAATAGACAACGTCAATTATTCTCTACATTAAATCAGGGCCACACACCTGTCAATTAGACTGATGAATGGATGGACTGATTGGCTGACTGGGTGCCATTTATGTTTAATTTAAACTTATCACAAAAACAACACAAAAAACCTCCTATTCAACATCCACTGAGATTTATAGCGCCAAAGGCAAAGAATAGGGACCTGTGGCGGAGCAGAGAGAATGAGGGTAGCCTGTGTGTGTGTATATCGTTAAATGTGCATTTTTGGCAGGTTGCACACAGCACAATAATCTGATTTAATTGCAGTTATTTTTATATACAATTGGAAAATGCTGCAATAAAACAATGATCTGTGGCTCCAATCAAAAATACAACAGAGGCTGGTAAATATTTTTTTATTGCACCACCCCAAAGTGAGAATATTAGGAATTTAACTAATGCATTTCTATAGCACTCAGCTGCAGTCTAAAGTATGAATCATTGATGATCTCCCTTGATGTGGAGGAGGATATGAAATTGATGAGGAATCCGACGGGCAGCAGAGTAAATCTGCTCTACAAATATTGCCTCCACTCGAACACCAGGTAAGCATGTAATGAAATTTCTAGTGCAGTATAGCTCTGCACAAGAGTGTGATTATGCATCCTCTCTTTTGACTTGCTCTGTATCTCTCGCACAAACATAGCCTTGAGTGTGAATACAAACACACCGGCTGGGGAGATGCATTCAGCGAAGCAATTAAACATCCCTGCGCGTCGGCATACAAACTATCAGCCAAATCTCACTCCACAGGTACCCACTGTGGAGAGTCAGTGGTGTGGATTAATCCATCCCTGTGTGTCCGAGCTGCATGGCTGCTCTGCTGGCCCGGACTACTCGGCTTGTTAAAGTTGATTTATTAGGCCTCTGTTTACTTTGGCTTTCCCAGGCAGGGGAAGGTCAACAATAATGGTCCTCTGAATGGGAATAAATTCTGACCTGGATATATATGGGCAGCACTGCTTCTCTACAGCAACCTTTCATAGCATGCAAGATCAAATCATAGTCCTCCCCTGCCTCCCCACTCTTGTGTACACACCCACACAGTTTCTGTCCCTTAATAACTAAGACATCAATCAGAAACATTTTAAATTGGTGTCCCTTTTGCGGTTGCTTTTTATTTGCTCTGTAGGCTCCCTCCCTCTCCCTGTTTTCTAACACCGATGTTACATCTGGAGTGAACGCCCATTATATCAATTAACGCATTTGTTTCTACGCAGCCTGAGAACCAAAGATGCAATATGGAAGAAAAATATATCGCACATAAAGAAGCTGCTGTAGCTTGCTAATAATGCACAACAGCACACATGCCTGCTGAAAAAAAAACAACTTCAACACTATAACAGAAGTTAAATCCCCACCTCGATCCAAGGCTGACAAAGCAATAAAAACTAGCAGCGCCAGAGTTTTTGTACAAAGGTAGAGGAGGAAAACAACTTAGTCTCCTTTTTTCATTAACCTTTTTTCTTTGTAAGGCAGGATATATAAGAAGGTTGTTTTCTATCAAGACGCTACATAAATTGAACTATCCTCTCTGTGCTATGCAAGTGACATCCAATGAGTAAATTATAAACACTCTTTCTGCTGATCAATCTCACTTCCTTTTTAAGTCGATGGGAAATATGGTCAGGCATCTCTAGGCCTTTAACATTAAAAGAAGCAATGCTTCTTTTAAAAGGAAAAACAAAAAGCCATCAAATGAAAAACACACAATCATCTTAGAAATATTCTTATTTAAAAATAACCTCTGCAAAAATGTGTTGAAGCTGCCACGCTGCTTACCTGTAGGGAAGTATGATGTAGTTATTTAAACTTCTTGTAACCATGCTTTACGGAACCAGTTCAGTCTTCACTTGATGGTGTGAGAAAAAAGTTTGCTTCATAACGGATGGAATGAGGACGCAAATAAAACAATAGGGAAATTAAAGGGTATTTTTGTGTGTGTGTCATGTTTTGCTAAAATAGCTCTGGACATATATGTCCCAGAACTAGATGATAGCCCAACAGATTTGCTTTCAGAAGCAGACCATCACGACTGTTGCCTTAAGGTTCTGCTTGGTACTTCTACATGAAACTTTAGTGGGCAGGCTTTTTTTTTTTACCTTACCGGGCAGGCTTTTAAAATAAACCGGGATTTTCATCCGGCCTCATTTGTTGTCTTGAAGTAGTTTTAATTTGATCTCTGAATATAAATCAGGTAAAAGCTTGAATGTCATCTAAAATTCATCTGATTTGTGAGGAACCACTGACATCAGTCTTACTTAAACGGCATGCCCGCTTGTCTTACTCATTTTGAAGAGCAGCATAGAGATATTCATCTTCATCATATTTATAGGAAAATAAGTTACACATAGTTCTTATACTTTCTTAAATGCCTAGAGGAAAATGCATTTAAAAATGCTTTAGCGGGTCAGCAGGTGGCTCAGCGGATGAGCAGATGGAATATATATTGCGGCCATAATCACCTGTAACTGTTCATGGTTTAATTCTTGACCTAAGGCCATTTTCTGCATGTCTTCCTCTTCTCTCTGCCCTTCCTTCTTTTGACCTCTAATAAATAAAGGCCACTAATGCCACGAAACAAGAAAATGAACATTTTAAAGGCTTTATTATGAATGTCATTTATTATGCTATTCTAAATATATATTTTTCTTCTCCAGACTATGCTACTGCAAAAACATTCTTAAAGTTTTAAAGTTTAACATTGCCATAAACATGAAGAGAGATATAAATATATAAATGAAAACTAAATAAAATGACACCCTGCTGAGCATCCAGAAAGTAAAAAAAAAAATAGCTGAATAGAGTAAAAATAATGAAGCACCAGTACGGCTGAGTGTAGTTTTCTACCTTATCAAATGTCAACATTTTTCCCACCGACATTCATCATAATTTTTACTGTATCTAATGAAGTAGACAACTTTGACAATATGAGAAAAATATGTATCCAAGGTGATTTGTCATGACTGTGATGTGTTAGTGAGAAGCTCGGCTCAGAGCTCTTTGATTTAGTCATTAGCCTATCTGTGAGGCTAATGTCATAAACTTAAAGCAGAACCCCAACCCCTTAAATCCTTCCTATGTTCCTTCATCATAGAGCAAAGAGATCCAGTAATAACCAAACAAGAAGCTATTTAATATTCTCCACCACGCTGAAAATGTTTCGCAATGCCCGAGAGACACATCAGTCAGATTACCATAAAGCTCTGAACCAATATGCTTAGTTTAGTTTTAAGAAATTAACTCTTGCCTGGAGCGCACCTCCTAGCTCAGACAGGCTGCAAGCTGCTGCCACCAGAGCTCGCTCATCAATAGCAACATGCTGTGCTGTTTTTCTAAAAGTTCCTTATGCATTTAAAGTCCCTCAGACGACCGGAACACATGTAATATTGTAGTCTGCATTAATTACATATCCCCTGTGAAATATTTAGATGTAAAACTGATCGTTTTACATCTAAATATCTAGTTTTTGGATTACATTAATAATTTGAAACAACTGTTCTATTACAGGGAAAAGTGCTACTACATATATATATTTTTTTTTACAGCCTAAAGGGTTTTTTTAGTCTCAGTATGCAGTTTGAATAGAGCCACCCACTGACTAGATTTCACAATGTTGGATTAATAAAACATATGCAGTTGTACATGGTGTACCTTCAACTACCGAAAAGAATGGAAAACTGAGAAGTCTGAATTTTACAGTGATATAATTAATATCCAGGTCTTTACTGTGAAGAGGCCATTAAAACTCGCTGCTAGGCTTTGCCCAGTTAAAGTCCAACCGATCAGGACATCAGAACCAACAGCAACTCTTTAAAGTTTTATAACAGGTTCCTCCCAAGCATTAAACATTCAGCCTCGTGATAATCTTTGCATGGACAACAAAAATGCAAACAGGAGTGCACCACATATGCACCCCTCTATCACTCATTTATAACAGTCTTCCACATGAATCAACCATTTTCTTTCTACAACTTAAGAGCCTTGGATGATTGTGAGTGAGCATCCCTCTGGTCATTAGATCATGCTAAAGCAGAGCTCTTGAAGCGGAGAGCTTTAACACCCCATAAATGCTCCACTCAGTCAACGGCTTTGATGAGGCTTTTGATATGGTTTCACCCCATTAGGTAGTCAGAAGGAATATTCAAGCACATAAAAAAGAAATAAAGTCAACTTAATCTAACCTTTACAATATTCCCAAATCAAAGAAAGTCTTTACAAGTAATTACTTGCTTTACGGCGCATTGAGAATCAATACATTTGCAAAGTGATACAACACCTTTAGTTTCCTTTTTATTTCAAAAACAGAGCACTGATAACTTGTTCCTACTTTTCTCACAAATTCTCTCTTTATCCGCTCACTGAAAAATAAAATTTCATCTCCTATCCTAAACTAAAGGAAGCCCAAGTGTGGTCCAAAGTATTAGACAGAGGATAAGATCAGACATTTTCTTAATGATTATAATGACCTACAGTAAACTCAACTACCTTATTGATGATAAACTATTGATATGTTGCATCTCTCACAAAGTTCTGTGTATAATATTACCTGGCATTGCTTAAAATTGATAGCCTGGGTGCCATTCCGAACTTAGTCCCGCCCACAACATTTGAGGTCGGGAAGTTCGGTGTGGCATTGCTCAACAGTAGCGCGAGTATGCTAGCACAATATCTGGCGAGCCAATCAAATTGTCAGGGCGGGCTTTATACGATGATGGACAGA
>NW_015150472.1:2030149-2032327 GCF_000732505.1 Cyprinodon variegatus
CTACGTCAGGCTATAAAATTGACTCAATGACGACAAAAAAGAGAAGAAAAAAAAAGAATTGTCAGGGGTGAATGGGACAAAGAAAAAAAACAGAAGAGACAAAAGAGCAAACTAAGAAAAAAGTTAAGCTGCTCTTAAAGCTTTTTTGATGTTTACTTTGGTTGTCTCTTTATTTTACTGTTATGTTGTTTCTTCCTCTCATCTCATACAGCTAGGGAAGCAGACTTCTAGAAGTTACTGTATATCTTCTGTATATTTTTACTGTTGGTTTTATTTTCTCTCTTTTCTTCTTTCTTTATCACCTCACTTTCCGTCTCTGTGTCCATTGTATATAATTTCACTGCCTGAATAATTTTCAATAAAGTTTCATATATAAGTACCAAGCAGGACCTTATGGCAACAGTCATAATGGTCTGCTTGTGAGAGCAAAGCTGTTGGGCTATCATTTAGCTCTGGGGCATCTATTCCTACAGCTATACTTTCAAAACAGGACTCAAAGAAAAAAAAAGAAAGTTAGGATAAAAGAAAAAAGTTATGCACAAAAAAGGGACAAAAAAGCTTAATAAAATTGCTCATATATTTTTATATAACAGCCAATGATCAAAACATTAAATATTTGTTTTCTATCATGCCAGAAACCAGCAACCACAGAAAATGATCATCTTTCACTCAAACATGTCTAACCAGCCTTGACAGTTTTATAGTCGGTACGTATTTTACTTAAATGCTGCTTAGAGCAATATAAAACCAGCAAAGGCAGTTTTCTATCAGCTATCTTGACCCTAAAGCATCCTTTTTATATCCCACGCTAATTCTCTCACAGTTGTCTAATAGGATTGGCTGTGGCCACTTTAATTGTAGTGCAGGATACATGAGGCACTGTAATTCCCTTCCTTATCGTGCACTCCCCTCCAAAGGGTTTGTCAAAGCTTGAAGACGGTTTAATCAAATTTAAGTTGGTACTAAGGTCTTCTAATGAGACACACACTGATGGATGTGTAAGAAAGAAAAAAAAACACCCCAGCAGAATTTAATACAACTTTGGTAAAAATACAATCATACAAAAAAATGCATCAATGCTGAAAATCCTCCAAATGCAGAAGAAATAAATTAATGAAGGTAAACCAACCCCTGTAACCTCCCCTTATTACTATTTGAAACTGCTGAGCTGTTCCGACTCTTGCATCTATCAAGCTTTATTATCCTGCTTTATGAGACAAGCAAGATGTATCGGCTTCCAGGACATCTGACCGTCTGCCAATACCTTTATCGCTCTCTTCTGCATTAAATGGCAACACGGTACTTTTCCAAGAAAAGTTAAAAACCAGCTAAACCCCAGGGAAGTCAAATTTTTGCAGATGCAAGAGGCATTTTTACCAGGTAATAACAATAAAAAAAGCACTTTTTAATGCCAGCATTTCTACATGTGTCAAAGTGAATATAAGATCCCCCTAGAGATATGTATTCATTTATTTACCATACTTTTTTAGAATAAACCCTGGAGGGCGAGGGACCCATCAGTGAAAATAATTAGTCCTTGTCAATCAGCTGACTGATGTCCTGGACAGAAAGTCTCTACATGCCACGTTCATGCTCTGACTAAGGAGTAGGTGCAAATGGAGGGTGGGAAATAAAGTAGCAGTTGATCTGCCATGTAAATACTGCATATAACCTTGTTTTGTGTCGTTTATGGTTGCTTCAATTTTTAAACAAAGAAAAAGGGTTATCATTGAGTGTCAAAAACTTTTTTGTTTAATAGTAAAAAAGGTTTAAAATTCAGAACAATGCTGACAGGAGTGGATTTTAAATCTGTCTACGATCAGGAGCAGCTGAGCCTGCAAAGGTCTGGTTCTGCAGCAGATTCTTTATCAGCAGTTGTTCTCAAACTTTTTGTTTGTGTTGGTTCTATTTACCATTAGGTTGTTATTAGATGGTTATTACTTGGTAATGATTGCTAATCTACAGTTTGTCTATTATAGAATTCCTGTGGAGTTTTTAGGTTGTCTGAGCTCTTTGTGCAACGTTTAGATTTACTGGGCCAAAACGGTCAACCTTTGAGTAATTTATAGCTATATGAACTAACACTTACAGGTGCTGGTCATAAAATTAGAATATCATGAAAAAGTAGATTGATTTCAGTAATTCCATTTAAAAAGTGAAACTTGTATATTATATTCA
>NW_015150472.1:2033408-2098409 GCF_000732505.1 Cyprinodon variegatus
CCTTTTCACACTAATCTAATTTTCTGATATGATGAATTTGAGATTTTCATTTGTTGTCATTTGTAAATTGCAAAATTAAACAAAATAAACATCTGAAATATATGAGTTTGTATGTAATGTATGAATATAATATACAAGTTTCACTTTTTAAATGGAATTACTGAAATCAATCTACTTTTTCATGATATTCTAATTTTATGACCAGCACCTGTACACTCTTTGGGAAGACCATACAATGATTATTCCGGGTCGTGAGATGCTCAGGTGCTGGACCAAAATGCTGACAAAAAAGTTATACCGGATTTACCAGCTTTTATTAACTGTTTGGTCTAGTAGGTTGTTTAAAGGATTTGATGTTTGACATATGTTAATGCAATTAAAAATTACTTAGTTTTTGACAGAAAACTAAGTCATTTTTATACGTTTGGGTCAGATCTAACATATTTATTAGTTTTTGCATCTTTACCTTGAAATTGCATCTTTAGTCCTACAATACTGGCTCCATGCAATGGTTTCCTCTATTCACTGTTACCTCCTGCACTCCATCTGAAATTGTGTATCATTAAAATCCCGTGACGACCTACCTATTGCTTCCAACGCAACAACTTGATGGAATCAGCTGCAGCAGTTTCCATAGATATGATAAAATGAACAGAATAATATGCAATGTATTTCACTATAATTTCAATAAGACTGGACTGTTTGGCATTGAATCTGAATGTGGCTATAGTTGGACTGTACTTAAATGGATTATACCGCTTTGATTAAAAAATGTTAGATAATTACGGTAAGTAAGAATTAGATCTAATGGTTTTGGTAAGTACATTGATATGTAAACTGAGATGAATTTTCCTTCTGAAAAAAGCTGAAAGGCTTTTTTTTTTTAGTTCTTAAAGGCTCGCTTTTTATGTAGGTTTTATTTTAGCCCATATTATTACAATGCATCATATTCTTTACTTTATTAGATCATAATAATTTGAATTTAATCTTGACTGAATTTGATTCTCTACACTGACAAGAGCTGGATTCGTTCTTCTTGCAAAGTGTTTTGATATGTCATATGTATCAAACCGACGTAATATGAAAAAGACTGAATTCAATTTTGTTGCTATATTTAATAAAAATATCACAATTAGTGTCTTGCCACTACACTGACCAAAAAAAGGGGCTACATTTATGCCGTAGCCCTCTGTTTAAGGACAAAAACCAAAACAAAAAAATCTGTGCCATTTATCAGAGACTGTTTAAAGTTTCTGGCAAACAGAATTGATAGATCAAAGTTGAGCTTCAATTAACATTCCAAAAATAAAAGTTTATTTAGAGAGGTGTATTTCAAATACAACAGCTATTCCATCACAGTTAAGCCAGCCTAAATAGGATCATATTGAGCTGATTTTTACATCCCATAGCAAGTCACTAACGGAAAATAATCCCCAACCCTTATAACTAAAGCAAAGCAGAGCCGTTTAAGTCATTGTGCTTTTGGAAACCAATTTAGGAATACCGTACAACCAAGAGTTCATTCCCCATTAGATTCTAATGAAATAAAAAACCTTTTCTGGTTCTCTGTAAATAATTAGTAGACTTTTTCTTGCCTCATGAATTATCTCACTCTGATCTGCAGTTATAACCAAGGGGCATTTCATCCAAGAAACTACCAAGACAAAATCAGTTGCTTAAAAAAAGATGAAGATATGTTATTCCTATTATCCTATTTCTGCTGTCTCTGCCCTAAGGTTATTTAATTTATAACAAGACCGTAAAAAAAAACCTGCACCCGGTTGATAAAATAATGAAGACCATTTGCTTAAAAATTTGCGACGTAGGTCATAAATAAGAACAAGCAATCTCCGACCCTACAGACAAGCCTGACTACTAGCAGATTCAAGCAAATGTCATTAAAACTAGAGGAGATTTAACACAAGTGACAGCAAAGAACAGTTTCCTCGCTGTGCCCACAACCCACCCCATAAACAGAAAAACAAAGCAATAAGTTGTCATATGGAAATTATGTTTATTTAAGTGACTCACTTCAGAAGAGGAGAAAACCGTTTTTGTTCAAGAGCTTGATGTGACAATTATGGCAAAAAGAGAGAGACAAATTCAGCGAAGGGAGATTAAGGGTGTTCCAAAGCATGGCTTGTCGTTACAGCACATGAAAGGACAAAATCTATCAGTGACAGATTAACAAGGGAGATGAAGTGCTTCAAGAAGAGCACAGTTTAGAAATGAGTTTAACTACACTGGTGGGAATCAAGGAAAAGACAATGAGCGACAAAGCACTCATCTGTCTAATGTGCAAAATGATGGCATGCCAAATCACCTCATTTCAGGATAAGCTGTTTTTCAAAGTATTCTGAATCTAAATTGAGAGGAGACTCTAGGAACCCATTACGAGGTTACAAAAGTACATCCGATTTAAGAACTTTCATTTTTGCTAAAAACTTCACTTCAAAGATTACATTTCTGCCCAAAATTACGTGTTCATGAAAGTCACAAAATTCCTAAAACAGAGTAAAGGGTAAGTAGTGCTTCGTTGCTACACAAGCACTGACTACTATAAATTTATATGATGTGTTTTTGTATAACTGACAAACAGATTATTAGACAACATCAAGCTTTACCTTGGAGTAAAACCTAGCCAGCATCAGTTCCCCTTGTAAAATAAGTCTAAGCTGCTTTTATGAACCACCTATTGGAGATTAAGTCTTTTAAATCTGGCAACCTAACGTTATAACTGAGATGTTTATTTTTAAGAAAAAAAGAGTAGTTATTGAGTTACCCTGTTGTGTTGTTGTGTTGACAAAATACTGCTTGTTGGATTCACAAAATCCCAAAAGAGGCTTTGTGTAACTTTAATAGTATGTGGCATAAGTTTAATAGTATGTGGCATCATCTCATGGTTTCCTTTCTCATTTTACCAAATATTAAACCTCTTCAATACAGGCTTTTTTCCTTTTTGGCTGCTCACTTTCTGACACAACCAGGATTTGAGCCCGGGGTCACTGCATTTTGGAAAAAGCTTGAAACCATAGGAAAGTACATTAAAGCACTGCTGCTGCCCCTCAGAATTATCAAAGGCCTCTACTTCCTTATGATACTCAGAATCATATTAGGATCATGTGTACATCAAGGAATTTGACTTCACACCTTCTTCTGGACAACATCTATATGTGATGACCAGCTCAGCCCACAAGGGGCGATTTTAGGAACTGTAAGGAAGAGGCAGTGTATTCTCTAGACCACCTCTATCTCCACAGTCTTGAACTGGTTAAGTCCCAGGTTCTAACAGGTTCTGACACCACCACTGATCCATTGTCCTGGATTTAAACAATGACGATGTCAGCTGTGGGTGGATGGAAGAAGTTTGTAGATTTGTTGATTTGAGGTGAGTTAGCCCTTTGGTTGAGTGTGGTTAAATGGCTGTCTCCCTCTTTTTTTTTTAACCGACAGAAGACGCTGCTGAGGCCATCAGCCAATTGAGTGTTCAACATCGCATGTAGATAAGTTAGTTATGGAGATGGTTCAAGCTTCCCAAAATTGCTGCTGCATCTGCATCATTAGCATCTCAATACCCCATTTTAGCTTTTATATGCAAGCTTCTTTTAGCTACCCTCATCTGCCAGGTGAATTTGTCTCTCAACTGCTCATACAAGGCCATGTTCTAACAGCTGTCTTTAACCCGATTGTCAGTTTTCTATTAATTAGCCTCCCCTATTTCAGACTAATGCTCTTACAAGGAGTCTGACCTAAAAGTGGAGATCATTCCTTAGCAAATACCCCCACTGTTGCTCTGCCACATCTACCTAAAAACTGAGCTTTCTTTCAAATGTAGGTCAGAGCAGGTAAAAATATTTCTTCCCATTATTGCTGCTTATTCACATACATGCATCCATGGCAACACTAAAGCCACAGAGCCACCTACATGAAAAATCCCAAACTAACCTCTGCTTTCAACAGTCCTCTCAACATCCATCATATCAGGCAGACGTGTTGACCAAGAGGCTGAAAAATGCGTGGTCTGTGGGTTCAATTATTTCTCTGATTTCTGGGACTAGCAGCAGGTCGATAAGTAGGCGCTACTTGAAAAATGTCACAGATAACAGTAAGATGATTCTAAATATTAAGCTTCACTCAATCTGCTCGGGCCATTCAAACCGTAACTACTATCAATATTCCTTAGCCATCCAAGTGGCAAGATTCATGTTTTCTAATGAAAGAGCCATTCCCTTGGCCTGGCCTGCTCTGGTTAGATGCCCCTGAATAATGTAAAGGAAGTGTTTATTGAACCGAGAGAAAAATGGGCATTGTTTGCTGAACAAAACAGAAAGCATAACATAACAATCCTAGAAAAAAAAAACATGAGCACTTTCTTCTTGTCTGAGGAATCTTTAGATCCACAGAGGCGAAAAATCCACAGCCAAATTTCGACCTGCTTTGCTTACTCCTCTGTGTCGGCTGCCTTCAAAGCTCAAACGGTCACTGCAGCGTTTCTGACCAGCATATTAAACTAAAATGTGTCATTTAACATCAGTTTGCTGCAAAGAAATAATAACTTCATGTGATTATGAAGCTAAGCTTTCAAAATTGAATGTTACAGTATCATGCCAAAACTTTTCTCTCCTTTTTCATCCTTCTTCACTTTCTCGACCAGCTGAAATCCTTTTGTATCTGTGTGCACTGAGCACATACTGATCTCAGCAGGGCACGAACTGCATTCCTAGGGTTTTCTTTAGCTTTGAGCAAAAAACTAATAAATCTAAAATGCCTTCTCTCCCCATGCTGGGGATTAGACCTCGAAAGAAGTCATGGTTTTACATGGAGAGAAGATAATACCATAGAAATGGAACTCTGCTTCTGCAACATTGTGACTGCCAACAACGAAAAATATTGCCAAAGACCACTGTTGCCTATGATGCCTCTATAGGTAAGTCCTAGGAGAGAAAAAATTCTAGGAGGAAAAATTGTTATGAGGAACTTGTGCTAGCTTACCCTGTCCCTACTGTGAGTTGGTATTACAATGAGCAGTAATGCAAAGATCCCCCCCAGCTAACTGTCATTAAACAGGAGAGCACCGGCAAGTAAAAAACTATTTATTCAAAATGAAATGTCTGCCAAGATATGCATGGCTAAAGCCTTTAAGTGTAAGTTATCTCTTTTAGGTAGTGGTATAGCTGAGCATATGAAGGTATAGAAAAGGGAAAAATAGTAAATAGCTTAACCCCGGACCCTAAAGGAGCAATAAGCACTCAAGGTGGAGATTACAGCTGGAGTGGAGGTAGAGATAGACTTTTTAGTTTTGGTCTACAGACAGTGTTCAACTAGCCCACCAAGTGGTAAAATTTTGCTTTTCTCTCTTTGAAGGTTTTTGAATTTTATCCTGTGAATATTTGCTGTTCCCAACTTTTGGCAACAGTCAAACAGATGGTTTTAGCAACTGACCATTAGACTGGACAAAGAACACGGATTACCTTGCTACTAAAGAATGGACAGAAAGGTACATTAAATCCCCAGAGAGTACGATTAAAGAACTAAAGCTAATGGTAACATTGGTAATCCCAAAATAAATTGAAAATATTAGACACCATCTAAAACTTTGACTCAGTAGTGTTATCATTGAGAATCATTAAACCTCTTACCAGGAGAATGATCCTAAACTTATGGTTACACCCAACATAGCATTGGCTCAGCTGACTAAAAATCCACCTGTATCTTTGGTAATTTTAATTCTCTGATCTAAAACCTAAAAGGAGACTAAAAAAAAATTGTATGAGAGACGACCCAGGATAATATAGAACAGTTTGCGTCCTCACTGGAAGTCATGATCAAAAGCATGGGTGCATGACATCTTCCTTTAGAAATCAATCAATATAATAAATGACCATGGGAAAAACACATTTATAATAAATGTCACAAAACAATAATAACACCAAAGATAGAAATATCTAAAACATAATACCCTGTTAGTTTTTTTTTTTTTACTGTAACTATAGTTGTGCTTAATATACTTTTAAGCAAAACTAGTTTTTCGTTTTTACCTTTTGGTGTCAGAACCTTGCAATTTCAGGAACCAAAGATATGAAGGGTGCAAAGAGTAAACATTCAAACATGTAAACGTGTAAAATTATTTTGTTAATCGTTAAGTTCTTCGTGCTAATTTAGATAAAAGTGTAAAAGTTCTGACTTTGTGAGTATTGCAAAACAGGTGATTATGTTAATAAACATGTTTTTAATGGGCTATTGTGTATTAATACAATTCTAATTAATAAAAATCTAGCTCAATCAAAATTTACAAAATTAGGCAACACACTATACAAATGCACAGCAGAATGCAAACCACAACATGTGCAGCACAAGGTAATGTTCCAGTTCTTGTTCTCAGACAAATATCCTTCTATCAAGTAAAGAAGGCCCACATACAGGTAAACAAATCATGTAGACCTCCCAACACATCCACAACTAAATTCATCTTTAAGAGCCGACAACCACCTCCAGACATTCTGGGGTAGCTAACCAATCCCTCTGAGCCTGAGCCAAGTCGCTTCTAAACAGACATGAGGGAGTCAACACAGCTTGTCCCACATCGCTGTGTTTACAGAGTGATGCACAAGCTCACTATGTGTAAAGCAGGTGAAAACAGTTTATAAATTAATGTACATTGGTATAGGTAACGCTAAGATGCTTGGCACCACTTTCTCAAGGCTGCATTCGTCTCTACAGGTTAATTACAATTTTTTTCAAACAAAAGGTAAATATAAATTATAATTCATCTAAAAAAAACACTTGATGATGTTACATGCATGAACAAATGAAGAGACAGAGCCTTGAAGAACACTACAATAACTCAAAAACAAAAAGAAAGCTGTACATCCTAACCTTCAAACCTTTTTTCTGCAAAGTATCTCAGGTATAAAGGTGAAGCAGTTGCTTCCCTCCTCCATTCTTTAGTGTGACGTCTAGCTCTTCGCCAAGCTACACCAACACAGATTTTTTTCCAGAGCTCTTCTCCTTTTAAACACTAAAGATGGGCCTCTCCACTCAGTACCACTTACCAACTTCAAGGTGATGCAAACGCCAAGGCGTTAACTCTACAAAGTACATAAGTTTCCGACAGAGACGCATGCTCTCGATAGAGAGCTGGGAAGAAAGTGTTAGTGGAGGAGGGGAGAGGTGACAGGCATGTGAGGAACACCTTCTGAAGTGTCATGAGATGGGCTCAGCTGATGAAAGAGGGTAGGAAAGAGGAAGGGAGAGGGGGAAGAAGGGTGGGGAGAGCAAGAAACAGAACGAGCTGATGTCACATCTGAGGCGGCGGAGAGGCTTTCAAGTTGTGGAGCATTGGCTCTGTATTCCACAGAGGAGCCTCTCTGGTTGAATTTCAAGGTTTGTGTATGTGCACATTTGTATCTGTATGTAACTTTGTGTGTGTTTAATAAAACATTAAATACTAAGAAGCATGAATGTGTAACAGTTGGTTTGCTTCTGTATACAGAACAAGGACCAAACAAGAGTGGATGTAGTCCAAAGTAGGATCCTTGCGTTCCGTCGCGTAAATACTTGTTTTATTGGATCGATATTTCCAGGATAATGGGACGACATTTAATTCCAATGTTTTTGGAGAAAATTGTAATAATGTTACTGATTGTAATAAACTTTCATTAGCTCAATTCTTTATTTGGTTAAAGTGTGTGCTACTTCCCATCATAAGACCCTCAGGCCCCGTCCAGACGAAGCAGGGTTTAAGTGGATCCAACAAAATTATAGTCAGATAATGGGTCCTCTTCAGGGAAACTGGCTAAATCTGAAACCTGCTCCCAAAGAGGGAACGCCTGAATCCAGGGCCTGCAGCTGCTAAGTTTGAAAACTCCAAGTTCCTCACAATACAGCATATTTGCACAAGCAAGTCAACGTAGATTTCATTTGTCTCCCTTAAGAGAGGTGAGGTGAGACAAATGACAATAAAGACTTCAGAGGTGCATTTCTGTTTCAGAAGCTTTTCAGTTTATTGTGGATTCTACACCAACACATTCTGCTCCTCTGCAGTCTGTGTGGACTGTCTTGTTTTCAGTTCTCCCTTCCTTCTGCTTTCCTTCTGCGACAGCCTTACTATGCCAATCACTACCATGGCATACGTTTTACAATCCCAATTACTGCTCCTCCAACTTCGATTCATCTTTAGCATCAATTTTTTTTGTGTGCACATATCTTATTCAGCTCCGTGTGGATGTAGCCTCAGTATGTGTTTAAACTGATAGTGTGGTGTCCTTCAGGATATCAGATGTATACTTTAAACTCTATAGGTTATAAACTCTTCATTCACTATTGTAGACCTGTTTCATGCTGTTCTCGTGAAGCTATTCTCTGAAAAGGTTAAAGGAAAAAATATACCAGGAAGGAAAGAATATGTTTAGATGGAGCTGTTGAAGCATTCCGATTGGGAAAATAAGGATTTTTGTGGTGGGTCAGATGTCAAGTGCTGCGAACCTGAAAGAAAATGTTGTTAAAAGAATAATGTAAAGAAAGGCACAGTCTATAAGTCTGCAGCACATTATGCTTTACACACATGATCTAGGCTAAACTCTGGTACTATTTAGAGGATGTGTAGCAGATTTTTGAGTCAGTGGACACTGTTGTGTGACTATAATACTTTAACTTCCATTTGGTTGGATGTTGGGTGTGTAATTTTGAATGTTTAGGTGTAAATCCCTTTGAAAACCTAATTAGTGGTATAAATTTGTGCATAACTTTAAAATGGTTAAGGAGGAATTCAAGATTAAAGTAAAACAACAAGAAGATATCTCAATATGTGACAGTAAAAAAAAAAACCTTCTTTACATTACATTAATCTGCCAAAATGTTCACATTTTACACTTAATTGGCAAAGCTAAAAATGTATAATCCCATTTAAAGCCCCAAAACACACTGATCACTTGAGTGGATTTCAGTTTTTAAGCCTTTGTTCCCAAATGGTTCATAAAAACCTATTACACCTGGGCAATGTGACAATTTAGAAAAAGGCATTAAAAAGGCAAATGAAGCAATGAGTGTAAAATCAAAAGATATATATATATATATATATATATATATTTTTTTTTTTTTATATGAATAGTTCTTAAAGTTTTAGATATTTATAAAAAGGTACAAAAGAAGTTCAAGTTAGCAATAAGGGTTACAAATTAGTTCAGCTATTCTTTATTGGTTTCTGAAAAGAAAAATGGAGAGTAGTGATGAACAGCAATATAAACATACCACCCCTCCTTTAACCTAAAGGATCGATGCACTGGCTTGGGTTTGCATAGAAAATTGCTGCAGAGCAATCAATCTCTCTTGAGTTTTGTGAATCCGGGCAGGTAGCTTAGCCTGAAGGAGACTAGACAGGGGCTTGAATGTAGGCACAGAAGAGAAGAGGAAGACAAAGCCTTGTCGATAGTACTTCGTTTTCCATCAACTCTGGTCCTTAATCACCCTAGTCTTAATGTGCCTTTCTATCCAACGGGCCCACTCCCAGTCCAATATATCCAACATGATCTAGACCTAAACAAACATCTACCTGCCTCCTGCTCACTCACTCTCAGAGAGCTGCCCTCATCCATCTAAGCCTATAGCAAAGGTCTTCATTACAGGAGTGTGGCAAGAGGGTTGAGGAAAGTTTGTCTATATTGATGGTGCCTTCATTGTCTTTTCTTCTTTAGGGAAAAAAAAATACTCTGTGCAGTAATTAAAGCATCTGCTTGCCCACTTTGTGCTCAAGTCACATTTTGCATACAATCAGCACACGGGAAAAAAATCCCACTAAGTTCCACTAAAGTCAATATAAATATGCAGAGACACAAAGACTTTACTCACAATGATACAAAACCATCAACCTTTTTTTTTTTTTTGGATAAAAACTATTTCTAAGCAACTATTTGGATTTAGCAACATTAAGAGAAATAATGCAGAATGCAACAATCAAGATTCTATAGCGTAATAGGAAGTAAAAGACAATAAATGGGGTTAAGACGAAAGCCAAACTGGCTTTTAGCCTGGGAGGACTGCATGCACACCTGAGCATTGTTTAAGACAACTATGGCAGAAACCTCCTCTTCATTGAGTTAATTAGCAGTACCCCACAGTCAGCATCTCAGGGTGTGAAAAGGAGGACCTGAGGGAGAGCAGGCTGTCTTAGTGTCGATTGTAGTAAATGGTTGGCCTCCCTGATGAGCTCCCATCAGCCCTTGGAGCTTCCTGCTATCACGTCCCACTTAATTGTAATTATTTGGAAGGCAGACAGCCTCTGCAAATTTCATTATTTAGATCAGGAGGTTGACTAACTAAGGCTGCCACTAATTACAATCAAATCATAGACATCAATTCTGTACAAATCACACAGTTTTGCTATAGTGGGCCATTTAATGATGTAAATAAACAGAAAGTTACATTCTAAATAATTTTATTGCTGTGTCACAGGCTGCGCAAACTCTCCAATACACCAACAATATGCTACAAGCCTTTTTTTTTTTTTTTTTTTTTTTTTTTTTTTTTTAACCAGCCTACTGCTTAAATATGCAAATATTAGATTATATAGGAGCAGAATAATATTCCAGTCAGAATAATATCAATTAATGAATACTTATATGACAAAAATCAAACCTTTTTTTAAAATAGTTGCTTCATAATTAAAAGAACAAAAGGTCAATTGGATAGAAATCAAAGCTTTCTAAAAATAGAAAATCTGAAACTGGCCAAAAAACTCTGATTGAGCATTTCTATTTTGTCTCTATATTGTAGATTCTTACAGTGCTGAAAAATGGGCCCCATTACCCGCTAGTCCCAAACAGCTGAAATCACAGGACCTACATCTTCTGAAACATGTATTCAAATCCAGTGGAAAAACCAGTTTGAGGACACCAATGAGAATGGAGTGAGTTAAGAGGCTTAGTAGCACAAGCAGATCCACCTAACTTGGCCCTGTCAGCTGCCCTAGGCCCACCCCCATGCCTTCATTATCCTCCCGACTCCCTCAACTCATCCTCCTCCAGCACTGGTGCTAATCCCGCCTGAGGGGATAGGACATAAACCTGCCAGAGGAGTCTCTAGTAAGGAAGGAAACCTCTTGTGAACAATTACACTGTGGTGTTGTAATCACTGACTGGGGCAACCCTGGCCTTTTCAGTAGGTCAGCCCAAATTATCGCTGCATGCCTTTGATGTAGGTGGATATCAGATAAAAAAAGGCAGATTATGATCACAGAGACTCCTAACTTCGAATTTCTACTTTTTATAAATTATTTCTATGCTTTTCAATATGCAGCAGCAAAGAGTATTTATACAGACATTATTGAGTTCATTCACAAAGTGGCCTCAGATAAGAAATCAATAAATGATGGCTCTTGTAAAAAATGTAAATTGATTTGCTTTGATATTTTATGTTTTCCCTTCATTAATGGAACATTAACAGTTGGCACAGACTTGTTTTTCTGAACAAAGTTTCTTCAGACTCATAACATCCAAAAAGCCTTATCTTTCTCTATAGGATTTGTATGGCTCTCATATAAAAATGAAGCTTGGGGCTATTCCTCAGTGTATCAATCAATGCGACTAAGATCTGAAGCTGCATGAAACAAACCGATGGGCTGGGGAGCTGCTGGGTTTTTGCGCGCTGCTTGTTTGTGTCCAGTCGGCAGCATGTAAAAACCTATTTGTGCGGCATGTTGAGGAAGGTTTGAAGGCACTGTCAGTTTTTTATATATACAAACATAAGGCATAGTGTCAGCAGAAATGGTGTACTATTCTCTTCCCTTGTTACCATGCATGAAACTTCTGTCAACAAACCTGGACCATCTGTCTGATTATCCACCATCCGCTTTTTGTGGTGTTGTTTTCCCCCATAATCCAAAACTTTACTTTGTGCTTTCCATGAGGAGTTGCATTTATGTATAAGATACAGACACCAGCTGTAATTAAGAGCCACAGTTTATATGACTACGAAAACTAAAGTTTTTGAAGCATTTTGGACTTAAACCCATTTGCATTTTTCTGCTTGAATAAATAAAGTCTACTTTAATACTCTAGCTGAGGAAAAAGTTGAAAAGAAGACTTGTCAATTTGCAGGACTTAAAAAAGGAGCAATTCATCACAAACAAAAACAAGCTCAACTTTATAAACTATTCAGGGCTGTATACTTTGCACAGCCTTCGGTTCTTCTTCTATGATTCTCATTTGGGTAAGCTAAAAAAAATATGAAGTTATTCATCAAAAAAATACCACTATTTCATTTCTTTAACGAGAAAATAAGAATTGCACATCGAAAGGATTACACATGTAGTTGTTCAACCACAGTCCACTACTAGGCTACAACAGTATCAGAGCCCAAAACCTTTGAAAAGAACAGATGTGTTGTTTTTCCTCTTAACACTTGGAAAAATAACAATCAACAAAGAAAACCATAACTGTTTTATGAAAAAAAAATTGATTGAACTTTCAGATGTTGCTAGCTTAAAGCTTTCCTGTGATTATTTCCTCCATGTTTTAGGCTTTAAATTATCAGGGTTTTTTTCTTTTCATTTTTTTTAAGCATTGTTGTTGTTTGTGTAAATCAATGTACATTTGTTTTGTTTCTTTGTCAAGACACATGCAAACACTAAATTACAGCTCAAAATGCATGTTTAATGAAATTCTTTTATCTTTTTTGTAAAGTGATATTATTTTGAAATGGTTTCCATTATAACTGTCAGGATTTGTGTTGTGTTGTGCAATTTTTATTTGATTTCCTTACACACATACAACAAAGGTAAATGTAAACACCTAAACCAAGGGTGGGGCAATATCTGGTCCTCAATGGTCACTGCCCTGCTAATTTTAGACAAGTCCCCGCTTCACCACATCACACTCAATTACTAAATCAGGTGTGCTGACTTAATAAGTGAGATTAAATTACCTGCTCAGCATGTCGGCATGTCCTCCAGATGCCTGTTAATGGCGCTATTTAAATCAGAGGTGCTGAAGCAGGGACAAATCTAAAACTTGCAGAAGATTGGCCCTTATGCTGCCAAGTTTAAAACCCCTGTACTAAACAGAAGTCCAGAAAAAAAAAGGGACAGTCTGTATTGCCTATTTAAAACAAGTAAACATCTCTTTTCTTGCTGCATGTGAAATCTTTTGAAGGTAATCATGAAGCTGTTGCAGCTGTCAGGGGCAAATCATAGAGCAGAACTGAAAAGAATGATCATTCATTTTAAAGACTAGAGCATATAAATAATTTACAACCATCGCAAATGGCTTTGACATCTAATGTGAAGACATCGCCTTTAATCAGAGGGTGATTTACCGAGTCCTGTTTACAAAGTGATAAAGCGAGTAATTAAGCACCTTACCCAGAAAATGCTTTAAATTGCAGAAGTGTTTTGTGAACATTTCAACTTTAATCTAAATAGAGAAAATAAAATGTTACGAAAAGTTTTACTTTCAACACCACATTGAAATGACACAGGGTTAGCATAATAATGTATAAATATCAGCTTAAAAGTTGTTAGATAAAACAACAAAAATGAAAATAGGTTTTCTGCAGTTTGTACACGCAGCGTAGTTTCTGAAAGTGGCCAACTGTTGAGTAGTGAGTGTCCTGAAACACGGCTCTGTTTAGTCCCACTGCAGTTATACAAGTCGTTTCTCTTATCAACACAGCCACAAATTCCTGTCCATCGGGGAGCACAAAAGTCCTGTAATTGCCTGCTTCCCCACTTGAGCCCCATATAGCAAAATGTTAATAACAAACTGATGAGAAATTCATTAAGGCCCCAAATAAAAAATCTCTCCACGCTAACGGGCGAGTACATTATAATTAAACTGATGCCTCACAGCTTTCATTAGGCCGTGGAGCCCGACAACTTGAACCATCGAGATGAATGCAACTGGGCGCTATTGTTTTACAACTCGTTAGATGCTAAGCCATGAAACAGATTAATACAATAATTATATAACTCTGAGGGCTCTTTTCGCTACAGCCTCTAGCAAAAAGAGACCTAAGAGTTATATAAGAAAATTAGCTGACAACTGAAATGCACAGTGTCAGGTTTACGCTAGTCTCCAGGAACTAGTTCAGTCAGAAATAGTTACAGCTCTGACCACTAAGAGAAAGGGACAGGCTGGACAGTGTAATTAGGCTTTTTCCTTCTCCCTGTCTTGAACTATATTCCCATCTCTTATGTGACGTGTGCTACTTTCCCTCTCTAGTCGCGTCCACCTCAGTCTGTGCTCAACCTTCCACCTATTCCTTTGTCCATTTGTCTTGCCAGCTTCATTTTATTCTGTGTTCTCATTTTTCAAAAGACCCCAGAAGGACAGTCTTCATAAGAGAAGTGACGCAATAGTATGACTTGGGACAATGCTTTTTGTTTGCAATTTGCATATTTTATCAAGGAAACGGATTAGTTCTTAATTCTTTTGTGTATTGAAAACTGTTCACAACCCTTGAACTTAACAAGAAATGTCAACATATCCTCATGGGTTATGAGAGAAAGAAATAGTGGATAACTAAGACAAGGATATTTTTTTGCAAGTAAAAATCTGAACAGTATGACTTTCTTTTGTCAATACTTTCCTTTTATTACAAGTGTTCCGGATTTAGTCAATAATAATTTTTGTCACTCTTCTGTAGTTCAAAGAAAATCAGATTGGAGAGATAATGACCATGAAAAGTTAAAAAACAAGCTTTTTTTTTTATAAATCTATCAAAGTAGAAACCTTGTGAAACCTTGTGTTTTGTAAGTGAGAAAAGTGTTCGTTTTTTCCCCAAAATTGAAGTGTTTCAATTCAGAAAATGAATGGAAATGCAGCTGATGACCCTTTTGCAAAAGGCTGCTGTAGACACGCTTGCACCATCAAACTTCCAGAGATAGCCTCAATCATTTTTATTAATAGTAAGTTTTAAAAAATCCCTTATGCAATGGATAATTTGATCATCACTCTTTATCATCCCCAACCCTTAATTGTGGATCCCTTATTATTCTGGATTAAATGCAAAGGAAAAAATTATCAATCTGTTTGAAACCATCTACATTTTCCAGATGA
This sequence comes from Cyprinodon variegatus, assembly GCF_000732505.1. NCBI lineage: Eukaryota > Metazoa > Chordata > Actinopteri > Cyprinodontiformes > Cyprinodontidae > Cyprinodon > Cyprinodon variegatus. The sequence continues at coordinate 2,048,459 of NW_015150472.1, forward strand.
GGGCACTGTTTTGTAAACTGACCTCTACAGATCCATAAAATGATTTAACAAAAAAAAAAAAAATGCAGGAAAATCTAATGCTAGCGTATATAGTATGCAATAATCACACTGTAAACAGACCCTCAAATATATTCCAGTTTCAGGAGATTGGCCTTTTTACAACAAGCAAATTTAACTATAGCTACAGGTTGCAAAAGATTGTGCCAATGCAATATTTTAACTATCAGCTGCACATATGAATAATTGAGGCCATTGTCATTTGACCTCAGGGAAGAGGGAAGGCAAGCAGGTCAGACTAATGTGAACCAATAATCTCTGCCACAGTCATTAGGATGATCAATGCCATTCTAATGAGATAACATCTGGAACAAAAAAAAAAAACTAATAGCAGACAGCTGCTGGGCAAAGTGAGGCAATTACGAGAACATTCAGTGATGCCAACTAATTCTGGAGCCATTGTGGCCTGATTTTGGACCCCCATGTTAACATCAGGAAAAAACATGTTGAATATTTCACACCTCATCTCATAAATAACCATGAAACTGTAATATCAATGAGAATGTGCAGGAAGGGGTAGGAACTGGGAGGAACAAATACCTCAAACAAGCTCAGCTTAACATGAATGCTTATCGAGCGGCACTAAATTGGTCAATTAAGGAGAAAATCTGTTTTGAGGTAACCTTTCAGCTTATTAAATAAGCTATAAATCAATCTTTAGAGCAGAATGAGTGGCTGGCTATTAATGAACAGACGTGTCTAATCCCCAGTTTTCCTTGCTGCTTTCTTTAAGCTTGTGCACAAGTAATTATGGGAGGGGGCAGCAACTGGCGAGTTCATGCATCTTTTTTCCCCACAATTAGGCTCTCCTGCAGAAGTTGTACAAACGTCTAAGGGTGCAACCTGAAAGCGCAAACACGCTGAATACAAGTAAGCTATGTGGAAGACATAAATCTGAAAAGATGTGAACAAAAAGTTTTACCTTCAAACAGCCCTTCATGAGAGAAGCTGGATCCAATTAGCCCAAGGCAGAGAGAGGAAAAAAGAGGAGACATTTCTAATAGACCCCATTAAAAAAAAGTACTTGGTGATCATGAATGAGTATAATTACTACCAACAAAAAAACTACTGGCTGTAAAACTGCTTGAAAAAAAAATCCCTCCTCTGTTAGACTCTAAAGCATTAATTATATATAATAAAGCAAAACAGAAAGAATAAGAGACCTTTCAGAGTTGTCAGTTAATGAAGACCTAGAACTATGTAAAAAAAAAATGTTTTTTTATGTATAATTTATGGTCATTCAATATGAATTTATTAGTCTCATAATAAACTAAGTACTTGGTTGTCCTTATTTTCCTGTCCTTGTTTTTGCATCTTACAGCTCTAAAGGGGAGCGCGGTCATGGAATTGATTGCGATTAAATGCAGTAAAATGTTTTTTTTCATCAGCACATCAAAGAGAAAAAGATAACTGTCTATTAATCAATCTATCTTACATAGGCTAAAGTCTGAAATGTTCTTGAGATGTTATGGACAACTTTCAGACAGTTTCAAAGCAGCTCATCTGAAAAAACACAGACAAACTCGTTTAACAAATATCTTTTTAGAACCTTTACTGTTTATTTCTAGTTATGTACCTTTTATTAGCACCTTGAAAATGCTTAATTGACATCGTCTTGATGAACTCTAAATGCATGCAATTGAAATACCTTTTATATAATCTTAATCTTTAGCTCCCTCTACAAAATGAAGTTAGGTATCTGGCTATACTCAACTTCTTCAGGGTATAATATATTTTTTTAACATTATTCTACCACTAATGCATGAGAGCATATATTTGCAGATTCTGCTCTATAGAAATGTATTTGTAAAAAAAAAAATAATAATAAAAAAATACATGTCACAGATTTCTACAGTTTGTTTAAAAAAATGTCAGTCAATTGTACCGTGTAAAGAGGTTAGACACAGTATATACTAGAAGAGCACATTAGTATGGGTGGTTTGGGAAAAAGGGGAGAAATGTATCAGAGTTTGAGAGCAGTCGACACTACAGCAGCAGTGCTCCTCTGAGGGAACGGCGGTGGCGGTAAAAAAGCTCCCAACTAACAGTAATTGGTTTTAAAATAATGGAATTCATTACAGTTATGCTGCTTGTTCAGAAATGCAAACAGGGGAAGAAAAGAAACTCACAAGAGACTTGGGCTGAACTGCTTCACTAAAAACTACGGAGAGATGAAAGGCATAATTCAAATGACAATTTTAGAACCTTTAGTTCATTTATATCAGTAACTGTGAAGATGTGCAGAGATAATAACATCAAGACAGAGTTTTTTTTTTCAGTTCTTTTGTTCTAGTTGAAATGCTTTGGAAGGAAGTTTTTCCTTCTCAGTTTCATTCTTTTGTGGTGGCAAGTTCCTCCTCCTCCTTCTCACACAGAGACATGCGAGGTGACACACAAACAACCCAGAAAACAACACCCGTCGGCAGCACAGACAGCCAACTGAAAGCTAACATGTGAAAACTTGACAGGTAAGGGGAAAAACACCTCACGCATGACAGTGAACTGCCTGCACGTCTTATTAAATGACTGCGTAATTATATACATCAGTTATATACATTTTAAAGTCCTGTTTTTTAATCCCCATCCGGCTGCATGAATCAAGGCCAGCGTATCTGCCCAGATCAGCATTAAAAGACCATTTCTCACAACCACTCAGGACATAAAGAGACAGGTCAACCATCTCAGCATGATTGGATGTGCCCTCTCACGCTGTGCCCATGGCCAACATCAAGCACATTGCCATTTGGAAGACAATACATCTGCCATCAAATGAGCCTCGGGCCAATATCAAGTAATTGGCCCCATTCAAACAGAGTGCTTGATTTACTCCAGCCACTACTTGAAGGAGGCGGTCGTCTTTCCAACATATGTGTAGATAACAGCAGGGGTGAACATTACTACTCTGATATTATGCTGCATTTTACCTCAAATTCATCTGCAAAAGCAACAATGCCATATGGCTATGTATTATAAATTGAAGCATGTTGTTGACAAAAGAGGTGGAACACAAGAACGCAGAATCGGATGAGCTGTTCCTTCAGAGACAAGGTCGGCAGTAAACAGTAAAGCCACCAATCTGCCACATGCAAAGAGCACAGGGTATCTATAAACAAATGTGACTCGTGTGTTTGAATAAGTGGGCTCAGACGAGCTATGGGGCTTCAATCTTTTTATCTTTCTGAAGGAAATCGTATAACAGAAAACAGTGAGGTGTTGACTTGGTGTCAGTCTGTAGGAGTCATGGATGAAAGGTTCTGTGTAAAGACACGAGACGGGGGAAGAATAACATAAAATGATATGGCTGGGTATAAAATATGTAGCGAAATATATTATCAGTGAAAGGCAAAACAAAAAAAGGATAGAGTATAAAATATCACTCTGATCATAAATATGTACAGTGATACAGGTCAAATCAAAGAACTTTAAGTTAAAGACAGTCACATTTTTATATATATATATATATATATATATATATATATAAATTCACCTCCAGAGTCATTATCTCTTGTTTTCAGAAGCACCCTGGTTATCTAAACAACCACACTAATTGCAGACATTATACTCTTATTGTGCCTTTTAAACCTCAGATGTCTTCGAAACAGTAGTGATGGTACACCTAGCTGAACAGAAACTCAAAGGAAACCAGTAGGACAACAGCATACCAACAATAAAGCATTGCACAAGTAAATTCTACAATCTAGTAGCCATCCATTGCCACCAAGTGCTGAACTTTGGTACTACGCCTCTGGCCAGACACCTGCAGCATCCCCACACCCTGAATCAGATAATGATTATAGATAATGAACTCTTTTTTTTTAAAGATCAAAATTCATCATAACTGTCTGAAGAGCAATCTTGCCTTTATCCCCTGGAAACCTTGGCATAAAACAATTTAAGGTAGATAAGGATAGAATGTGTAATTTGTAAAAAGCTGAGGCAACTTTGACACTTGCCATGAAGAAAGCATTTGGGTTGGATCAAGCACATGCATTTCCAATTCGCCCCTTATCCTCCGCCACTGCTGAACTGTCACACCAACAAAATTTCAAGAAAGTCTCAGTATCTATCTATACATCTACCACTAAATGACTAATTCAAGCCTGTTTATTTATTTTCGGCTCTTTTACTCACAAGGGATGAAAGCGCATCCAAGCAGCCACATGGTGCCAGTTGACGGCTTAAAAGCTGCCAATTTAACACTATGGTCAGTCTCTTAAGTGTGAGATGATGAAGAAACCACAAGCCAGAGGAGAAACACAGCCAGTGAGCTTGCTTGATCGTGTCACCAATCTTCACAGGGTAGATCTGTCAGAGGAATAAGGGAGAAAACTGGCCACTGATGAGGTGATTCTGAGACATTACTCATGTGTGGCCAAGTACACGGGAAATGTCGATGACATCCAGCTAAAGAAATCTGCTCTATGAGGGAGCTCAAGCTGATAGGCACCTTGTTAGCATCCAGCTTTGGAGAGTGGACAACTAGCCTGTGTTGTAAGGTGCAACTAAAGTTCTTGGTAGAAGTCAGAGAAAAGTTTGTATTTTGTATAAATAGGCATGCATGAAAAGGGGCCATAAAGGGAAGCCCTTTATCAACTCCCCTAATGCAAAACATCCTCCAAGAATCTCAAAATACTGAGACAAAGCATGCACTGAGTTGGAGATGACACCCAGCTAAAGAAATCCGCACCATCAAACAAAGCAAATAGCTTCCTAAATATACACAGATGTAGGGGATATCTAAAAGCTAAAGAAACAAATAAAGAAATGGGGAATGACTAGAGGAGCAAGCAACCATAAAACATGGGAATACACAGAATTTCACAGCTGTGTGAACAGTTAAAGCAGATGCGGTGGCTTGTGATGGTAGATGCATACCGAGAGAAGGGTTGTAAAAATATGCTATAAAGTTTATGGAGCCTAATGCGGCCCCACAGGAGCCTCCCGCTGAGCCGAGTGCGCCGACGGAGCTGTTGAGTGTGTGACAGAGCTGTGGGGGAGAGATGTACAACTGAGCAAAGCTAGTTTTCACAAGGTCCATCAGTCGTAAGGGGATGTGCATACAGTGAACTAAATTTACAGATATGCAATCAACAGAACTAGGACTCCTTCCTCCCTCCTCCATCTCATCTGAAAAGAGTCAGTGTCTTTATGCCTCCATGTCCAGAGTCTAAACCCGCGCTGCACCATCTGCACCATTCTGTGCCAGAATAGCACAAAGAAAGTTGGTGAGCCATTTTTACAGATACACACATTGCTGTACACACACTACCACAAGCACAGCAACTATAAAGCTCTACCACAGCCTCTGTTCAATCCAATATCAGCATACTGGGACCACTTCAGCCTTTCATGTTCCCTTCAAAATAATGAGATCCAGCTCTCCTCTGATTGAAGAAGAGTGATTGTTTCTGGTTTTGAAAAGGCATTTTTTAAAGAGTTGTGTTGAAGAAAACAGCAATATAGAAACAAGGAGATGTGGGCCAGGAGAAGATGCTGGTAGTATGATAATCTTGGGCAAAAATAGACAAAAAAGCACCATCTACTATTGCGTGAATACATGTTCTTAAGATGTATCCCAGATATTTATTGATGAACTGTTTTTCTTTTTTACAAATGGAAATCCAAGTAGACCGAAAGAAAAAAGTTGATTATGAGAGTAAGATCATTGTTGTTTGCTTTTTTTGTTACTTATTTCAGAGAGTAAAACTCAGATTTAGCATACTGGTAGTAAAATATTTGTATATTCAATATACGGTAATTTGATTGCTTGTGTACCGTTTCTGTATCAGTATAATAGAAGTGTTTCTGTTTATCAAATGAGTGAAAAATATTTTTTACAATATTCTAAAAGATGTAGAAATGTAGATACAGAGAACAAGAGAGAGATAAACATTGATAAAAAAAAATATAAATAAATCCCCAAATTGAAGGAAAACTGCTCATGGCGAAGTAGCCTTGTTTCCCGGGACCTCCAGCGGGAGCTGATGTTGACCTAATCCCACCCACACAGCCCACCCTCTGTCACAACTGAACTTCAGCTCCTTCACAGTATGTAAAGGTCAAACTCAAACATGAGTGAATGAAGTTGAGTCATTCACAAAATGAGACGCAAAAACAAAAATTGAGTGGCCATTATAAAAACGTAAAGTTTAACATTACACAACACAGTAAATAATAAAAGCGAAAATGACTGAACAAGCTATTTGGGTTGATGAACCTTTTCAACAAAAAACAGCCTAGAGTAGTAATTGGACACTTGCCTACAACTGTTTTTCAGCCATCTGTTTCTTCTTTCAACACTGGTTCTTACAAAGACTGGGGGAACACACGGCTAAGACTTCCTACTGAGATTAAAGAGGTCCTCCGTTGGTTTAGAGAAAATAGGTGCTGGTTAAAGAAGAGGTACAAATAAAGCTGACTTGGCAACACATGGGCTCAGCTCACACGTCTTGAACAAACAGCAATATCTTTAAAAAAAAATGTTTAAAATTGTTTCCTCTTATTGCAGAACTAACTTTTCATTTTTAGCTACATTTCTGTTTTTTGAAGACTGTCTTTTTTAAAACTAATACAGCTTTCTATTCACATACCAATTATACTTTTTTTTTTGGGGGTAGAAACAACAGCAATAAAGTAACTATATTGTTTTCTGTATTTGTCCTGTCCTCCAATTATGCCTGGCTGTTAACTAGAGGGATTAATGATGGACACAATTGCTGCTTGAAACAGCTACTTACTGGTGCTTCAATGGTTTCCCTCTTTTTGTTAGGCTTTGCTTTTGTGAACGGAGATAAGTTAGAATGAAAATAAAGTTATGAAGTCATTGCTATAAGACAAACAATATTACACTCTTCAGTTTATAATAAGTTTAAATCATGTAATCTCTAGAAACAAGGTTAAGGATTGTTCTGTTTATATATAAATCTGTTTTGTTTTCTGAACTGTGGAGAACTTACTTAAAATAACTGAAAATTTTGTAACTAAAAACATTTTGTAAGCCTACTGTGGTTTAAAAAAGTCTCCAAAGCATAAAAGTGCCACAGATAAAATAATCTGAACTTAACTGAGCCATTTCAAGACATCGTTAAGCTCAGTTTTAGCTCTGGGTGAATGTTTAAAGTAAATGCTTTGCAATATAAAATGGAAAAATATTAATAGTATTTATCAAATCAGGGTTTATACAGGAATAAATAACTCAAATTTAGTGCTTTTTAATGCTCTTTTAATGTTCTTAGAAATAATTTTAATGCCACCAACAGGTACCCATCAACAGGCTGCAGCCATGTCCCGAATTCCTTGTTTTCCGACCACTTTTGTTGAAATTTGCTTTTTATCCCCATTCTCTAGCTTTTTCTCCGACTCAAGCTTCTTTTCTGAACATCCAGCTTTGCGATCAACCGGAAGCAGTTCCACATAAATATACGGTGATATAATATGTCTGACGAAATTGTTTTTATCAAATTAAAGTATTTTAAATGCCACAATAAACACATTTAATGAATTTTAATGCCAATTAAGGCATTAATTTAAAAAATAATAATTAAATGACTTTTAATGATTTTTAATGACCCACGGAAACCCTGCAAATGTAGGTTTTTTTCTAGGCTTCGCTGGTTACCAAGTGTAACTTAAAGTCTACTAAACACTTATTAAATCTAACAGGTTCGTTAATATCTCAGTTTCTCTGTGGAGTACGTAACCCAAGGCCACACCTGTGCTCCATTTGTCAAGAAACTGGGAAAAAAAATGCCCACACACACTGAGTCACATACAATTCTGCCAAGAAAATGTAATATGTCACTCCAAGTATTTATCCTGAAAAGGAAATGATTGCTTACATCCATCAGTCCTGAATATTTAACATTTGGTTAGCCTGAAGTGAACAGCGCCATGACTGATTGTTCTCCCTCCATGATGTGTTGCTTGTTATGAAACAACAATTCAGTTAGAGGCGGATATATTTCTTTGTTATGCTTTGCTAAAATGTAACCTTGACCTTTGAAAATCATGTTGTAAGCGGAATGTCGATAAGTTTGAATCAACGTCTGTGTTTGTTGTATTGCAGGTTCCTTCAGTCATTCCTGAGACATGGGAGTCACATGAAAAAATAGATGTGAGGTTGAACTGACTGTAACCTTGAAAAAATATCAAAGCCTTTTTTTAATAATAAAAAACAAACTATGGGCAAAATTTTATTTAAATGGGAGCCTTGATCTTTTCTCCCTTTGAAAGAAGAAACACTGATTTTTTACCACTTTCAAGCAACTGTTTGGCATGTTTTATATATTGGATGTGAAATAGTCTGCAGAGGACATTTGATAACTATAAGCTTTAGCAATTCTGAAATGTATAATTCAACTGCAGACTTACTGGAGTCAAGAAAAATGTGCAAACTGGTAAAGCAAATCTGAAGATTTTTAATCAATTCAGACAATCCTTCCCGCATCTGGACTTCATTTTCAGAGCATTGGGTACTACTGCTGCACGGCCTGATGCATTTGAATAAAGACATCAGGAATTACACTTTCAGATTGGAAAAACAAATTCTGAGAACTATTAAACAATTTAACTAAGTGAAACAATTAATATTAAATACCCATTAAAATGGAAAACTTCTGACCCAGTGTCCCCAGTAACTAGAGGATTGTCAGATAAATCCTCTCTTATATAACTCCAAGAAAAACGTTGAAGTCGTAAGATGAACTCTAAAATAAGCTTTCAGCCAATCAAACAAAAATCTTATTCAGATAGTCCTCTTCAGAGCAAGTTTCCTTGATCTTAATTTATAATAGAATGGTGACTGGCGAACACTGGCTTAGGGCATGTGAGGCACACGCTATTGATTAATTTTTCATTGCCGTCCTTTTAAAGCATCAAGGACATGTGCCACATCAAATCTCCTCAACCCAAAGCACCAAGTTTAATAGCTTGTGTGAAACAAAAACTCTGCCGAAAGAATAAAATGGAAGCGGGAAGGCTGGATTTCTTCATAGTTTCCTTAATATTCATATCTATATATACATTTTGACATTGATGTGATCTGAGTTTTTTATCAGCCTTGTGAGTATAATTGACCCATTCCAAACAAGATAAAGTAAAAACACGAGTACCGGGAAAGGTTATTTGATTAATACATTATATTTTATTTACTGAAAAATGTTGCTTATACAAGCTACAATCAGACCAGATTTGTTGAAGAGGATTATTTATTACCAAAAGTAGAGAGTAAATATTCTCACATAACTCAAAGGTTCAACTGTGAATTAAAACTCTTAAGAGAATCATTTCCTAGTTGCTGATTTTTGACTATTTGAAGTCAACCAGCAAAGAAACTTTTAAGATAGTAGTTTAATATGAAACAGTAAATCTTAGCATGAAAGTCAAACAACATAGTTCTGTTATTAAAAGGAAATTTAAATTGAGTGCATTATATCAAAACATTTCTGATATAATTTATCTTTATATAATGCTGTCTGTCAGAATTATAATGTCTGATACAATTAAATGAAATGTAATAGATATTTAGGCATGTCTGAAAGCTATAAATGTAATGTGCTTTTTTCATCTTTGGCCTTCCAAAGAAAATTAGTCAGACAAAACTCAAGAACATTAGTCCATCATAGGAAGAAAAAAAAGGGAGAGCACTAGAAACTCCAAGTAAAAGGCTTTAGAAAAAGTACATATTTGTCATGATTTTCAGCTTGTTTCTAATCACAGGTCAATTTGTCCATCTTCAGCTATTCACACCGACCCGTTATAATTTCAGCCCAGACTACAGACATATTCTACCAGTCACTATGTTCATCAACACTGCATAAAGGGCTTATTTCCCATACTAATGAAGCTTATTTTTTATAAATCACTGCAGTAACATAAATAAAAAAATCCCCAGCTATAAAAAAAATACTTAATGTGCACACTTCGTCAAAAATGCTAATTTAATAAAGCTAATATAAATGGTTGATATTTTAACCTGATATGAACCTATTCTTTAGTTAAAGCAATTAACTCCTTTGTTGATTCTAACTCATGTATCACACATATTGTCAGCACAAGTAAACCTGCAAATATGGAGAGGATGTTTGAGTTTAATAGAATAGATAAAAGTGATACGTCGGCCGGCCGATACTTTGGGTGATTTTTATTTTTTTTTCCTGTATCGACATCAGCCATGAATTCCATGCGTTTGCCAATTCTTTCATCCATCCAGCAGCCATGCCTTAAGATCAATGGAAGTGCATCTATTGTCTCTCCCTTTGCCATCTATAGTTAAAATATTTTGTTTGATTTGTGTTTAAATGTTTTATTGTTAAGTCATTTCCATCATGTTAATGTAAGTAAGAAAAAAAATGGCTACAAGAATTGACATCTAAAAGAAAAAAAAATATCTGCAGCAGATATAGGTGATCGCTTAGACCGAACTGAAAATAAAAGGTATCAGTGTCAGCCTTATAAAAACCATCTGTATTAAAACATACTTTTCAAACTGCTTATGCTATAGAGCCTTCATTTTCTTATCTTTCTGCCATACATCCAGCCACAGTTTAACATTTACAATACAGATTTTGTGTGCATACACAATCCATACCTGGTTTTTCTGAGGAAATAAGAAAATGCCAGTAAATTCTGCAACACTGCAACCAGCTCTGACCTTTTCTCTCTCAGGTATAAGGCTTTCTGGACTCATTGGTCTAATCTGCACACTGACAACAACATTCAGAGAGCAGTTGTTTACACAACCCTATTTACCATCACACAACCTGACATTTCAGAGCCAACCGGCATCTAAGCAGTCATCTGTCCAGTTGTACAGGTATTGATCATTTCCTGTGGCTTGGAGATTTTCCTCTGCCGTTTCTTCAACAAATGGATCACACGCCCTCTCATCCCAAGTCTCAGCAGCCTTTTGAGCTGCAGAGTCCGTCAATGGACGAGACAAGATGGAAGTCTACTTTCAGAAACTGCGCAGCAGCAGACACTGACGGATGGACCTTGACTTCTGACGTAAATCAGGCCAGTGCTTACAGACTGCTATGCAGCAAAACCACCATAGAGCCGCTGAGATATATAGTATACCAGCAAAAGGCGACGTCGGCCCTTGAGTGCCATTGTCCTGCAGCTTTTGTATGCATTTCTGCTCCAACACATCTGAAACACAGGGCCAAATTACCTCCTTGGCATGCCGGTACGGTTAGCAGAGGCCTGATCATTAACCATTGATTTGTTCCAGGTGTGTTGAAGAAGGGATGCATGTAAAATCTGCAGGACTGTGGCACACCAGGACTGTTGTTGCCCACCCATGCAGCATACAGTGCAACTGATTGATTTAAGTCTGTCTGCAAGCCTGTTACTACCTAGGTATGTTGCTTCGATCTTCTTCACTTTTTGGTTGGAGCTTGAAAGACAACATGAGACTCTTTGCACACTTCCACAATGGCCAGAGTGATGAAAGTCAATTCACAGCGTTCTGTTCCTAGCTCATTCCTTACTAGCAGAAGAGAAAGTGCCAGAGAGATTTCATGGCTGAGACAGAGGACTTACACTCATGTTTTCCCAATGGAGCATCAGAACCAACACTTTCCCTCTGGCACATCTGAGAGCACTCAACACAGCACGCTGACAGCGTGAAAATAGGAATCTGACAGAAATGTAGGGGGGGGACTCGACTAGTTCACGATTGGCTAACCATGCTAAATACCGTTTCCTCCATCCTCTCTTTCAATGGGGCTTTCACAAATGGGAGCTCAAGGCTTTTAGTGTACGGGGTCTATCTATTTGCCCCAGCTGCTGGATTATCACAAAGGTTAAAAAAAAAAAACCCAGGTCAAACACTTTTGGGAGCTTTTCAAATGAAACTAAATTATTGATAACCAAGCCCTGCTGTATCCTTTGAAAAGGTCTGCGGAGATTCTGGAAAAAAAAGCTCTTCACATCTTAGATGAGCGGTCATGATCGAAAATGAGGCAATATTGTCCTTTTTCCATTTACCGAACAAAGTGTAGCTATTACTGCAGATTGAAACCTACTCGGTAGCCATCCGCACAGGCCAAGCTGATAAACCTATTGCTCACAGCAAGTACAAAAAAATTGTTTAACAAAGATTGAAAAGGGTAATCAATAAAAAAAAAAAATGCCTCAAAGAGAGCCAGGTCATAGAGCACCGTTTAACCTCGCTGGTGCTTCTAGCCCTTACAGTCTGCTTAACCGTCATGAAGCCCTCGAAAGGCAATCAAAGAGCTCTTTAAGCGGCAACACTTAAAGTGGTAATTCCACACTTCAAAAGACGTTACCCAATGAGACTTTTTATGGATTCTGTTTTTGACTGAAATTATTCTTTCAAACTTAAAGACTCTCGAAGAGGAACCATGACACTGTGATCCAACAGCCACCTTCAAAGGACCTACTGCTTTAATGCTTGGTGGAAGAAAAACGTAGCATCCTTACTGTGGTTTGGTCCATGAGTGCATTTTAGCTTTTTCATGCAAGAAGTCTTCAGTGTGCACCAAGTTGTGTATTATTCAGAATTAATCATTATCGTTAAGAATAAGACATTGTTAAAAACAGTCCATGGATTTCCATCACTCAAAACCCAATAGTTCTTTTATAACACTGTGAAAGAAAACCTGCAGAAAGAAAACATCTACCAAAATCGTCAGACTGTACAAATGTCTTTTACTTTTATTTATAAAAATCTAACACAAATCTAAGGAATAACAATGACCTTATGCGCACAGCTTGGAATGCGCTCCTAACCAGCTGTCTGAAACACAATGCCTTGAAGTGTGTGCATATCTGTGTGTGGATGCGTGGGTTCGGAGAAATGAAGACACATACAAAGTCGTAACAAGATTTCAAAGCCAAATAAATAATAGGCTACTTACCGCCACTTTGCTCCCAGTTATCTGCATGCAGCGATCGGCGGAGAAGGTTAATGTGCAAAAAGACACAAACGGCACACTCGTTAGTAAGCCAGGAAATTATCCATAACAGGCTGAGGCATTAGGGTATCTTTTGTGACAACACAGAAATCCTTCACACATTTATGGGACACTTTACATGACTATTCCATCAACGCAAACAAGATAACTTAAATTTGTTGCTGCACACTCAAGATTATGTCTGTGTCTGGCAGATGCTAGTCCTCTACTTTTAGATTTTAAATAAAGCAGATTTAGCTGGTTGATGCAAATTTCACCAAGTGTCACCCAAATATGAGGGCTTCCTACTGAGGATAAAAGTCTAAAGAAAGTCCCTTTGGTTAAAAATCAATGTTCTGCCAGTAACACCGGTCTTCAGACGTCACATTTGGTGGCAGAACTACCTTGAACCCATGCAGTCAGCACAATTTCCAGGGTTTAACCTTGTTATCTGTCAATAGTGGCAGGTAGCAGGAGCGATTTTCATTACTGCAACTGTGGGACTTGTTTCACAGTGGGAAGGTGTCTGTTAGCAGAGTAAATGTATTCTAATCTGAGCCTGAGCTCTTTATGCTATCCAACATGCTTCTAGGGAATTGCATTCTGATTGCACAAAGTTATAGGGCGTATTGAGCCCTTTTCCCCTCCTTTCTGCACAGATTTTATAGGAGGTAAGGAAAAAAAATCTCACTTTCATTTTCTTTTAACGTTACTCTCAAACTGTCGGGGTTTGCATCCATTTATTGCTGGTGCTACCTTTTCCTTCACCCTACTAAAAGTTTAGAAGAGCCACAGAGGCAGTTTAACAAGGTGTACCTCAGCTTCCCTACATTTTAGACATACTGCATGATTATAAAATGGTCAACAATATGGGACTCTGTGTGCAACATGTTCACTACAACCTTTACAAAATTTACAGACATAATCTTCAGTGTGCTTGGACAAAAGTTGGAAGGAGCTTGGAGGTGAAAAACACAGGTTAAAAAAAATGCATTTTAAATGAAAATCAACTAAAGTGTAGTTTATTTAAAAAAAAAATGAGTCATTGGGTACAGAGGACATGAAAAAGGTCTGCACACCTACAATACCTGTTTAGTTTTAAAAATAAAAAAAACTTTTGAAAAATTTTTCCACCTTTAATCATAGCTAGACCCAAAACAATGCTGATCCCAAACAAACTGAAACAGTTATTGCAAAAATGTGCACATACTTCAATATTTTCTTGAAGCATTTTCTATGAGGTCAAAACTTGACTTAAGCTTTTGTTAAACATTTCATAAGATTTTTAGAAGAAGCCTTAAGATTTTGTGTTAACATTATGTGTTGATTGGGCCCCATTTTCACCTAAAGACCACCATATATAACTATACTGTAACTATTTTTATTATCTTTTTTTTTTCCTCTGTTGTGAAGTTTTAGCACCAAACATAATGCTTAAACAGTTCGACCTCCTATTCGTGAAATGTCAGTTTCAAGGTATAGTGGAGGATTTTCGTGAATTTTTGAAAAGACCTGCCCATTTCTCCTCGTCCATGCTCTTTTTAAAAGTTGCTGTTTGCATTGCACATACAAGCTTACTATTCAAAACAAAATTTCCAATTTTTCTACTGTCAGACTCACCATCGGTAAGTAAAAATAGGGACGAGCACATAGGATGACCTAATGTAAACATATCATCACCAGAATGATTGATAATTAGGAGGACCACTTATTTTGATAACCCATCCCGGGAAAAGAACATCCTCCACTATACCTTTAATGTTTTCCTGTGAGACTACAGACAGATTAAGCATATCTAAGTTTTCTGTGACCAGCAGGTACTTGCCAGACACTCCTTTAATGTTGCTCTAAGCCTAATGGCAACAATAAATTAGTTTTATTATCATTGTTTAATCAAACCATGAGTCTTCAGTGATACCAAAAAACAAATTCTGACCATGAGATCCATCTGATGCCTTGGAAGCATCCAATAGATCATGGCTTATGTTGTGAAAAGCACTATTGGGGGTTAATTAAAGGAACTTCAGATTACGGCTGGTGTTTACAGATTCCTTTTAAAGTGTAATTAAAAGTGGTGGATTTTTTTCTGAGGACAGATACACACTCAATTATAAGGGAGGGCACACACTTCCAATACCATCCTGTATTTTTTTCTTCTTCTGGTTTCTCCAAAAAATATTTCAGTTATTTCAGTTCCATGTTTTATGGGTCATCTGAAAAGGTGAAAAAAGGCCTAAAATTAAAACAAAACTGGTATTGTAACAAGGTATGCAGGCTTTTTTTTTTTTGTGCCTAATGACCTACAAGATTTCCTCTTGAAACATCTTTATAATGATTGCTGACTGTATGAATGGTGCAAATTAATAATCATCAGTGGTGTGGATTTTCTCTCAAGTAGTTTGGGGCATACAGAGCGGAAGGTTGAAAATTGATGGTCATATCAAAAAAAGGGAGAAAAACGCAATAATGAGCAAACCCCCCCTTACAAGATATTACATCACATCTTTCCAAAGTGAAACAAAGCACGTTCATAATTTAACACACAGCTCTATGCATTAATGGCATTAGTAAAATTAGAAAATGTTGCATTTTCATTCAATTTGGATGTAGAACATGGTGAAAATGGGAAAGCAGTTTATGCAAAGGTAATGGGAAAAGACGGGTAAACACTTGGGCTATATATTGGGATTGGATTGTGTGTTTAACAGAGTTCAGTCTTAGCATGTATCTTTCTAAGATAAAAACTCCCTCTATTTGTGTTGGGTGTAATTTGTCAGACTCCTGTTAACCCATATGAGTTTGTTCTCAGTGCAACATAGCTTTGGACTGAGACATAGAGAGAGATGACCAAACAAGAAGATGGTAAAACAGAGTTTTAAATTTCTTCTAAAATATGATTCAGCAAAAACACAAATTGTAAAAATTATTAAAAGGGAATGAAGTTTTAAAGCACATGTGATGCATCAGCATGCATAGATAAAGAATAGAGTTACACCAGCTACCCTGAACCTTATGACCACCAGTCAGACATAAAGTCGGCTTTCTTTTAGCCCCAAGTACAAAAATTAAACCCAGAAGGCATTGAGCAGTAGATTGTTTGGCACCAATCAACGAGTGTTAATCTTGCAAATGAAGCATACTGGAATCTTAGTTGAGATTTGGAGAATTTGGAGACCAAATCAAAACTTCAACCTTGCTTTTTTACTGCTGAAATATTTGTTTTAACTATCTATGGTGTAGAAGGTCACATTATTCATGTTTCTTAAAGCTCAATTTTAGATCAGCAAAACTGTTCAGGGAAATCGTTTTAAATACCTAAAATCAACAGAAGTAACCAAGGTGTTCCAACAAAACATTAATCAGAGCATCTCACTGCCACTGCAGCCTGGTTCTCTGTACATAGTGCTTTCTGCAATTTTTAAAGCAGAGTTGACTTTACTTTACTTTTGATACACAAATAGGACTCTGGATTCCCGCTTCCACTGCTTTGTGAACCCATCTTAAGCTACTGTAATTACCGTATTCTGCTTTATTGTTCTGGTGGATTTAAGTTGGGAAGGACATCCCATATAGCCTTAGCAGGACAGTATTAATCAATAAATACATTAAATTCTTCAACAACTTCAAATGCAATAGGGCTGTCTTTGAGCCTTTGTTTATTTCATTAGTGGATCTTCAAGGAGTCATTACCTTAATTTCTACAGATCATTATAAATCAGTCATACTGCCTGTTTAGTGAGAAAGTGCTTAAATTGTAACATTTACCCTTTTTCCTTCATGAAATACAGCTCCAACTACCCAGTGTTGATGGAAAACCTTCTTTCAGTGGTCATAATGTTTGGGCTGATAAGTGTATGCTAAAGCTGTAGCTTGTGATTGCAAACTAATGAATCCCAACTCAAAGTAGCAAAAAGATTTTTTCTTTTGATCAGCAAAACATGTCAAGAGGAAACATCTGTTCAGTACTGTGGTGCATGTGCTGCTTTCCCAATAATTTTTTTATATTTTGCGTACTTGGTGGACTTATGAACGCTATGGAACATGCATGACACAACTTTGTATTAGTATAGGTCTTGGAGACGTTGGCTGTAATAAATATTATTGCAAATTTACTTAACGATATTACTTTTTAATAATAAACATAGTATATGACAGCAAAAATGCTATTATATACTATAACATCACAAATAGAGGAAATGATGAAGAGTGGAAACACCGAAGCCAAACAGTGAAAGCCCCGCAGAAAGAAAGATAAAACCACAGATTTTCTCAAACCGTTTGAGCTGACAAAGCATGTCCATAACAGACAAACCAGCCTACTGCTGAGGTATAACCCATTTAAGGATGAAACAACTAAACATATCAATAGAGATAAATCAATTTTTGAAACTTTAAATTTTTTTTAAAAATCCAACTGCAGTATAATGACCAAGTCATACTTTTTGCTCATCAAACAACCCATTCAGGTCATTTATTCATCTGAAACTGTGCTGAAAATATTTACATTTTGCATTTAGAATTAAAATCATTCTTTGGTTTAAATACTGTATATTCTATCCAAAAGTTTTAAAGTGGCCACTGAGAATTTTGGTTTTTTTTTTTATTACCAATTTTAACCTTGCAATGCATTTAAAATGTTCAATAAATGTTTTCCTTGTTAAAGTCAAACAATGATTTATTGAGGAATCTTAATTTACTAAGAGCATCTGTTTTTAGATCAAGAAAATCTCAAGAATAACTGATAATAAAAGAAGTAATAGCTGCTAGCCTAAATGCTATAATTCCTTTATTGAAGGGATACAGAGGAATTAAAGGGTCCTACAACCATAAAATACGCTATGGTTGGTATATTTGAGCTTTCAGAATGTTTTTCCAAACATTAATGAGGTTGTTGATGTAGTCATTTTGAAGGAAAGACATGATAGATCAAAAAGGCTTAAAATTAGATCAAATGTGTGTATTTGCTCACAGTTTATTGCAAGCTTAAAATTTTAACTTCAACTCTTTTGCATAAACACAAATAGCAATATCTTGTTGGCTACAGTATGTTACTATTGCAGTTAATTGTTACATTTGGTGCAGAAATTCTGCATATAAAAACCTTTATTCCTCAAAACCATTAAATACTATCTAAACAATCAAATTGATATACCCAGCATTATGTGACATTAGTATGTCACACAGTGTTTGGGTCTACAGCTGTCCTGTATTGTAACTGCACATTTGCATGAGCAGCCATTTCAACCCTGGCAATGAGCCCCCCCCCATCAGCCCTATTAAATGTGAGAGCAGGGTGCAGACAGACATCACATTTTGTCCTCTGTCCTTTCACTACACAGATTATGTTATTCATTTGAATAAAATATCTCTGCTCACAAAGCATAATGGGCCCTGTGAGGAATTCAATCATCTCGGATAATCATCATTATCAATAATGCCAGTTAATTACCATAACAATGAGCAAGGTAATAAATGATGATGTCAAGGCAGAGCTACCAGGTTCAGGAAACAATGAAGAAAGAAATGACTTCTTCTCTTTAGAAGTGCTATGAATATCACCTCGCTAAAGTTCTCCAAAATTTCTAAGAAAGATGTCATTTCATTATAGAGCAGCGGATTACAGCCAAAATTTGAATTGTCTGCACTGATTTAATTTTGCCCCATCTCAAAAATTGATAAGATGCCAAATATAAAAGGTGAAAAAAATATGCTGCTACTTATATATAGTAATAAGGAACTGCTGGTAAACACCTATGCCACATGTTTAAAGTTTTCTAACGTCTTACTGCCACACCAACTTATACTAGCAATGATGTGTAAACTGTCAATGAGTAAACTGAGGACTCAGTTATTCCACTAAGAGTTTAACTGCACTGCTTTGATGTGGCTTTTAGTATCAACTTAAGTAAACTATCCTTTAGTTCAATTGCCTTACTAAGCTGCTTCTGAGATTAAACTTCTTTTCAATTTGGATTTCCTGATTTTTTTAAAAACAACAACAACAAAAAAAAACTTTTTTCTAGCCTTTACTTTGCACTAAAAAGCATCACTTTTGGTCAAAGTTGCAATGGATAGTAGCAGATAAAAGGTCAGGTTGAAAGCTAATTATCAAATAAAATGAGACAATTTTCTCTGTGGACATTTGTTCAATAATATATTTCAATAATTTTGTTTGCAGTAATGCATGCTTAAAGCATCTTCAAAATGGTCTGTGTAGGATTCTGGACCTGAACTTTTTTCAGCTTCTCATCCATCACTAAGCGTTTCAGAGAAGAATGACACCTACATGTCTATTCGCTGTCAAACTGCTGGAATGCAGTGTGCGCATCAAAGGGGTTTACGTTATCAGTTTGCTGCCAGCAGAAGGAGTTTCATCATCGACTTTTAGCGACATCATTTAGGGGTTTTAGGAAGCCAAAGGACAGTAGCGTCCATTTCTGTTCTTGTCAGATACAACCGAGTAGTGGTTGAGTAACAGGAATCCTACACACCCGACAAAGTCTGTCTTCTTGTCTTGTGGGGCTAAGAATGCACTAAATGTTTTTGTTGGCTAACAGGTTTCCCTTTTATGCAGAGACATATTATTCAACAGTTACCCTAAAGCTTCTAAAATAATACACCTTTTTCGTAATATCCCGTAAACTCTAACACAATTTCAAAAACAAAAGCTAATACGTATGTTATCTGTACTCTTTAGAGGTCATTGCATAAAAAATATCTCATTCTAGGCTTATTTCTATTTTAAATAATACTTCAGCCGGTTGAAGGGTAGACACTTCCACTATTGGAAGTGTCTCACTAAAGGAGTCCGTCACCAGAGAAAACACAGACCACCCACCAAGCCCCATGAGAATAAGTGGCTCCAAATAACAGGTGCATCTCAAATAACTAACATCATCAGAAATGGATAAAAAAATATGCACTGGCTTCACACAAAGTAGTATATTAAAACTTTTTTTTTAATTAAAAATTCAGATTTACAATGCAATTGCATAGCTTCATACAGATATCAAGACTAGGCCTCCTTTTACATGAATTACTGCATGCAGATGAAGGCAGCCAGTTTGTGGCTTTGCTGTGTTTTTAAAGATGCCCAGGTTGCTTTACTGACAGCCTCCTACCTCTCTACATTATTGCAATATTTCATCATACTCTTTATAGCAGTTCCTTGATTCTCTGTGAAGTTTGGAGAGTTTTCATCCCAAACAAACATTAATACCAGGGTCACTAAAACCTGGTGCTGGCACCTCTGCCAATGTTCGATTTTCTAGTCCTGCTAAAAAAAAATGCATTTTCTCAAAGCTTGTAAGTGTGTGACTGCGTTTTATAAACTGAAGTTATCCCTGAGGATTCTGCAACTTTTTCCTTCCACACAGCTTTCCATTGTTATACTTGGACAAACCACTGTTAGAACACAGCTTTTTGATAATTAACCTTTAATAAGCTAAACTAAATGTTAATTTGATTCTGTTGTCAGTAATTTAAAAGTCTTTGTTGGTCATAACATAAAACAAATCTATTAATATTAGTAATTCTTTAGTTTTCTTAGGAACTAGGTCTGGGGATTTCATTAGCTACAACACTTGTTCAACTGAAATAAACAATTTCAATATATCACACTGTGTGAAATGAAGCCAAAGGACTTTCACTCAACTGAGTGCTTAAGTTTCTAATAAAACTTTAATATTTTGAGAGGTTCCTGTAGATTGCAGGAGAAAACCAGGAAAATCAGAAGCAAGTCGATCAAAACTGCAAACCAAAGAAGTGGGGTGCAAGCATGAAGAGTGAGAGAAGGCGGTGGAGTGAGTGTGCTTTAAGGGATGACAAAGCAGGCAGGAAGCAGAGCATCAGATTATTTGAGCTACTATTTTCCAATCCATCTGTTATAAAGAAGGCATTTAGAATTACCAGTTCACTTACAGATTTTGAAGTGGCTGAGATGTACTGGACCACCATCTCACGCTTGGTGGCCAAGTCCTTTCCACGTAAAGGGGCTTTCCGTTCCTCATTGAGGTTCATGTCCTCCTAAAAACAGAAAACAGAACAGGAACAATGAAACTGACTGCCTGTTTCAAGGTAGCCTTTAATGAGCAAAATTACCAACAAAAATGCATCTCCACATTGTTGTGTTTGTTAAGACACATTTTTTTTTATTTCACATCATCCAATTGGCACAGCAAAGCAGAAAAGGCTTTTAAATGACGTGCAACTGAAGTTGATCCCCAATAAACAAACACAAAACCTCAAAATATATTCACATTTTTGCATTTCAAAACCTTCAACTTTAAACCAGATCATTTCAATAAAACAGATTCTTCAAAAATACGCAGCATTTCGGGCCCAGAAACAATTATTTTTCAATTTCCACCATTACCCTTTTATATCAGATCCTGTCCTTTGCTTAAATTAATTCCCAACCACGTTTCTTTGTTAAAGTCACAGGCTGTAGCAGTGGAGTATAATGGCAGGAATAATTAGTCCTTGAAATAAAAGTAGCAAAGGCAGCAGCAATAGAAGAATATAAAGAAAAAAATGGCACACTGCACCGCAACTCTGAATCTGAACAGCAGAACAAAATCAAACAACACTGTTTCTATTGAGGCCATGCAATCACAGCTGATAGGCTGGATAGGCAGTATCTGCGTGTTATTGGGAGTATTATCTTCATGCTACTTTAATTCGGCATCACAAAGAGTTCTTTCATGTGAGAGACATCAGGGGATAGAGTGAAGGCCGGACAGAGCACTAAAAGCTAGGGAATGACATGATGATTAGAATGAAGGAGGATGTTTATCAGAAGCACTCTCTCACAAAGAGATGGCTCGAATGAACAGAGGAGAAAAACATCCTCCGTTGAGGTAACAAGGTGGAGGTCTGCTGCCCTCTAGTGGAAAGAAAGGAATACATTTAACTCTTGAAGTCTCGATGTCCTATCGTTTTCTCTTCACCTGATTTACTTTCTAATTCAACTTATAAATTCAGTGCATCACCATATTAGATCACTGGATTACTCCTAGGTTGAATTATCATACCATAGGTAATCAGAATGAAGTTGTTCAGCCTTGTTTGTCCGTGAGGCATGGGCAGGAATCCCAACCAGGAGCACTGTGACCTAAATTCCTTTAACTACATTTCCTCCAGTAAATACCCTCTGAGCTAAAAAGAAAACCATTAACATCTCTTGTGGAAATGGAAGGGTGGTTTGGGGCTTGGATGCAGCCGAAACTTTTTCATCACCCAGGGAAAGCAGCAGGTTTTTTAATTAATCTTTGAACCCTGCTAATTTATCTGCTTAATTGGCATTCAATAAAGGAGGCAGAATGTGGTGGGGTGAGTACGTTGCAGGCGCGCAGGGGGGGGGCGGGTTGCATGAGTAGTGAGCCTGCGGGACGTTTGTCAAGGGGCAAACTGGAGGAATGAGCCCTCCAATGTTCAGCCTGCAAAATGATTAATGCTCTTTTATTAATTATACCCTCACAGGCAACATAAAAAGAGCTTCGGTATATCATGACTATTCTGCTGGTGTAACAGAAATGCTGTGATTTGAGCTTCTAGCTATGCCAGTAGACCAGACATATGCTAGAGCCTGCCATCTTACACTAGTCTGACTAACTCTGGTAGGGATTTATTAATACTAATCAGGGTGCAATTGCTGCGTTCATACCAAAAATAATTATCCTGAAGTATTTGGGAAATCATCCTTTGATCAGTGCTATGAGAAAGTCTTTACCCCTTTTAAAGGGTTCTCTTGTTTTTACCTTTTTGTTATGACTAACTATGTTTCAGAGTCAAAAAACAAAAGGTACATTTTAGACAAAAACAAATTAAGGGGGGGAACTGGCAGTTTTTAATTTAAGGTTCTCAAATCATGGATTATTTTTTTATACCCACATTGTTTTGGTTACATCTCAGTAGGTAGGTCTGATCACCTCAAGAGGTAAAACAGACCTTTATAGAACCTAAGCTGACAACAGGAGGTAAGAAATGCACTAAATTTTGATGTAAAGAAATTAAAATGAAGGAAAGTCACAGACATCTGTCGTTCTTCATATTCCTTTTAGAGCCTTTGGATTTTTGTGAGCCACAATGAGAAACATTAACCGAAAAAGAAGAGAAAATTGGACAGAGACAAGAT
This sequence comes from Cyprinodon variegatus, assembly GCF_000732505.1. NCBI lineage: Eukaryota > Metazoa > Chordata > Actinopteri > Cyprinodontiformes > Cyprinodontidae > Cyprinodon > Cyprinodon variegatus. The sequence continues at coordinate 2,071,568 of NW_015150472.1, forward strand.
GTCACAGAAGTGTAAAAAAAAAAAAAAAAAAAAGTCTCATTTGGCTCAGCTAAGGCAGCGCCCATGATTCTTAGCGATGAAGCAAAACGACATAAATGGGAGAGTACCAGGAGGAAAACCACTACTGACCAAATATGGGAGAATGGCATGCTTTTCATTATATCTAATGCAAATCTGCCAGCATACCATACCTGTATAAAAACATGGTGGTGGTGCAATAGCCTGAGGTTGATTTGCTGGTTCTGGGGCTGCAATAACCGATGCAACATTATTTCTACTCTATACCATTCTACTCTGCCATTATTTTGTGAAAGAGCTGCAGCCCAATGCAGCAAGGCAATGATCCACAGAAAAGCATCATGTCCACCTCTGAATGGAAAAAATAAAAACTGGCAGTCAGTTTCAAGTGGCCTACTCAAAGTGGCGGTTCATCCTCAAAAAGCCTCCAATTAGGATAAAGTAGAGGACAAATCTTCAAAGAGTAAAGGGTCAATATTCCTCTACATGGAGGTAAATGAGTCTTGGTCAGTTATTAGCTTTAAGGGCCAGTTTGGAGGCTTTGATAGATTTTATCCTTTCGCAAAACAATAATTGGAAATTTCTTTAGCTTTTACTCACAATATTTTTGGTTTTAAAAAAGTCCACAAGTTGAAATGGTGTTGGTCTTTGACTGGGTTCAATGCCATAGTGTCAGGAGAGGCATGTGGCATAAAAACTTTGCCCAGTCTGTCAGAAAGTGGTGATGACCTCTGAATATGGGAGCAGCTAAAAAAAATAACACCACAGGTTTGCGAAAATGAAGGGAACTTTTAGACAGCACCGCCTGAGGTAAGTTCTCAAAATAAGGTATTGGTGAGTAGCTAAAGAAATGTTTAATGCAACCCAAGTAGGCAGGTGTTTCCTATCACTAAACCATTTTTCCCAACGAAGCAATAAGTTAAGACGGCTGCACTCTAGGCATGGCAGCTCCTCATTGGGGACGACGCCAAGCAGCTGTCTGATTATGTGGATCAGAGGTTTCAGGCAGTCAAGAACCATAGAAGAGTAAAAATACGTTCCAACATATTTTTCATGTACGTGTACAATTTGTTCCATATTATGCATAATGCATTTAATATATTGCACATATGAAAATAAGCCCAATAGTTTTATTGAGAGTTTTATTCTGTTTTATTCATCTCTGACTACCCTACATCAAATCAGGGATCATGACTCTCGACTGCATCTTTAGTTACAAATATAAGACTTTTGATTTGACTTGTATTCATGCACTGTTAACTTGAGGTCTGGGCTTTGCGTGTGTGTCATGTACAATCTATTTTATGTAAACTGAAAGTGGATATAAGTGTAGATCAGTTAGATTATCTTGTTTTATCAATATCTGGTTGTTATGGAAAGATTACATAGTAGATCTGCCAGTAAAGGGAGAAAATGGCAGAAACTGGTCAAATGTGGGTTTTTATTTCCATTTAAAGCACTTACAGAAACAAAGACAAAGCCTGCAGTTCTTACAGATGTGGTTTAAGTTGCACTTTAACAAGAGATGTGGGTGGACAAAAGGAGATACAATTTCAGTCATGTTTATACAGTGATGAATGCCTTTACTGTAATAAAAAAAATCTAATTTCTATATATAAAGTGAACTAATCAGAAGTAAAAACTTTATTATGCTTTTGCAATATCAAATTACAAATTAAGTCTATCAATGACGTTTGATTGTTCAGGACAAGAAGCAAACAAAGAAAAAAAGCGTATTCTACATCTCATTCTAATTTTTAGGCTGTTGCAATAAAGCCATGACTTTTATCTTCAGAGTGAAATCAAAGATTTAACATTAAAAGGTGTTAACCATATTTTTGGATATAAATGTATACCAAAGTTATTGTATTTGATAGATATTGTGCATTTAATTTGTGATCATTTTACATTTTAGGTCTTAGTCTGAAATGAATATCTCTGCATAAAGTTTGTAAATAAAATCAAATAGGTTTGGCAAAATGCTTTGGCTCGATACTGGTTAGGGTTTTAAACTAGTGTGAAGAAAAATAAACAGACACTGTCAAATCATCCAAGGCTTTAAAACTATACGAAGAGTCTCCCCTGAAGAAATATGTGGTTCTTAAAAAAGTAAGTAGTAAAAAAAATAAAATAAAATTCCTTTGCCTCCACTGTGACAAATCAATTATTTTTTTCCACTACCCCCAAGTTTGATCCATGAGAGCATGAGGGCACATGCCGTAATTCTCCTGTGGGCTGGTTTTAATGTCCTGGTGCAGAGTGGAAGTGCTGAGGGATCACAGAAGAGCTTATTACCCAGAGTATTCATTCTAACAACGGCAAACATAAAACCTGAAACAAGGCACTGTAGCAATGCACCCTTACACTGTTAATTCAGTGGCTCTGTGTTGCTGTGTGCACCCCAAAAGGTTATTAAAATCTTTGGAAAAGGCTTAACAGGAAATTAACTTTATTAGAAAATACTTTGTTTTCTCACACATAACAAATGTAAATGTTGTTTCGCCTCATCATTAATAAACAGAATAAGAGAGGAGAGTATGTTGAAGCCCATGTGAAGGTGGATAATTGAAACTTAACATAGAGCTGGGGCTTTTACTTATTATTTATATCATCAACAATCCAGTTAAATCTGAGATCTGAGTCCATCTGAAATGGGCGGTAAGGCTTTAACTCTGATTAAAATAAGTCCTCTATCAAATCTGACTAAGCTTCAGTAAAGCTGCACAGGGACAAAGGCCCAAATGTCAGTGCATAGATGTACACTGATTAAAACCTTCTACAAAAGATCTGTACTTGGAATTGAGGTAAAAGCTGCTGAAACCTGATGACTTATCAGATATGAATGCAAAGGAAAAACACACCTTTCAGAGGTTTTTAATCGATTAAACTTTTTGAAAGCCATATTCTTTTTTTTTCTTCCTTTCAGTTACACAATGTCTTACTGCTTGGTCCTGCGCTACAGTTTTAAATCATAGAATCTTAATAAAACAGTGAACATTGATTTATGTGAAAATAACTTGACTAAAGGTTTAAGGGGCATGAAACAGCAAGAATCTGCACCACAGGAACAACAAACAATTTAATCTGTTTAACTGAATTTATTTCAAACATAAAACTAAATTTGGAGAAAATTTTCCGTCTTAAAGTTTCCTCAGTAGAAGCAGATAGCAGTTCACATAGAGTCTGGTTTTGCTTTGGATTTGTTTCTATACAATGGGAGTTTTCCTCTCCACTGTCATTAAATGCTTGCTCTGTATTAAGCTTGGTTTATGCTAGACTTGTTCGTGATGACCGCAGGACCAAATTAAACCATTTTTGGCTTCCATGCCCCTGTGGACAGCGTCCATGCAGACAGAACGTGGACAGCTTTGTGCGAAAAAAAATCATGATGAGCAAGCAATAGCTCCTACTGGCGAGCATCTGCAATGTAAACATCTAAAGAGAGCCTTAGATTTAGCTCATAAATATCACCACTATCCACAGACTTTGGAAAAACTCATGCAAATAAATGACTGTCATTCTTGAAGAGTTATAAACGCCTGTTTTCTACTTCCTCACTTAGCGTGGTCTTGTCAGCTTGCCGTTTGTGCTGAACATGCCCGCCAGAATAAGGGAAAACCGGCACAGAGAATAAGAGCTTTAAAGGTTATGACAGTTGGTTTATTTTCTGTGTGGACTGTATGTGCATCGAGCATGACCTAAACTAATAGATTGCTGCAATGTCAAAGACACAATGCAAGAGACTGTCCACAAGCAACAGGTGGAATGACTGCTGCAACAATGACTCAAGGCAGTCTGCTGGGGTTTCTTAGAAAACTTTAACCAATCAATGAAATGCTGTGTTGTGAATTGATGGTATATAAATAAAAGGAATTGATAATTTGTACAGAATACATAAGCTTTATGAAGGAGCACTATTACACATAATGGATGATTGCTTAGAGAAAGAACGATGTCCTCACTAAGAGCTGATTGAAGCAATGCTGCTCCTAAGTGAAAAATCTTTGATTAAAGCCCACTTCTTCCACACAGTTTTCGCCTCAGTGCCATAAAAACATTGGACATATTTTTTAGTGCAGCTTTACTGCTGTGTATTGTGATGAGAGGCTCAGAATTCAAGCTGTGCATATCAAGTTAAACCCTGTAACAAATCACATACTTGCTTTCTACACAATTACCAAGATGGCAGCATGGAAAGTTATTTGGAAGCAGTCGAAATCTCTGCTTTCATGAACACATTCCTGTGCTCAGTTATTAATCTAAAACAAAAATCTATAAAGTATTAATTTGGTTTTCCTTACCACACAGAGTTTATTCCTATATTTTGTCAGTTTCCTTTGATGAATGCTCAGTAATGGGTAATAGGCTATTTCAGCTTAGATATACACACCATAGAGACGTAAGAAAAGGGAAGAGAAAAACATTTGTTGGTGGTCATTAATGCACAGTAGGAGGTTTGGCTGATTTGGCGAGGGTCAGCCCTTCAATTGAAGACAGCAAAACATCCCAGGCTAAAAGTTGTGAGAACAGCTAATAGTGGTGTGTGGGCAAAGTTGATAAAAGTGTGTTTGACATAAAAGAAAAACTGAGAATATATTCAAGATGACAAAACAGATAATGAAGTTGGTCATTATTAGCAAAAAGTAGAAAAATCCACACTTCAGTTATTTTCTGTTTCCAACATCAAAGCAGAACGGTTTCCCGTTTTTCGGTGGAGGCAGTATTGGAATCGACAGTACATAAGCAAATCACCTTTTTTTCTCCCCCTTTTTTCGATTTCATTACCGTAATTACAGCTCCCAACCCGAAGTGTCAGGATCTGTCAAATGTCAGACCAGCAAACATGCCTCTTGTGTCATCTGTCACTGAGCAAATTGAAGCCTGGGTGTAATGTCACGCCGCTGTGAGCACAAACATAGTAATTGAGAGGTGAACTGAGTGACAGGGATGAGCATCCAGGCAGGAAAACAGTGAACAGAGGCCTGATGAAAACCTGGAGCTCTGATCGTATTTTTCTAGCCCCGGCAATAAAGGCTATTGTACGAGAAATACAGAAAAGATAAGCACCACACACACAAACACACACTCAGATGAGCTATCTACAAAAGAACACACAACCTCTGAAATAAAGCCAAAGTAATTCAGCCCCTCTCTTCAAAGAGATGGGGTGGAAGGTTTTTCTTAGATTTCCATCATGAAGTACATGAGGCCAAAAACACACAAACATGACAGGGCCTTGACCCCCACAGAAGTGAGAAGTTTAGTCTTTAACTCTGCAAGTAAATCGTTATTCTAAATGCGTTATACTCAATCTGTCAACAAAGGCTATAAATACGCAAAATCATGTTAAAACTACATCTTTGAGCCAGAGCTCTTTTGTTTCCAAGAACAATGGTTACACAAACATCACTGTGCCAAATGATTGTAGTACGTGCTGTGAGTCATTACTGCTGTAAGGAAATAGGGGCTCTGTATGCAGTTTATTTGAATCTCTCAACACAGAATGAGATTAGCAATTGCTTTCAATCTTTGGAGAGCTGTTTTACTGCAGGGTTCATGTAAACATGCAGCTGAATCGACAAAGCTCTGCAAGCTTGTTAGGCTACATATCAGAACCTGTTGACTTTGTTCCAACACACAAATGCAGAAAGCCTTTAAAATTACTGTTACCTCATCAACTTTTTTTCATTTTATTCGGTAAGAGCCCTGAACTTTGTTAAATTGTATTGGATTTTTGGTGAAAGAGTCAAACAAAGCAGAGCACGGGTTTACAGTAGAATTATTGAATGATAAATGGTTTCAAGGATTCGTTTTTGTTTTTTAAATCTGAATAGTGCAACGTGTATTTAGCCCTCCTCATATTTAAAGCTAAATATAAAAATGTACCTCCTTTTTAATTAATTTTATTTATCACATATGTTTAAAACTATGTTTGATTAGCCTTATATTGAATTTATTGTGGGGTACCAAAAGGGTTCCTAAACTTTTCCAAGCTGCAGCCCCCCCAAAAAACGATTATGGTTTGGTCAGGAAGACCCTGTTATGCAAACTAACAAATTATTCTACAAAATGGGTAAAAAATAAAGATAAAAAAATTAATATAAAATTGTATTCAGCATAAGAATAATAACCTTTGTCAACAGTGTATTATGTTTATCTTTAAAGCTAAAACAAGTCACATTCACACGTGTGTTATTACGAAAGAGAAAAGGCCTTTTCTGTCAGATAAGGAAGGATAGTTCTTTCCTACATAATTTCCCTCAAAGCTAATTTTTAAATCCCTAGTTTTTTGCTAATGTCATATATACCAACACACATTACTATGAATACATATAATAACAATAAATATGTTATATTTAATGAATAATAATGTTTAAAAAATATAATCGTTCATGATGAAAAAGAAAAAATTTACATTTCTTTCTCCACTGGGCTGTTACAAACGATGACCATAAAATAGATAAAAATGTGCTGCTGTAGCTAAACAAAATAATAGATTAAAGGGGTTTAAATACTTCAGGAAAGTTACTGCATGTCAGATGATTCAGATGACAAAATCTGAATACAAGTGGGCAGCGTTATTCGTTTGTTATTAAGCATTGAGTGGAAGAAGCAGAGTGAGCTGCACTGATGGTGAAGGCCTGAGGACAAGAGCTGACAGTACCAACGCTGGGTCATCTACAGCTCTGGTAAAAGAAGAGAATGTGGATTACAGCCTGAATCCAACACTTTGGAGGCTGCATTACAGGGGCTGCACAATGGCACAGATTGCATAGATGGTTTTATGAAAGATAAAAGCAAAGGTCCTCCATTTATGCTGGCCAAATAAAAAAAAAAGTACTCAAAAATCAAACGTAGTAGGAGTATATGAGTGTGCATGTGTTTTACAATTGGGTTAACATTATGTCATAGAGATGTTTTTAAAAAAAACAATCCAAAAAACACTGATATAACTTCTTATGCGATTTTAGAAAATGTAAATAGCAGGAGAAGGATCATTTGATTGAGCAATTAAAACATCTGGAAGTGGGAAAAATCACGTTTGGTTCATTTCAGTGATTTAACATCCAAAAGAAAAGCCATTTTGTTAGCATTTAAGCGACTTGGGTTAAACAAATCGCATTAAAACGGGTTATAGCTCAAAGCAGAAACATAGAAACCCTATTCTTTCTGTAAAGCAAAGGTCCGCTCACTATTAAGGAAAACCTGGCATTGAGGGCATGCAAGCAACTGATTACGTGATGCTCAAAGGTCAAAATATGACTCAGCTAGGAATCAGAGAAATAACTAGCTGTACTTTGTATGAAAGAAGGTACAAACGCTATAAGGTAGTCACCAGGGTCATTTAGTGTTTTCTTCTAAAGAGATGATGCCTAAGCATTCAGTCTTTGCTTTTTGACAGAAGGTTGTCTTAATAACTACTGCTTCAATCCAAACTGAAAAACTTTAATAAACAGTTAGGCTGGTATGGTGTAGTTGCAGACAAACTGTTAAAGATAACCACAAGGTTGACAGAGAAATGTGCATTGGAACAATAAGAAGACATAAATTATCCAGGAATATTACATTTAAGGTTCCCAATTCATATAGAAAAACCCTGAATCCCTAGCTTCTCTGTGAAATTAACTTAAACCAAATCATTGATCTCTGACATTCATCTTGATGACAAAAAAAGAAAGAAATTATTATATGGAAACCCAGTGGCATGTAGATTATGGTAGTTTAAGGAGAAATTTTGAATTACCTTACTATGATGTTATAGTTTATAAAACCTACTCACAACATACCAAGTTGAGCCTTCTCATTCAGATAAATCTCACACTTTCTTTGTAAAATGCAGTCGGCGCTCAATTTGAGTGTTTTTATAAGTGCAAGGTTGTTCTGGTTGCTAAGTGAAAAAAACGTAACCAATATCTAATAAAAAAGAGGAAGGAAGGTCATCTTACTGTTGAGGAGAAAGTGCAAAAAATGATAATACTTTTTGGAGGCTCTGAAAAACAGACTTCTTGACCCCACTGAATAAGGGAGCATGTTCAACAGAAGTGTGTCTCCGGTGAGAGGAAAGATAAGTGCAGACTACATGTGTGACCATATGTTTGAAAAATATAGTGACAAATTAAAACGCACTTCATTCCCAGTCTGTTTAGGTCATCTTTGATGTTTATCTGTCTTTGTTTTGGACAGCAAAGAAAACAGAGCTTAAAAGAAAAAAGAAAGGGATGAGATACTGCTCTGTCCATTTGATGTTTCTTGGGGGGCTTGGTCTGCCGGTGTTCCATGAATCTATGTTGGCCTGTCCAATCTACCACCCTGAGATCTGCTGTGAAAACAGCCCGAGGGTGTGCAGCACCAACAGACGCAAGAAATTGATTAAGTCTGCTCAGACCTGGGTGAAGGTTAACATCTGTATGCAGTGAAGGATATTTTCAAAACGTCTCCCTAGATCACCGACCATATCTTCTGCCCATCTGTCCTGGGATGCCAGAGGAACAAGTTCACCAAGTGACTCAAACGGACCGATTCCCCAGGCAGTAAATACACTTCATCTAAATCTTTGTTCTTGCATTACTGTTGCATCTAAGCTTCATGTTTTGTTTAAAGCTGTATCTATATGCCAAATGTGTCCAAAGCGTGGCCTGGAGGACATTTATGGCAAAGCGCATGATATTGTGAGAGTGCCTGGAGCATATTCCAGATTAAAGCAAATCCAAGCACAGGTTTAGGTGAACTACTGTACCATTTCAAATTTTTGAGGAGAAAATCCAGAAACAAAGTCTTATCACAAAAATCCAAAAACCTTTACTATGAGGCAGAGTTGTACTATAAACAATGGACTAAAATATTATTTCTATTTTATATCTACAGTGAGCTGTAGAACCCATTTTAGAAAAATTCAGAAAATCGTGTTCCTTGCTCTATAGTTTCACATTTATTTTGCTTTGAGAAGATAAAATCCTCAGTCTTATTTTTTGTGTTATTTTGTGGTTGATGTTTTTGGCCTTTCATTTGTTCAGGGATTGCAATTTTCTGCTATATTTAAACAAAATCAAATGATAAATTGTGCTGTACTCATTTTTCATAATTTTCTCTAGAAATTCAATTATTGATCTCTTTTTAATTACTTCTTATTATCATTCAATCTAATATGTAGTTTATTGTTCATCTGGAAGATAACTAGGTGTTACCTTGGTTTTTGAGTCTAAGCAATTACACCTAAATGTGAAAACCTGAATAGGGTTATTACTTTTACCGGCATATTAAAATCCACAGATATTTTATATTATATCCACAGTAGTAAACCAAGTAAGCATAAATACTAAATTATGCCATTTTTTAATCTTAACTTCCATGTTTGATCATTTTTATACAGAATATTTAGGTTTTGTTTGCTAAGTGAACTCAGGAGCTATATTATTTTGAAGATGAAATGCAGGTGCCATTAAAATACAAAAAAAAAAGAAAAAATCTTAGCTCACCATCATCTTCTCGAAGAGGTCAACTATTTCTTTTTCTGAGAGGTTATTGGATCTCTCGTCAAAAAAAGGCTGTGGCAGAGGCAGTTCTGTTTGGGTAGAGTTGGGATCGGTCGGGTGTTGGATGAGAGGCTTCTCCTTCTTTGCCCCTGTTTTCCTGAAACTTGTAATACGGTCTCGCTGAAAGAAAAACAACGTTGAAGAAATTAAAATATTGCACTAAGTGTGTGGGAAGGAGGAGAAGGAAAACATTAGTTTTAGTTTGCCTGTACTATAAACACCACATGCATCAACAGGTTATAAAATGTTCTGCTACTAACAATTATTTTTACCAGAGTTTACAGTAAACATAAGATGATTATATTGAAGACTCAAAAGGTACGACTGCAAACAAAAACATGTAGGTAGAATCACAATCATTATGACCAACATAAAACATTAGTTTTTCTTTATCTTAACACTGAAACCAAATTAAAAAAAGGTTTAAATATCTGCAGATAAGCAATAAGATATTCCATTAAACATGTCAGATCTTTACTTACCGTCAGAGCTGCCATAATAAACTGTTTTGTAATGATGGCATTTAAATAATTCAAGGACATTATTCCATATTCAGTTTATGTTGCGATTAGAAACATTCCTAATTAAATTCAATGGATTAAATCTAGTGACATTAATTCTGTACAGAAACAAAGATGGAGCACATGCGGGAGGGGGGTTCATTGTTAGGTTTATGAAGAAACATTGCGGGAAGTCATGCAAATGAGATGAGGACACTTAAAACATGCATGATAACAAATGATGTACTGAAGATGAATAAATTATTCAATGGATCAAATGTACTGTAGGGTTTACAGTTAGGCTGACTGTTAAAATTGTCCAAATACATTTAAGAGACATTAAACTGATTGATTAATTTAATAACAAATATTTATTAAAAAAACTATTTAAGGAGGTTGTGACTATCGGCTCCCTCCATAATTACTCGCACCCCTGGTACACAAGCCTTAAAATATGTTTTTATTAAAACTGTGAGGTGCCAAGCTCCCTCATGTAGTTAGATTTAATAGTGGGATTAATTAAATTTTCTTACTTCCTATTTGATGTCAATGCTGGCTGGATAAACTTGTTTTGCCTCAGTCCCAATCATTTAAAAAAAATTAAGTATAACCCATTGTGCATTACAACTATAAAAAAAAAACTAGGATTGAACTAAGTTAAAAAAAATATTTTCATAATTTTAATTGGTTTTTGCACATTCAGCTTTAAAGCCTAAAAACATCCCATTTTTGTTGTTGTAGTTAGTTAGCATTAGCTTCAGCGTTTTTGTTCATATTTATTCCCCCCTCCTTCTCAGTTATATAAAGCAACTATAGATAGTCCATGTCCTTATTTGGAACAGGAAATTCTTAAACACATTTTATTACTTAATGTTTTTTTTTTCTCAGAATCATTCTACTTTTAATTAGAGGTTTTTTTCACAAGAAATATATAGAAATATCCAGGATTTATACATCTATAACAGGAGGGAAAGAATGCACACTTAATAGTAATTCACAATAGATTATGAGACCAGTTTATAGTTGTGCATTAAGATTTTTCCACACTAAATTCCCTTGAATAATGTATGCTCCTGACTTTCCAGTGCTGAAGAAAGTAAAACAGTACAGGTCAAGTCTATAGCTCATTAAATTCTTAATATGGAGTTGGAACCCCACTGAATGAATCTGAATATTTCTTTACAAAAGGTTATTTGCAAATTTAGGCTACAGAGAACAAATAAATAATTTTTACATTTACACTTTCTTATACAGGGTACGATAATTATAGAGCAATTTGAGAATTATTTAAATCTACTGGGGAGGAAAAACTAAAAATGAGCTTAAACTCTCTGCTTTTTTATTTTGAATTTGGGCACATTTGATCCATTCATAAATGTCTGCTTCAAGTGTCATGCAGCCATGGACAACAAGTGAAAAATATGTAGAACAAAGCTAGTCACACTAAAATGTAACCAAGCACCTTACCATGTCATCAGCCAGTGTTTTTATGTGTATGTTCTGTTGGAGGGAGGGCACAGAATGAAAACAATACCTAACAGAAAATTGAAATTCCACCTCTTCACATGTTGTTTTCTCAGATTACTTCTCATTTGCGAGATCGTTTCATGAAAAACATGAAGCGTGAATGCCAAATGTAGAGCCTTGTTTAATTTAGAAGACAAATGAGCAAATCTTGAGCATCGTACATGTGGATATGACATTTAATAATCCCAAATAAACGGAAATCAAATAAATGTGTATAGCCCAAGGACACACATTTGAAATGTAACACCCACACATAGAGTAGACATAGGCCAGTTATTGGTATCCAGGTAAACCATGTTTTTAAAAACATGCCATATGGATTTTTTGGCTATATGGTGCAGAGACTAATGCCAACAAATGCAGTATAATTGTTTTTTTTCATAATTTAATAAAAAATAAATTGTTTCAATAATACTAGACTGAGGCACTTTAACCCAAGGTTATACCATGACAAACTAATAATGGCCAATGCCTAGACAGTTTACATGAATCTTAAATAAAACCTATAAAATCCTTCACCCACACTGGTTTGTCCACTGTAAACATGCGGGTTAGTTTTGCTTAAATCAAGTTGTGTATCAAATCATCAAAAAGTTGCACCCAATGCCGAGGCACAAAGAGTGATTTAATTTCTACGACACTGCCTCTGAAGAACATCTCTTGTGGTGACAGGCACTGGAAAGATTTACACCAGAACTTCGGCTTGAACAGATGTTTATCTTCTCCTCAAACACAATAAGAAAATCTGCTGCCACAGGCTTGTGGCTCAGCAAGGGACGGCCGTTTGAAACACACCTCAAATGGGAATCGGTAACAACTCTGCCATATGTTGTGGCACTAGGCTGTAAAGTACTAATGAGTCAGGAGATGTGGGGCTGTGATGGTCATAAAGCTTGCCTCCAGCCGTGGATTTCTCTACTCTTCTAATCAGGAAACTAGAGATACTGGGGCGAGACAACAAATCGGCATAACCTGAATCTCTCTCTGTGAGTCTCCATCAGTTGTCTCCCTTGGCAAATCTGTATAGACCCTCAAATTGCCTAATCTGTCACTACCTTAGTCTGCAACAGCTGATCAACAGTTGGGTGATTAAGCGATTAACACAAGAAAAAATGTAAATCTTTTGCTGGTTTCATGTGTTCCCTGAAGTACTATTCCATATCAACATATCAGACAGGTCGTCATCAGCATGCATCATATCAAGATGATTCCAATAGCTTCACTTTCCCTGCAGGAGCCATGTAACCACCTGGGCTTGACTAATCCAGACAAACAGCAGTTCCACAGAGGCTAAATTAGTTGCATTTAACAAAGCCGCATCACTACTCATAACAACACCCTGACCTGAGCAACAACTTTTCCCATTACTAACTCAAAGCGTATGTGTCATTAAGCTCAGCATTCGCAGGCAGTCAAAAACTGCGTGAAACAATAGCTAATTTACAGACAGAGTACTTAAACATTTTCTAATCAATTTAACAACAATCAAACCACTGTTTGGTTAATTGCCTTGACTTGAGGGCCTTTCTTTGCCCATTATCTTGGCAGCATCGCAACATTGCAATTAAACACCTAACAGTTAAGCTTCTATGTCCTCTGGGCTTTGTGTGCTTATTAAAGTAAACTTTTTCATCATAATAAATGTTTATTACCAAACACATATTTCCGCTAAATAACCTAATCAAATTAGCTCTGGGTCCCTCCTTAATCAAATCTGATCATGAGTCCGTGCAGATCCTCAAAAATGAAAACACAAAGCAATATCCCACAACTTGAAAGGCAATCTGGGCACACAGAGCTGAACCAGTATGCACATTTCACCAAACAACTTCTAATATTGCTATAACTAACTTCAGCTGAATGTGAAACATATTGTTGAATTGCTCCATTTATTGGAAACCCATACCAGGTGGCGCATGTAATAACCTGACTTCTGAGAGGGAGAGAAGATAAATGTTGCTTCAGAGTGACTATAACTCCACAGCTTTTAAAAAGCAGAGTTCCTGCGCTCAGCTAATTTAACTTGAGCATCTGTATGGTGTATTTAATTCACTCACTGGAACTATCACTATAAAAATCAGAGACCCCAATGCCTTTGTAAAACAACTTGAAGGAAATTAGTTTTTACTTTAATTAGTTACAGCCATAGAAAGTTATTGTCTGGATATACAATGTTGTGGAAAAAAAGCATTTCTCTTGTAAGAGATTTCTTGTTTGTTTTTTTTTTTTTTTGTTTTTTTTTGTTCAACTAAAATGTTTCAGGTTAGACACATTTAAATATTAAATATAATGATAGTAAATTCAAAATGCAGTTTAAGAAAAAAATACTGTCCAAGCCATGTGAAATAGTATTAGTCCCTAAACCTAATAGCAGCTTGTGACGAACTTGGCAGCAGCTATCATCGATAAAACTACTATCAAAAAGTGACGAGTCTGAAATCGATGTGGAAAAAAATAAGTAAAAAAAAAAAAATGGCTGACTTGTTGAATTTAATGATACTTTTTCCTTTTAATAAATTAGGATATTTAAACATTAAGAGCCTGTTTAAAATCCTTCCACATCTCAATATAGACTGACTAGTCTACTTGAAAGGCTGATATTCTTTCAGATGTGGAGTAATTTTAGTGCGGCAGCCACTCCTAGGTAAGTTCTCCACTGCTTTACGTTTCTTTTATTTTTCAATGTTTATATAATGGCTCTCAGTGTGTTGCGTTCAAGTCCCAAATGTCTGAAATCAGTTCATCTTGTCTTGCTATTGAGATAATTTAGCCAACTCTCTCAGCTTTTTACCCTGCAGCACCACTAAGAGTCATCTCACCATGAAGTCCTAGGAGCTCTCCAAACAAGTCAGGGACAATGTTAAGGAGAATAGGTGGGTTACAAAAAAAACATCTTAATCTTTGATCAACCAAGTTGATCAACGCCTCTTGGATAAGAGGCGAAATGCCTTTTAGAAAACTTCACGCCCGGTTTCCTAAACTGAACTTTCAAGCTTAAACATGACCTGGATGACTGAAAATCTTTACAGATATTAACCAAGTGTCTTCAAATCGATTACCTTTTTATTGAAAGACCATGGTACCTCAACACGCCTGCCAGGAGACGGGTACCCAGTAAAACTAAGAACAGTCAGCAAAGACATTATTCAGAGAGGCAGAGACCAATTTTAACAGAACTCCATGGCAAAGGCCATGTGGATGGTGTTAAATTCAAAGGATATCCTTGAGCAAAACCTGCATAGGTCTGCCTGTTATTTCAATTGAGGTTTACCTTGTGGCGAAATAAAATATTCCACCAGTATAATTATCTAAGGGGAAAACTTTTCAGTGTGTTAGAACAGCCTAGTGAGTCTTTACCTCAACCCAACAGAGACTGTGTAAATTAAAGTGTGCTGGGGTGAATAATTCATGGAATCATCCAAATATTACCTAGCCTGATAAACCAGACTAAATGTGAGATTAAATGTGTAATTTCGTCTGGCCCCGATTGATGAGATATCACAAGATTATTGATGAGAACAACCCGTTGTTTTTCAAACCATGTCTGTGCCTATTGGCCAACGCTCTAACCAACTGACTGTGACGTTGAAGCTGGTGGGGGAGTGTAAACAAACAGCCTGTCGGTAAAACGGTGAATACGTCCCTCTTAAAAATAAATGAGTGTAGAGCCTCTTCCTGCTCGCGTTTCAACAAAAACCCAGAGTCTAATCCTTCAGAAACAGATTCTAAAGCAGAGTCAAACGAGAACTGTTTAATAGTTGTTGCCATATTCCTTGTAGGGATTTCTCCAGCCTTCGCGCAGCATTGTCATCCCTCCCTTAAAACCCAGCCTGCTTGCATCCAGAAATTCACAACACATCTCTGCGTTGTGATTGGCCTGCCAGTTCTAGGGCCTTGGGCATTGATCGAGGCTAGACCACTCACAGGCAAAAATTATTTTGGCTGCTGGCGGGTGGGGCTAGTTTACTAGGATATATATTACTAAAAAAAAGAACTTCTGAAACAATGACAGTAAAAGGCACATTAAAACATCAGCTTATTTAATATTCTTTGTGCCAAGTTGCTATATTGAGTCCATTAAGAATAGAAGAAACATAAAGCTTGCATTCAATCAAATACAACAAAGTCCACCAAAGTCAGGCATTAGTGACGTTCTTTTTCCAATCAGAAAATTACCCATATTATCTTCATGTAATCAAATAAGATGAACATTATTCCTTCTGAGCAATTCCAGGGAGTGGTATCAGACAGAACTGAATTTCCATCTAACTGAATTAGACAAGAATAAACAGTTTAAACTGCCTGATTTTTCTTAATGGTCAACTTGGCCAATATGTATTTCCCTTTATGCTTTGCATGTGAACAAACACTATTAAACATTTTAGGGGTAACTATAGACAACCACATAGGCCAAGCTCATGATCAGATGTTGGGAGTCATATAAGTAATCTACAAAGCTTAATCTTTCTGTTTTTTTCTGGTTAAAATTTCTTATTTTATACTTATCAGACCCTGATCCAAACTGTTGAATCGGAATTAGAGCTGTCGATAAGACACTTATTTTCCCGAAAGACTATGGAGAAGTGGGAAATATTACGTACTCCTACCCATCAACAGTAATGCACAATTAAAGCACTTAAAGGTGGAAATGCAATTATTAGGACAGGGCTTAAGGTCAAACTGTGTCTTGAATTAAGCTCTAGGGGGCACAATAGGTCACAGAGAGGTTATTAGCATCATTACTTTTATTGTTCAAGAGATTTCAATAAGTTATAAGCAACATATTGTGAATTCAATCTCATACAACTAAATAGATTTATAACTTAAATATATACACCTCTTTTCTTTTTCTTTTTGTGAAAAGAATTTTGCCCAATCCACAAAAGGCAGGCTCATGCCCGTGTCTATGTTTCACAGATGGGTATAAACCAATTCATCAGTAGACTAATATTTTGAGCTGATGAATTTGAACCGCTGTCAAAATAATCAGTATTGGCCTTAAAAAAAATAAAATAAACCTGTCTGTTTATAGAGGTGGTTGTGTAGGAGAGAACTGCAGCTCTTAGAGCATCCCTTTTCTTCAGAGATCAAAATAAACATTTCTTCGTCCCTGGCAATTTTCTGCATCTCATGAATGTTAGTGATTTTCAAGAGAAGAATTTGTTTAGTTGACTGCCCTAACTGGACCTCAGCTCTCCCCCAGAACAGCTCAAATCATGCCCTAACTGTTCTCCACACACTCTGCATAACCCTGCTCTTTTTGCACAAAAGGTTTTTTTTTAATGCAGCTGAATTTTCATTAATATGAATAGAGCTATTTGAAGCCACCCATCAGATGAAACCAAGTAATTGCACTTTAACATGTTCAGGTGAGTCAGAATTCGGCATCCCAGCCTGGCTATTCTGAGTCAGCTTCAGGAACTGCCTCTCAGGTCAGTTTGCTGCTTTGTGAGCTTGCCTTCTTTACTTCCGTTTATCATATATGTATATATAAATATATATACTTTTTTTTTTTTTCCACAATTGATTCTTTGAATAAAAGAGATATAAGCCCTCTGATATAACCAAAATAAGGGGCCCTCTGCTATTGAGTAATAGGTATTGGACACAAAAGTGAAGCACATTTAAATTAGACAAATTGAATCTGAACAACACTTAGTACTAATAGCAAATAAATGCCATGTATTAGAGCACATTAGGCAGGGCAACAAGCAAAGGGAAGATAAAAAGCAGCTGATCCATTAAGAGGATCCATTTAAAATGCAGCAACAGGAAACTTTGACTGAAACTAAGCTGCCAAAAACAAAGCCAGAGACCTGAGGAGTTTGCTAATAGAACTAAAACATCACCTACAAATCAATATCCTCTAAAACTTGGATGTCATCATGCCTCTAGTAGCTCAGAAAACACCCTTCTATTGTTTATAGTTTCTGGAAAATGGTAACTTCTGAAAAGAGGAAGGAAACAGAGTGCAGCTAAGATTTGAACGCCTTGACAGGAGATGACCTAGCCATGTGACTGCAGACGAGCACACAACTGCCCTCGGGTCATCCCCATTTCTGATAAGAAATGTTCTATTGCTGTTACCCTGTGTGGAAAAGATACAAAGCCATTAAAACGGCAGAGGTTTCAAAGGGGCTTTTCTAGACAAACAATAACCACTGCACTATTCGTGCTTCACAGATTACTAAAAATATGCTAGCGATTGTTTTTAAAAACCACAGACCTGCAGAACCCTGCAAACTTGAGTGCAGAGTGTTCTTCTACAGTTGTTATTACAGCTACATAAATATGATATACCTAAGGAACTTTACACATGACCGAGGTTTTAAAAAAACTATTTCATACAATGTCTTTGACAAGTTTTCCTTTGAAATGAGCAAGGGACCAAACAAAGGCCTATAACTTCAACCAGGAGCTCACAGTTTTAAAATGCTCTGATATTTAATATAAGGTTTATTTTAATCATTCCATTAAATAAACTGTGATTTAGAGATTATCAGACACACAGCTGTGTGTGATTCCACCATAACTTGACCCAGGCATTGGCTACGCTGCCTGGGATTTGATCTGAAACACTACTGGGCAGCAGGATGTGTAAGGAGCCAAGACACCAGCTGGAAATAAAATCAAAATCTCCAGAAAGCTTTTGCCAGCAGAGGGAACCAGGGAGAATAGAACAGAAAAGTCTTTATTGTCACTGTACCAGGGTGGTACAATGAAAATTGAAGGTGCTTGCAGTGAGCTAGAATACACCACAGATAAAAACAAGTGACATGAAATATTTAAGAAATTTAAAAGAGTGCACTAAGGTTTCCTGTTAAGATGGCTGCACTGTCTTTGGGCTTGATAAAAACAGAGGACCAGCACCAAGAAATTACATTCCCCGCCTGAGATTATCACTAGCATATGAAACTTTGCACACATGCAGCTGGGTTCTGTCTCTCCGCTCTTCCTTCAGATTCTTGAATCATCATCAATTGGAGTTAATTTTGTTTTCCATCTGTAAAGACAACTTTATCCCACAATCCATAGCTTTTTCTCTGTAACCCCAGGTAAGGCACTTCTGATGCTGTCTCTGGTTTAACAGAAGCTTAACATGAGGAATGTGACAGCTGTAGCCCATGTGCTGGATTTGTGTGTTGTGGCTCTTGAAGCACTGACCACAGCTGCAGCTCATATCATGTGACTCTCCCAAAACTCTTCACATTTGCTTCGTAAAATACTGTCAAGGCTGCAGTTATGCTTAACCTTTGTTCTTCTTTTAAACATACCTTTTACTTACACTAAGCTGTCCAACAATATGATAATATACAGTAATACCAGCTTTTGTTTGTAGACCTTCATGACTAGGATTATTTGTGCCCTAGCATCAGTGACTGACTGATGAACAATTGTCCAGTCAAAGGTCTACCCCATGATTAACTAGGACATAAAAAATCATTGTTTTTGCTCTGATGTAGCATCTACATATCTTAATTTTTATCTTTCAATAAACAGAGATAAATACTTGAATTTGTTTGTTTTTTGTATCAATTACTGAAATAAAAATGCCTTTACTTATGTTTCACTCTACGGAGTGGCTTCAATATCATAGTTTCTGTGTTTTTTAAGTATATGCAACAGGTATTTTTTGCCATATATATTTTGAAATATACTTGTGGCTATTAAAGCTGAGCAGCACCTTTAGTGAAAGACTTTTACCCCCTGTTTGTAAAAAGCAGTACTGCAGGTCATTCATCCCTGCTGCAATCAGGCTCTACAATGCGACACTACGACGGCAGTATATTGTGAATTGTATAATGTGCAATTAATATTTGATAATCTGTGCAATAACCTGTTTCTCTACAGTTGAGACCCACTGCAATAACTATGTATATCAATATCAATATCCATCCATATTAATACCTTGTTAACACCCTGTGCAATAACCCTGCATAATAATCCTACTAAAAAAGAATAAATAATAATGAAAAAGCTGTCATATGTAGACGCACTGTGTATACTGTATATATCCCATGCACCTTTTTCTTCCTTTGGCACCTTCTTCTTCTCTTCTGACTATTTGACTATTTACAAGGAAATGGGAAAGACATTCATTCTGTACATCTGGCTACAGCAGCTTTGTCAGAACGTCCTCCTGTCATTAATTACCAAACTGCTGGTTGCAACTATGACCATATTGAAACGATGATTCATATCCTGCCACATAAAAAGTCATGCCTGTGCTCATAAACAGCCCATGTCTTGAGCAACCCATTAAATGTCCGTATTGTCTTAGGTTACCAGGTAACCAGTGCTATAAAAGGCTTGTGTTTAAATTAAACCAGTGAATCTGTAGGTTTTCTCCATTGTCCTACTGAAGCATTCTGAGCCACTTCCGGTCTCCCACTTCCTGAATGAAATCATAGCACTTATATATGGTCAATTTCCTGCTGGTTTTTCACACCTCCCTTAGCAGTGTTGTTTTCTTTTTTTACTGAATAGCACAAAAACAGAATGACAAACTACTAAGGAAAGCTTGACAGAATTATAAGACTGACCAAACTGGATTGAGGCAATAAAGACCCTCATGAAGTGCTCATCAAGCTGACAACTTTGGCTCCCCACAAGCTAACGATCCCCACAGGCTTTCCTCAAACTCATATATCAAAGTGCTGAAATCCTCAAATGCCACAGTCTCCAACAGGCTTACCACAATTATCCATCAAACATGACTTCCAATGTAATACTGACAAACTGCCACAAGATTTAAGATCCTTCATTGCCGTGTTTGCATTATTCTAACTTTAAAAAAAGAGCACTTCTGTATTTTTTGACTTTCTCTTAAATTTTTATTTTCATTGTAAAGCATGTTTGGGTGTGTTTTAAAATAGTCATTTGTCAATAACATTTTAAAACAGGGGCTGGGATTTCTAACTTTCAGTTATCTGATCAATCTGATAGAATTGCTAAATTGTACAGTATGTTGCGCTGTTCCTTCCTAGACATTTAAGGTGCTTATCTCAGATTGCTATTACTACACTATTGCAAAACTGCCCAATTATATCCTTAATGGTTTAACCTAATTATCAATTAAAACAAAGGATTATATATATTTATAAAATCTGTTTTTTTTATAAAGTCGAATTAAATTTAAAAATATCAAAAGAAAACATATCAAAATATATTGTTGTACCTTAAAGTACTATAAAATTACAGGGAAAAGCCTATTATACAACAGGTAATAAATGATAAAGCATAAGCAGATTCAAGGACTTTGTTTGGGTTACAAGGACTAACATGCTAACAAGGACTAAGTGCACTCCTCGCAAAGCATTATGGGATTTGCAGTCACAGCGGCCCGCTGTCACTATAGGCTGCAGCTACCTGAAAGTGGTGACAAATAAAGATTGTGCAGGCACCGTACAGGGAGGCAGAGTCACATGACGGATGGGGAGCAAAAAGTAGTGATCAACTGTCCAAACGATCAGTTAACAGAGTTCTCTATTAATTCCACTATATAGCCCCCGCTCTATATAGTGAGCGAGGGGTTTAGGGTAAGGACATTCGACACAGCCAGCCACTCTCTGTGTCTATAGACAGAAACCTCAATGATTTTAGTTGTGCTGGTTTGTCAGCAAAAAACATTGGAAACTCTGAGCTTTATGATGGCATTAAGAAGCCAGATTTCTCTCCACCCTTTAAACATTTTTCTCCAGTGGAAGCACTTTATTGAACTTAGATTAACCTGTAATTAGAGGCATGTGTTTAGAGGAGGTGTTAACCAAAAGCTGACGGAAGACAGCATGCATATCAATTCATGCTTCGCTACGACTGACGTTTCTGGTAAAGAATTAGCTTTAGCAACATCATTTTCTCTGTGCCTGAGCTCAGTGAAGAAGACATTTATCTTTAGAAGTTGTCTACATACTTTAACCTCCCTTCTAATTATTGCATCCTCAGCCTTAAGCCTGTTTGAAGAGAAGCAACAATTGTGCAATCATGTGCTTCCTAAAATAAAGCATTTTGGTGATACAGCTGCTGTAAGAAAGGGAGGGAGAGCAGTTTGTTAGGCCTCCAATTAAAACTAAAAAGTGTTGTTTTTTTATTCAGCCCCTCAGTGGATAAATCTACATATAAATCTTTATTTTAAAAACTCAGATTTCTAGTTAAACACCTTACCATCCCTAATTCAATCCCAGGTGGAGCCTGGGTTATGCATTAATGCTGGCTTTCCTTGTTTCAGATATAGCAGCCTTTTGTTGCTCTCTAGACATTTAAAGACATTACTGTAGCTTCATGCTCCAAGCCTCAACAGTTTAACGGGACAAATTGTGAAACTAATATATAGCCTTTAAAATGGCAAGCAGCAGCTTAATGCAACAAACATCAGGCGGTCTTTTATTTCAGAGGCTAAGAGACTGTTGTATTTCTGCCTAAAAAGGTAAAGAACTGTAACATAAAAGCATCATTTATCGTGAAATGAAACTAAGAACTATGCTGCATTTTGATACGAGAGCATTAAACAACTTTTGCATGTTCAGCTAAAACTGACACAGGCCAGACCTGTTTTTTTTCCCCGTGACTTCCCCTTTTGTTTTCAGGCCTGATCATCACCCATAAAGATCCCCACATGTCACAGGGAATGACTGGAAACAAATTTCTGTTGTGAGGTTTGCTTTGGGATAAACAAATTTAATGTGAAGACAAGGCCCTGCACTACCATCACACCACTTGTTAGTCAGGGGAATAGAAGAAAAAACCTTTCCCTTATGATCATTGCAAAGGATGGAGTATTTCTTAGACTGCTTGAATGTCTTGTGGGACTTTTGGGAATCATGAATGCATTCATTACACAAATTACTCATTAAGCCTGTACTTCAATGTCTTTCTTTTTCCATTTCAGTATATTGAGCAAATCTCAATGAGCTCTATGCACAACTGCCCTACTTCCTGAATTTAAGACATCTCTTTTCTTCCCTGTCTTTCATTACTGGATGGACTGATTAATCCAGGTGTGTCTGGCCATGGTTACTGAGGTCAGGCACACCTGGATTAATCAGTTCATCAGTCCATCCAGTAATGAAAGACAGGAAACTAAAGAGCTTCCTTAAGTTCAGGAAGTAGTGCATTTCTGCATAGTGCCCATTGAATAGGAAGCTGTTCTGAGTAGGAATACATCCTAAAATAGGTTTTTGAGATAGATATTTTGAATCTGTGTACATATGTGGCCCCATTTTTGTGCTTTTACAAAACAACAAAAATGAACAATCCTTATGCAAGACTTCAATAATTTTAAGGGACTGTAAATACCCACGTCTTCTGGGGAAAGTATTTAAAAGAACTGGTCTAATAAGTTGTGAGAACTTTTTTTTTAAGCAAATATAGCTCAACCTACAACAAATAACCCATCAACTAAAACTCTTTACATATTCTACAGTTAATTAAACTGAAGCAGTTACTAACCTCTGAAGTATCTGCTGAGGCTTGTTAAATTGGTCTACCTCTTCATGCTTATAAAGCATCTATGTGACAGACTGCATACCAACAGCTGCATCAAAATTTGATGTTCCGTACAGTAACTTTGTTTTTTTCCACAAACGCCTACTGAAACTTTCTGTTCCAGCGTTCTTTAAGTGCTCCTCAAGACCCACTGCCCTGCGTGTTTTAATGCCAGCCTGCTCCATCACACCTGATTCAAACTGATTGCTAATTAGCAGCTTTTTGCTGAACTTGATGCCATGCTGAGGAGGTAATTTAATCATTGAAATCAGCTGTGTTGGAGCAGAGACACATGTGAGCCATGCGGGGCAGATGGGTTAAAAAACAAAAGCATCAAGTTTATTTCAGCACTTTTGTTAACAACTTTCCCTCATTTCATTGAAAAACAGTGCACTGTCACACTGCTGCTGACAAGTTAACTTTGCTAACATATATTGGATCTCTCACAAGTGTTTTGAAAGTATTTCGCTTTACATGTTTTCTTGAATAGTGAAATGTTTCTTTCCTTATGGTGCATTGTTAATGCTGGTCTGATCCAGCGATTGGTCTAGGATAATTCTGGGCCAGTGTCCTGCACCTTTTTTGTCTTTCCTTTAACACACCTAAATCAAATAATTAGGTCATTAGCAGGGCTGTAGAACCCGTAGAACTGGTGCATGCTGAGGAGATAATTCAGCCATCTGTTTCAGGTCTGCTCATTCAGGGACATAGGATATGTCCAAAACATGCAGGACATCGGCCCTTAAGGATATGAGATTGACAGCCTTATATTAGAGATTTTTAAAAGTGATCAATTTCCACCTTAGTTTTAGGGGCAGCATTGCTCCATTAGCCTACTTTGCTGACCGAGAAGAAAACAGAAGAAGAAGAAAGTCCATCTTGGTCAGGGTCAAAAGCAGTTAATCCATTCCCTTTCTGCCATCTAAATCACAACAAATACTTCATCCAGCAATATTCTGACCTGACCTGCCACATCCTCATGCTGTCGTCCTCTCTCTTAATAATCAACACGGTAACACCTGCCAATCAATTGTAGAGGCTTGTCAGCGAATTACCAATTGTCTATTTGTCCTGACCCTGACCAGGAACGCACTCCTACAATGTGGCAGAATGTTGCCTTGGAAAGCATAGCAGACAAGAAAAAAAACATGTAATAAAAGGCAAAATGTTGTCAGTGGAGAACATGCAATTCAGAGACACATTATTTAAAGACATTTAGCTTCCCATCCGGGAAGCTTTTTTAATTCCAAATGTCCCTATTAGGTTCAGTTCCAGGCTTTATAGAGTAGCCCAACACAAAGCCTTATTTTGGCTTAGAAAACATGCAAATTGAATCAGAAGAACAGGCCCGTGCTTTGTAATGGGAAAGGCATTGAGGTCTGTGTTAGCCTGCAATATCTGATACTGGCTTATGTCTCTGAAAGGGAAGTCGTTAAGGTTGTTGTTGGCCTGGCTGACCAAGTGAGACTTCTTGTTCCCCTGCCTGGTGATGAGGATTATGATAGCGGGAAGGAATCCGCTCTATCGCTGCATTGTAGGTTTTTGAGAGCTGAAACCTGAGTCCATCCCTTCTGTTTAAGTTGCTTTTTCTCTCTTAACACAAATGGCTTCCCTCACACCTCTTTTAAACCACATTTCTTCTTCTTCCACAATGTGAAAATTCTGGTCCTCAAAAGAATGTCCTTTGTATTTTAAGTAAAAATATTCATTCACTTGGCAAATCATCTTATTTACCTATTCAAATTAAGGGTAAATACAATTAATTTAAGAATTTTTTACTTAATTCTAGAATGTTTTTGCAGTGTAGCTAGAGTGCTTATGTATTTAAGCAGCATGGAGGTCCAGCCACCTAAGCACAGTTTAAGTCAGATACAAGTTAAATAACCATACCTTTTTCTTCTGAATTGTGGGAGTCCTTTGTTGTGCATGGGCTATGTTATAGGCTTTTAAATCATTTAAATAATTTCTTTATTCAAAAGAAATTACATTTCTTTTGAATAAATCCATATGAATCTATAACAAAAAAATATTGAAACTATATCTAATTCAACCTGCTGGTATGGGCTTTAAATATTGATATACAGCCCAATTATAAATGTGATAAACATAACCCCACTCATCATGATTGAAAAGGCCCATAACATAGCCCTTACATTAAAAAAAAGACTCCCAACTAGTGCTCAGATAAGCCACAACAAGATCATAGTGGTGAAAGTGCCAGGGAACGTTTATCTGGTCTGTTTCAGTCTCCTGGACAGATTCAGAGCATTATAAAAAAAACCTTCAAAGGTTTGCTGTGAAAACACTATTATTTTTTGAATTTTAGATGTTTGTAAAAGTATAATTCTCACATCCATTTCTCCAGCCCCCACCCCAAATTACTTTCCACTCATTTCACAGCTCTTAATTTCTGCCATATAAACAGGTTGTTTGGCTGGATAGCCACTGGCTAATTATCCCTTCCTCATTTAGAAAATTAAAAATAATTTCTAAATCATTACTGTAGTAGAGGTCTATTTCAACAGTTTTATTAATCTAGTTTACTAAAAAACTAGTGCTGATTACGTACTTTACAAACTGTCATAACATGCACTTGTCACAGATGCTACTGTCAAACACCATCACAGACATGGCTGTCAGCTTTACTACAAGCCCTGTAACATGATGCCAATGAATGTTATGTCAAGAATTTCTCAAATGTGTTTACACTTAAAACATGTCAGCATGCTCTGCTAGTTGAAAAGCTTGTTTTGATGGATTATCATGAAGACACAAATCTCACCCATAATTTCCATGTTATTAAGCTCTTTTTGATACTTTACAGGATCACCTTTTTTGGGGCTGACATGTAGATTTTTAGACAGTCCCTCTGTAAAATATAGCTCAAGTTCAGTCAGACTGATCTGTACATGTCAACTTTAAAATTGTGCCACATGTTCTCAGTTTGATCAAGCCCTGGATGTAGATCCATTTACTGTTGATGATACTGATACTGAATGATAAAACTTTTAAATTTCAGGTATTTTGCAGCTTCAAAATGGGTTATCTTTTGAAGCTGCCCCATGTTTAACTCTATAAATCCTCCAATCACCTCTGATCAGCTTCCCTATCCTTACAGGAAAGGAAAAAAAAAACCTTAGCTTGATGCTGCCACCATCACATTTCACTGTAGGGACAGGATTTCTGGTATGAGGCTGAGCAACACAGACCTTTACGTTCCAATTTGCCTTCAACAGCCCAGGGCACATTTGTCAAATGCATGGCTTGTGGAAACCTTCCGCAGTACTTTATGACTCAACCATGAAGACAAGATTTCTGTAGCACATGACTCATGGTTGTCTTCCCAACAGATCTGCCATCAGAGCTGTGGGTAAATCCAGCTCCTCCACAGGTTCGTAGGTTAATGCTCGCCTGGTCTGGCAGTTTAGTTATACTGGCCTGGTCCTGACTGGGCAGGAGTTGTGTTATACTCATTCTGTTTCGAATGATGAATTTATTAGAGTCCTGTGAGTTTTAGCTTTATCAAATTTAACCCCGCTATTAAACACATTTATGATGCTTTTTCTCTTTTAAAAAAATGCCCATGCAGAACAGCTGTTTCTTTTAAAGTAAACATTAAATGACACAAAAAAGGGACTCTATTTACATTGCCAGTGTTTTCTCAGGCTGCAGTGGGCAGAGTTGATTTAGCACAAAAAATATGAAATTTAATAAAATGTTAAAAAGATTAAAACTATATATATATATATATATATATATATATATATATATATATATATA
>NW_015150472.1:2098702-2132318 GCF_000732505.1 Cyprinodon variegatus
TTTACGATAATTTCAATAATTTATTCCTTGTTTCAGCACTAGTGATAACCATATCATGTCAGTTAGTATTAGCAATGGCACATGCCATCCACTGACCATAGAGAGAAATTTGATCTAATGTTGAGCGTAATTATGATTTTTATTTGACAAAAACATAGAAATTTCCTGAAATTTAGTAAGTGATTCAAATTTTCCGAATTTCCTCTTCTACTGCAACACTTCAACATCCAAATAAAAAAAAAAAAACATTGACAGAAACACATCTATTATCTGGGATACACAAAGACATGCAACACAATTAGATTAACATTTTTTTGTTTTAATTACTAAATTACAAAACATATTAAAACTATTCAAAATAAAAAACAAAGTATATATAACATGGAAAATATGCATTGTAGAAAAATTTATTTGCTGACATAAACCTATCCAAAAACACCAATTCCAGTATAGTTAGTGGCTTCATATGCCAAAGCAGACACAGTAGCTATGACACTTGAAACTAGATTTTACAAGTTGTACAAAAAAGTCCTTGGCACTGTGTTTTATCTGATCTAACTAGAAGCCATCTGCACAGATCCAGTCTGTTTCTCTGATGTTGTAGGTTGAAAGTATGCATAATCCTACACACTGAAAAACATAGTCCAATTGTTTTTGACAGAGTGGGAGGTTTCCTCTCTCACTTTGTGTTCTGAGGTCATCTTTTACTCTGGTATGCACTCAGGAAATATTTCTCTCTTTATGCCAAACAAGCACGACCGAATTCCTTTTAAAGATCTCTTTCAATATAATGCTCCTGCTCCACTGCATGGCATAGTGTCATGTTATGACAGAAATTATAGTGATGCAACAAAAAGCTTCAAACCATTTGCAGGTTTGGAGGTATAGTTATCTTATCTCAAAACACTGTAGAGTTGTTTGAGTTTCCTTTTTTGAGTCTGTGCAACATGGGCCTCCTAACTTAAATGGTGTTCCTATGATGTAATCCTGCACAGCGACTTGTTGAATAAACACCCAGTTAGTTGTCAGAGCTAAGCCACGACTGTGACTTTGCTTTATGCAGAAATGAGAGTCTGATGATAGACATTAAGAATATTTATTCAATCTGCATGGAGTTTTAAGTAGGGAATCCCTTTAGGTTATGTCATAAGTTATCTTATCAGATCCAACTACTGTTTCACTTTTCTTTTAAGATAATACAACCGTTAAAATCAGTTGCATTAAAAAAAAACATTCACATTAGTTTTACATTCCTTCAATCAGACTATAGTGCAAAAACAGGCAGCTTAAGTTGGGGATAAACAGAGAAGGACAAATCAGGGTTCCTCCCAGGAATGAATAATCACTTCCTGCCTCAATTCAGAGTTCCGTGAGATTTTTTTTTTCTTGCATACAGCTACACTTCAGACTGCAGCTGAATTGGGCAACAGCGAACATGCCCGGCCACGAGAGAGCTTTTTAGAAACCAAAACTGCAACTCTTACACAAGCTCTTCAGAAGTGATTTTAGATGGCAAAGTCATTAAAAAACTTGTGAGGCAAGATATTCACTGCAGGCTCCCTTTAACGTTTCTGAAAACAACACCCTAGCTTTGGGAGAGCATGCCGCTGCAGTCCAGTCTGGGATTTCCTGTCTGGCAAATCCTATCATCATACTTTCCACTGCCTTGACTTTACTCCTGCAAACCGATTATTTCAAGATAAACCACAGAGGTCTCAGACAGAACTAGTAACCACAAACAGCCAATATGTTTGTAAATTCAAATACTCCATAATGTGATCAGTGCTGCTGTTGTGTTATCATACATCTTTACATTAAGTTACAAATGAACACTGCTAAGTGTTTTCACACCAAGTGCTTAAAAGATTTTGCACAAGCTTCCCGACTACTTTTATTGAGTTAGTGGCTCAACAGGCCAGTTCACACCTACAGTAATGACATTCTTGCTGGCTCATTTCCAAAACCGAAACAAGAATCCACCTAAAATACTCAGATGAATATAAATCAAAAAGATACAGTATCAGTGTTATAATAGAGGGGAACCCAATCCCTTCAATGAACAGCAGAAGTCCTTTAAGGTCACGTTTATTCTGTGTAGCAACTCTATATGGTCATTTCTGCCTCAGCTTGGACATGCCTCTATAATGTAGCCTTGGTACCGCTTCCTGCCAAGTTTCACCTCAACTCACAGAAACATGTGAGCACACACTCAACCACTGCTTCCACCTGTAGAACAAGCTAAAGAATGATGCAAAGTACTACAGTGTTAACATATGCAACTCCTCCAAAGAGCATCTTGAGATCACAAAGTCTCTATGAAGCCTCTTTCCCACTGAAATTGGAAGGTCATCCTGGGCTTTTCGAACAGGGGTCGACCTGCTAACAATCGGCCCATGGCTCCCTTCCCACTGGCAAAAAAACAAAAAGCTGGGTCTGACGCCACACTGGCAAGCTGCGTGGGCCCTATCCCAACAGCAGTGTTGTCATATGTTTACAATTATTTTTCTCTATAAAGAGACAATAATGATATTTGAGCTAACATACTTTAATTTCTTTATTGGAAATTAGCTCAATTTGACCTTTTCCTCATAAAAAATGCTTCTTTGTTTGTACTAAGAAGATTTAAATCCTTACTTTTTCCATGAGATTTTCAAAAACGCTTGAAATTTTTCAAAAACCAGAAAGTTTTTCAGCAGGTGTAGTACTTAGTACTTTAGCTTTTTCATCAAACCTCCCAATAGCGATTACAAATTGGCTTACTTGTAAAGGAACACTCTGTTCTGATCTTCAAAATAAAATCAGATACAAATGAACCAAACAGTATGACAAGTATAAAAAGACAAACTGAATGAACGGCTGACATTCTTCTTTTTTTTTTTTTTTTTATTGGTTTCTTGCATTTTTGTGTATTTACCATTTTAAACAATTAAATGATTTACTAATACTTCATTAGCTCCCCTAAAAAAAGAAAAAAAAACTGCATTGCTCCAATACCTATGTCAATATCACAGAAAAATTTAGATTAAAAAAATCACTTTAGCTATGAGCAGTTATAAGTTACAGAAATGCAACAGTACAACCGGCCAAACCATTTAATGAAATGACCTCCGCTGACCTGCTCAAGCCTTGGCCGAACTCCACATAGACGATAACACAGACTGCATATCTGTGCAGGATCAGGCAAATCAATGGAGACTGCATCATAAGCAAATATCATTAGATTTAGCATGTTTGTCTCCGATAGACAACTTTTGAGGATGGTTCCAGTTTAGCTCTGAAAGAGCCCTGCTCTGCATCCCCAGTTGAGACTTAAGCATCCCCTCCTTTGAAGTGAGAGAGAGCAAACCTCTAAGGATAAAGATCTGGGGTAACGTTAGCAAAGACACTACTTTGTAAGCCCTTGTTAACAACGGTAGGGAGTCTCACAGCCTGCGGTCCCTTTGCGCTAAGGCGGCTGTGATCAACTCAGCCCTCTTAGTGCATAGGGACCAACAGACGTGCAGTTTATACATCAGTGCTGTCAGCAGACAATAAGATACTTTGAGAGGCACAAATATGCCTCTCCAAGCAAAATAAAGGGCGGATATTTTGAAAAGTCTCATTTCGTTATCTCTAATAAATATTCCGTGTAGAAAGAGAAGACCAGAAACTGATGTAACAGAACTTTCACACAGAAGTGAAAGGGCTTAATGCATTCAAAGCTAAGTCTAAATGGTAAGACAAACAGATAGCTCCAAACTTTAACAAGGGTCTTTAACTGGTGGTATAATGTAAAATTATGAATAACCTTGTTACTAATTAAACGTAGTGTCTTATACCTATTTTACTTCTTATAAGCATATCTATATAATCATGCACTGAAAAAGCTTCTGTCTAACTGTACTTTTTGTAAAGTTACACAATTAAAAGGTTAAAACCTCAACATTTGGAAATCCTAGAAAGAAAAAAAAAAGCCACAAGTTGCAGCACATGCTACCGGTTTGTTATTGGCAGCTAAAAACTGATGTCGCCAACTGCGGTCACATTTTCCCTACCAACCAAACACATAAACAGTCTCAGTGAGAACAGCAGATAGTCACACAGCTACTCATAAGGGAAACTTTCTAAATGAATGTGAGAGATGAAACGTTTTAGATCATCCTGACAGGAAGAGAAACTTCTATTGCCTTTCAAAACTAAGAACTTTTTACAATACCACGCATTATTCTGTATTTTTTTGTGGTTTTATGTAATACGTCAACAAAAAGTATTGCAAATTTTCAAAGGGAAAGGAGAATAATGTGTGGTTTTGATATTTTTTTCATATAAATCTGAAAAGTGTGGCATGATTTTGTATTTTAGATCTTTGAGAGCCTAAAGAAGACCAAGGAGAGCTGCAGAAAAGTCAAAGATGACGTGGAAAAGTTTTTTAAAAAGACCTGTAAACACCATCCTCATGGCAAAACGTAAATAAAAAGAAATAAACAGAAATAAATTGCACTGAATATAGAAAAATATTATACCCCTTTTCACTGGCTGAAAAACCTGATAAACCCGGGAATGATTGGCTTTAAGTGGCAGTGGGAACAGCTCACTAACGAGTGGCTACTCGGGTCAAATGACTCAGCAAGCGACCTGAATTAAAATCACCTCGGCTCTGATCGGTATACTGTGGGAACACCAGACCAGGTAGACCCGCCAAATTATGTGACATCATTGAACGCAACATACGGACGTCAACACACTGCGCCAGTCGCTTCTGATCTAACAAGCTGAAAGAACCGTGTTTACATTGGATAAACATGGTGCAGCACTATTGAGAGGGATTCGGACAGATAAATGAGCAAGATTACCGACTACACTCTGGCTCCCGTCTATGTAGCTCTCCGTTATTTACTTCACTGATTTCTGTCGCACTGTCGACATTATAAATGCTCACCCAGCATGATGCTGTCATCAGACATGCAGTGGTGGGGAACAGTGGCCACACAGCCAGCCAGCAGGGGTCAGACTCCGTTTTTCGGTCAAATGGGAAAAGAGCCAAAAGTAGGTTGTTAGCGGGTTAACCAGGTTTTGAAAAACCCTGGTTTTCAGAGGGAACACATCTTTAGATAGTTAATATTGAAGATGAGGCAGAGATCCACCTTCCAGCAGGACAACATCCCTAACATACAGCTGGAGCCACATTACACAGATCTACGTACATCTAAGAATAGGGAATTAGAGTAATCCAGTAAACGTCCAAGACCCCATTATGAGTAATTGACAGAAACCAAAAACCGATGTTTAGGGAAAACTTTCTGTCCATAAATCCCCACAAAAATGTATTTTAATAAAAAAAATCACAGAAAAACATGATTCTATAGAGAATCGATTCAGCTAAGGCAGAATACAAATGCACAGCTGACTTCTCCACTATTTTTTACACATTTAGAAATGTGTGACATCCTTCACATCTCTCAAGTATGCACTAAATTTTCTTGATCTGTCAAACAACATGAAAGAAAAAAAATGTCACATTGTGGTTTGTGGTTATTCAAGTGTGTTGTATTGCACCTTATGTTCAACACATTAAACCACATGAGATGGGTTATTGCATTAGAAGATGTTCACTTTACATTGTACTGATATAAAAGTAACTACAGCCACTTTTATTCCCAGAAACATACTACTTAAAAAAACCACTGAGTCTCTAATTACAGACCTTTTTTTTTTAATAAGCACACTTCTCTCTCAACCTAAATGACTTCCTTAAGCCAAACTGATGTTGAAGCTACTCATGAACCAAAATGCCAACTGAAGTTTCCGGTTATCTCACACACGCAGCCCTAATGCTGACTAAGGTTTCCTTTTATCAATCACATACACTAAGAATGTATTAACAGCCCCACAATAACCGCCTCCACGCTGTGCAGCAAGTCATCCAGTAACAAAGTCTATCTGAACATGTGAGAGCAGCAGGGACGGATTTAAGAAATTTGGGGCCCTAGGAAAAGCAGGCAAGGGGGCCTCTGAATTGAGAAGACAACAAATAAAACAGATCCATTATACTGATACAGACATTTTTATGAAATAGACATACATTATTTGTTCTAAATTTTGTCCCTCTCGTTGTTTTCCTCTCCATATTTTCTACTCAGCTGACTTTTCATGCTGTCTGAAAAGAAATGAAAGATTTTTTCCAATCACTAAGCTCATTTAGCTGATTGCTCTTTCCTGTGTTTCCAAAAAGGCGACGGCAAAAGTAAATAACCCAGTCCTCCGTTTCACTGTAGAAAGGCCACGGTCTGCTTATCTGTTCTCCACTATTCATTTGTATGAAATAACAGCTACACGAATAATAACAGCAGACAAGATAGTAGAGAGCAGGAGGCGAGGTTACGAATCTACTTGCTCTGGAGAGCAGAGTTGGGTGCTTTTATATGTTGTCTTTAAAGTCTCTATTAGCAGAAAAAATTAGCTAGATTTGGCGCTAGGCGCTCTTTTTAAATTAAAGTACTAGAGGGGTTTGAAAAGTCGCTAAACATAGAGAAAAAAGCTCTAAGTTGGCAACACTGCTCATTTGTTTTCAAATGGTTTGCTGCTGTCCGTTTGGACCTTTCTCAACATGTGCAGCAAAAAGACTGATCCAAATTGGTGGACACTGAAGGGGGGCTGAGACACATCTAATATTATAAGCATTCTGATCGCATTTTAGCGAAAGGATTTTTATCAAAAACATAATTAATGAGCACAAATAAGGAATAGTTGTATCAACTATACAACTAAACAGAGTTTTATGGGGGCCCCGGGAACATGGTGCCCTCAGCAACTAACTAGTATTGCCTAATAGTAAATTCCCCCCTGGAGAGCAGACAGGTCCAGCTGTCACAACAAGAGAGCTCTTCAGAACCCAACTTTTAGGAACAGCATTGATAAGATGATCAGGTGATCTACTTAGTGCCATGAAATTTAAAGCACTCAGGAAACAGCATCTTGTTTTGCTAAACTCTCTTATAAGCACTTTGTTGTGGGATACATTAAATAATAATAACACATCAATAACTTCAGCCTAATGTTCTGTAACAACTGAGTGGTCTGTACCTATACAGATGCTTTAACATCGACTTATTGCAACTGTTTTTGTTTTGTTTTTTCACTTACATTTCATGCAACAATTCAGATCTACTCATAATACCTACCAGCTTTTTGTTTTTACCCTCATCCTCGCTGGATTTCTTTTTGGAGGGCTTATTGGGATCCTCCCCTCCGCTGGCTTGGTCCATCTCAGCTATATTAAAGTCAGAAAACAAGCTGTATGTTCTCCCCTCGGAAACTTTGGTAACTCCTTGCAAAATATCCAAACAAAAAAAACGTTAAATGTGTATATCCAAGTTATGTTTTTTCAAGATCCATCCCGTTCAAAAAAAAAAGAAAAGAAAAGTTGTCCAGGTCCAAAGCAAGCAGAGTGGTCTGCTTGTAGAAGAGGTGTGGTTGTGTGGTCTCCTCTGATCAGTCACCTTAAACAGCAGGGTGTAGTGCTTTCTGAAACATTGAGCAAACAACTGATAATTACTCTAACAGACTGTACTGGATGTTAAGTTTCAGTTCACGTGTTTCTCCTACAGAGATACAAACGGCGGAGCATTTGTAAACAAAACTGACACTTAGCTACATTATTATAAACAACAGGAAAACAAAAGAAGCGCTTAAAAACTGACCGACACAGATAGATTTTATATTAAATATAAACATACAATGATTTTGACATGCGAGAAACATGTTATTTTAATAAGCAACGGGAGGAGCATTTTATCTGACAGCAAAGTCATTGATTATTATCAATAAAAGGGTTGTCAGTTAAAAAAATCACCGTTGTTCTCTATGCTTCAGATACTTTGCAGCGCTTCAATCAGACCCAAACACGCTATTAAAAACTGTTGTGCAGCGAATGGTCGTTATTTCAACTGATACAACAACACACGGCAGCAGGTGACGATATTAAACTAAACACCGCCATAGGGAATAAAATATTTTTGAAAGAAAAGTCAAATTTCCAACGGGAGCTTACCTCAGCAACCAAACGTGAAAACCAGGCCCACACAGGTTCCGCCTCCTCCGGCCGCTGATTGGTCAATGGGATATGCCATACATGGGAAACTAAATTTCAATTGGACGGATTTGCTGGCAGTTGTAAGGTCGGCGTGGCGTAAAAAAAGGCGGAGACTATGATGAAAGAGAGGTCAGTGTGATTTCAAACAGCAGGCGAATGGGAATCAATGGGGGAAAAAAAGACTTACAGGGCTTTCTGTGTAACTGTGTGTTTTAATAATACACATGCAAATAATTTCAGTGTAAGGGACACACGATTACAAGCTGATCCCTGTTGCACATGCATCTGTTACAGAGTAAACTGGTTCTATGTATTTTGAAATATACTGCAGGGATTAATTTCTAATAGATCAGTT
Source organism: Cyprinodon variegatus (assembly GCF_000732505.1). Classification (NCBI taxonomy): domain Eukaryota; kingdom Metazoa; phylum Chordata; class Actinopteri; order Cyprinodontiformes; family Cyprinodontidae; genus Cyprinodon; species Cyprinodon variegatus. The sequence goes on from NW_015150472.1 coordinate 2,107,129, forward strand.
GTTATATGTGAATAAAATTTCCAACTGATCAATCAATTGATGATAATGTTTTGTATTTGTGTCCGCTTTAAACCTGTTTTCCAAAATAATCAGAAAGACCTAAGGTATTTACCCCCATTATTTATGTTAAGCTTGTTGTTTCTTAAAACCTGTAGTTAATGTTACTGGACACCTTGTTTTCTCAATGTTTAACTATCCCTCATCGCTCCACAGAATATTTGATCAAATGTTTTGTCAAGATTATTTTGATCGGGAGAATTTCTGTAATTTTCTGAGTCGTTTTGTCCTTGTTGATTTATGTACACTGCCTTTATTCAGTTCCATGGGAATCATTGAGTTGCACTGCATTTTTATTGGGATGATCCCAGTCATTTTACTAAAGAAATGGCACCACATGGCCTGGTGATGGAAGTGCAACAGCAAGGATGATTGCCTCTTGAACTTGTGAATTTTTTTTTTTTCCAAGTGAAATATAAAGGTAAATATATTCCTTTTTGTTTTTGTATCTGTCTTTTGTTTTTACAGTTTTAAATAAGCAAATATCTTCATTTTTTTCAATAAAAACTAATTTGACAACTGTAAGAAAATGCAGAATGTGTCATTTTTCTTTCCAAGTAAGCTTTCAAAGCAAAAAGACAAGGTTGCAACAATTAGTAAAACATCCATTTAAAGTGTTTGAAAACTGTAAACTAACACTACATAAACAGTGAAGATAGGCAAATACAGGGCTTATCTTAGTAAGCTATTCTAAAGAAATACCACAAGTGATCTATTACTGAAATAGATATCTGCATGTAAATTTAAGAGACTCTGTAGGCAGGCATGCAAATGACAGTAATCTGAACAGCCTTGTAACGTATTCTAGTAAACTTTCAATGTAATATAGATATAATGCAATGTCCATAGGTGCATATTCAGACAGCATTCTAAATAAATGTGTAGACATTGTTTGTAGGTTGTTATATTGTACATTATAAGTGTATATAGAAATTCTGACAGTTGTATATTTTAAAAATTCCATTTTTTTTTTCTTAACATGCATTTAGCCTGTGCTGAAAATAAAATTCTGAACTTTGAGCATTCACTGTTACCAGCCCTGAGGTGATGTAAGATGGTAACTATGTATGGTATCTGGGTTAAATGTTTCTTTTTTATGTATAGTTTTTCTTGTTGCTAGTAGCTCATTCTACTTGCACACATCCTCATGTGGCTTTCTTAGCCAAGCCCTCCAACAGGCTCTATTAATCCAAGTTAACTTGCATATTGCACTAAACTAAAAGGTCATGGGGTTCAAACCTGCTTCTGATTGGGAAAATAGTGGGAAATGTTTGATTTCACTTCAGAAAGATACTCTTTAATGGTGTTTCGCTGGTCATAGGAACAATCCCTCTCAGGTCAAGGTGGTTGATGACAACATTTATTCTCTGCTTGCACTCTAGGCAATACACCTGTTGTCACTTGATTCTGAAACACTTCACCACCGCTGTCGCCCAGAGCCAAAATATTTCATTATTGCTGCTGTGGTCTGTGGTTGTGGGTTGTGTTGGCAAGTTAAGGTCTCCACAAACTAAAAAGGAGGAAAATACAACATTGCTGAGTACACAAAGTTGTATTTTTTATCAGACAGTTTGTTAGCAGATTCTTCCACTTTCTTGATCTAAATGTTAAAGTGTAACTAAGCCGATGCAAAAGCAAAACCAGCCCCCAGACATTTTTTTTCAAAATGTAGCAAAGTGCGCAAACTGTTGCTGTAAGTGATTTTGTTACCGCATTACATTATGTTTCAGAACCCTTTTGTTTCAAAGGGATTAGAGACAAATCTAACAGGTATTTTTATGTGTTTTTGGAGACTTTGGTGACAACATGTGAGAGGACTGATTGCTCTGATATAACTGTTTTCAGAAAGCAATGTGTGCTTCTGCAAGCTCCTCCCTTCTACATAGCACTGACAGGTGGCCCGACTCGCAGCAAACCTTTGCAGCAGGGTGAGAAGAGTATCTCCTCTTTGTTTCCTTACTAAAAAGAGTCACACGTGCAAAGCTTCTAGCCTGACCAGCCGATATAGCAGACTGACGTACACAATGTGAACGTCCGTCTGCTACATTCTTTATTGTAAAGCGGCAAAACCCAATAGTTTCCAAAACAATCTATTGTAATCCATATTTAAAAACTTGTAGGGTCTTCCTTCATGATGGCCTTAAATGTGTTGTTCACCCACTCCTCAGCTCCATCTGAATGTACAGAGGTGGCTTCTCCAGGCAAAGAAAGAGCTTCTGAAATTTGCCAAATCAGCCCTTGCTGTTGATTAATTTGGTTGGTCCTGTGGGAGAGGCACTGAATGGCCATGGCTCCACATCACAGTCACCCTCATTGTTTGGAAAGTCATCGTTTTTTGGGGGTTTTTTTTAGATAAGTTTCAAAAAATTTTACTTTGCCCCTGTGCAGATGATAATCGTATCCAATGTGATGTTCTTTGACCTGCTGTCATTGATTCACAAAACTAATGCAGACTCCATCTTCACAATGGTTTTAGTGGGGAAAGTTACCAACCTCTTCATATTCTTTCATCCTTCTGTATGTACTGAGCTGTGGATTAGTTTGTTAGTGGCTCCCTTTTTTTAGTATGTGCAGCAGTTCAATTGTTTAGGCAATGGAGAGCATCTTCCTTTACAATGGTGAACCGGATTTTATTCAAGGGTGACTTATGAAAATACGAGAAACTGATAGGTGCCCAAACTAGTTTAGGTTGGATCTACACTAATCACACTGTACCAACTGGAAAAGGACTGCTACTATCAACATCTAAGGGGTTGTTTTTTAACTCTTTCCCTTCTTCAACATAGAGAGAAAAATAGTTATTTTATCATATTTAACTTAAGCACATTCATCTGAATATTTAAATTACTGCAATGTGTTGTCAGTTAATGTTGAATATACTAAGAAAGGAAAATTCAAGTTATTTAGGATATTCCAGTTCAGAATATCACTGCTTTCACCCTATGGTTCAGAGGGCACTGCTTGTTCTTAAGGTGGTACAGTAAGTTACAATGGAACAACAAATCACCAGATCAAGGTGGTCATAGCCGTAGCCATTACTGGCCAGGGGCGGCATTGGCTTATAGCTCCATCCCTGTTCCTTTGGCACATGGGGGCAGCAGCAGTTACATTTATTTGATGCGTTTGTAATAAATTCACATTTTTTTAGGAAAAAAAAACCCCAACACACATCAGCATGAAACATGAAACCAAATAACAGTGAACGTAATCAAGAATTGACATGAAAGCTACAGTTTAACACAGGCATAAAGTAGACTGACTCAGGCCTTTCGTGAGAATGTGAGAGAAACCACTCAGAGAACACGGAGAAAGGTTTAACAGGTTAATTTGAGGTAATGAGAACAGGGGTTGGATCTGGAACTCGGTTAACTGGTGAACCGGAACTGGAAAGTCAGAAAGGAAGATCACAGAGATCAGTTCAGGGACCGTGGGAATTGAGACTGCAGTTTGAATTGTGCAGGAGAGAGACTCACGTTTGAGGGGGCTCTTGTCAATCCTTGAATCCAGTCTGTGTAGGATTATCCAGAGTAGAGGGAACTCGTTGGAGCGCGGACAGGTATACTTACGTTGGACTCGGAGGAGTAAATGAGGGGGCTGTCACTTTGATTTCCAAGGAGAACTTGAACGGATCATGTGGAGGTTTTCCCCTGCTCAGTGTGAACTCAGTAATTCCTTCTAGGCGGAAAAGGTCCAGGTATCCAGTTATATAGGAAGGCTTCCTGCCGAAGAACAAAGACAATAAACTCATTAGACTCAGAGAAACAAGGCTAGGTAAGACTCAACTAATCTAAGCTTGGCTAGAGTACCCAAAACTGGCAAACACTCTGGTGCAGAGGTAGTGACAGCCGACTGCTCAAATACTCCTCCAGTAATGGTCCAATGAGCCGCAGGTGTGCAGGGAGGCTCACTGAGGACAGGGCACCACCTGGTGGTGGAGAGAAGAAAAGCACACAAACAGACCACACAAACTGGATTCCTAACATGGACTAGATTCTCTTAGCCAATCAAAATGACACAAAACAGAACATTTTGATGTTCACTGACCCAGTCAGGACTCATAACAAAGTAGACTAGTTCATGCAGTAGAATTCGGTCACATACATTTAAATACATAGTAGGCTACTGTACACACACAAAAAAACAACAGGACTGTGAACCACAATATGGAGAGGGACCCCTGTATATAGAAAGTTATTGTGCTGGGCCGTCCGACTTCCATTTTGTTTTGTTTATTCCCTGGAGACTGACACTGGACCTCTGAATCAGCACTATAAAAGTTTTAGGCAAAATATTGCAGAATTATACAAAAATGTCCACATTAGCACGTAAAGTCAATATAGCACTTATAAGGCTAAATTTCTAGGTTATCTAGTTTATCTGCAAAAAAACAAATGTTTATTTGGAGTTTAGGTAAACTTTGAGAAAATGTGGTTTCTCCCTTTAAGGACAGGTGTTGTCTCCTAAAGCTGACAGTTGGATCCTTTACCCATTACAAATCTTTAATTGTTACTTGAGACATTTAGAATTTTTTTTTAGCAATTTATGTAGTTAGAGCTTTATTAATTTTGCTAAATCTTAAATCTATCCATTGAAGTATTTTAAATACTCTTATCCAAACATTCCACATGATAAACATCAGGAACATTTGGCTCAGCTAAAAATAGTGATTAGATTCAACAAAACTATAAAGAGAACTAAAAAGGTTTTTATTTAAACTTCATTAATAAAATTCTGTTATTATAAATAAGCTGGATCTTTACATACATTACTTCTAGAAACATTTTGTTTTTGCAAATAATCAATATTACTTTATACGTACAGCAAAACAAAGAAAGCATAAAACCAGATGAATCACCTGTTTGTTTAGGGAGACAGTGAATCCTCTTCCCACACCCTTGCGGCTCAAAGCACAATACCTACATTGAGCGTTACCGTGTGAACCAGTGGGCTGTGCTTTACTAAATGTCGATAGAAGCAGATAAATTCTCACAACTCCTTTCAAGAATATTTAATGTTAGAATGAATTTCCATTAAACCTCTTTCAAAAGCACCCCAAAAACATATATGGATGATTAAGATTCACCTGGCTGTGACCACTTTATCTTTCAAAGGTTTTTTGGTATTAACCAAAGTGTCGATGTAAAGTACAATACAAAGATTATTATTTCTACTATTTGTTCTATTTCTTTGTGAGAACAAACAAATAAAACTAAAAATAACAAATATGTTCCTGACAAAAACAACATGAAAAGCACTTATCCATAACGTATGCATGTAATAAATAATAGAAAGATCAAGATCTTGTGTAAATTTGGATTCAAGGTTTAGCTGCAGAAAATAAAATTGTACAAAAATGAAGTTGCACCTCTAGAAGTTAACAAACTAAATTTTAGTTCCATCACATCACAAATTTATCTTTATTGTAGTTATTGTGATGAAGGCTTATTCCGTTCTTTTCCGTCACTGTTGTAAATTGTGTAATTTCCCTAAGAATATTTGGATTTTTCATCAAGCTTCAGTTAGATTTTTTATTCTCTACTTTTCTGGTGTAGATAATAATAATAATAATAATAAATCCAATTTGTACCGCACTTTTCATTAAGAAAAATCTCAAAGTGCTACAGATAAGCTTATTTTACATTTGATATCTGAAATACAAAAAAGACTGAACATTTCTGGATATCTCTCTGGTATTAAAATTTGCATCTAATTGTTTAATGAAATAAAATAAATAAATAACAAATAACAACTGTCAATGTTTAGATTTCTAAGCTGTCTACTTTTACTGTTATTATTTTATACTAAAAATTTTCATAGCAGATCTAGAAAAGCCTCTGACTGAAGACAATCTGTTGCTGTATGAATCAGACATTAATAATTATGGAATATTCCATCTGGGAAAAAAATTGAAACTTTTTTCAAGGAAAGGATCTTGGAAGACGCTAAAAGCATCCAGTAAACAAAAAAATCTGCTAAAATTAACAGTATTTACCCATGCAATTTAAGATTTGCAAAGGGAAAGTGTGAATTAGTGAGTCAGTCCCTATCTATTAGTGAGCTGTGAATGGGAAGAATCTGGTTTTGGTCCCGATGGAGTGCAGCCTCCTGCCAGAGATCTCATCCTCAATGCAGTGAAGAAATATCTGCCCTTGTCCCTGGTGGTGGCAGCAGCATACCAGAGGGCGATGGAGAAGGAGAGGATGGACTCATTAATGGCCAAATTGAAATGCATCATCGTTGTCTCTTTCAGGCTAAGACTCTTTAGCTGTTGCAGAAATTACATCCTTTGCTGGGCTTTCTTTATGAGGAAGGTAGTATTCAGTTCCCACTTGAGGTCCTGAGCAATGATGCTACCCAAGAAGTAGAAGGACTTCACAGTGGTGAATGTAGAGTAACACCAGAGGATGAGGCTGTGTAGGGCTGTGCTTTTTCTAAAGTCTACATCTATCCCGTTTTCAGAAAAAGATAAGTCTAATGGAGACAGATGATGGTTGCAGTGCTTTAGGGTGGATGGTATGCCATGGTCCAGCCCAGCTGCTTTGCAGAGTTCCTGCCTATTAAAAAGTCAATGGGGGAGGGGAGGAGACGGGGTTAAATGAGCTTCCCAACTTTGAGAAGAGAGCAGGAAATGGTGGGCTGGGGCTGAAGCCAAGTACATGAATCACAAAGAATGGTGAACAATTGATTCAGAAAGTAGAAGTAGGATTGGTTTAGCTCACTTCAAGGCATGAGTCATTAATGTAGTGCGAGCTGTGGGTTTTTGTTGTTTTTAGAGAGCTGGTCTCACTTTCATGCTAAACTAGTTATAGTTACATATGCATATATATATATATATATATATAAATATATAAGAGGTATATGTGTACATATTTATATTATCTTGTGTGGTTTGTTTTATATATATATATATATATATATATATATATATATATATATATATATATATATATATAAATATACGTATATCTGGAGCATGTAACAAAAGTAATTTCCCTCTTGGATTATTAAAGTATGTCTGATTTTGATTCTCATAGTGCTTAGCGGACCTGGGTCACCAGAATGCATCTTTCTTTTCCAACCTAACAGTCGGAGTTTGGCTGTAAACAAGGGTTTGTAATTGTTATAACTCTCACTACTGCACGATGTATACACCTCTACTCACAGAAGCTGATATAGGACCTCACGGCCTCTATAAACTCATCCAGATTGTGTGTCGCAGTCCTAAATACATCCCTGTCAGTGAAGTTCAAACTGACTGAAAAAGTGCAGTTTCACTGGTCTAATTCTTTAATATCTTCACAATAGGTTCACACAGCTTTAATTTCCACCTGTATGCAGGAATGAGGTGGATCATCATATGATCACAGTAACCCAGGGCAGCACAGAAAACCGCATAATGGCCACTGCTTACTGTGGTGTAGATTCTGGTTACACTCTCTCTTCATGGTAGCTGGAAATATCCACCTGGCCTGGGAACACCTTGGGCTTCCCTCAGCAAAGCTTGAGGAGGTGTCTGGGGAGAGGGAAGTCTGGGAGTCTCTGCTGATACTGCTGTCACTGCATCTCAGTCCTGGAAAAAGTGGAAGAAATCAAGTAAGAATATGAGTACTGTGGTGTAGTGGAAATTTCCCAACTTTAGATCGTCACTTGATAAACTATCTGGGGAGTTCCTTGCTAAGGGCTTCTTTGTTGTAGTCACCAAGAACCATAACAGGGGAGTCTGGGTTTGTCTGCTTCACATACAGTTTCAGGTCAAGCAGCATGTGCTGTGCATCATGCAGTTGCAAAGTAGAAACAGAACAGTGAATGACGCAAACTCTCAGGGGGAGTAAAAAGGCTTAGATTTAATAAGTACATATTCCAGATTAGGAGTCCAGCACTGCTGCATTACTGTCATGTAAGCACAACAGCTTGTGTTGTAGAAAAAAATATGTCTGTGCCCTCAGCTTCCAGGGAATTCTGTCACGGCCTGCACTGTACAGTTGGAAGCTTGCCAATTTCTGCGCAGCGATTGGATCATAAACCCAAGTCTCTGTGAAGCACAGAAGAGAAGATGAATAGAAGTCTCTGATGTTCTCAGCCTGAGCTCAAGTTTGTCCAGTTTGTTGCTCAGTGAGCGAACATTGAAGAGAAATATTTCTTGTAGCGGTGTGTGGAAACCCCAAGGCGAAGATGCACAACCAACCAGGCTCTTTTTGTTCTCCTGCAGCACTTTATTGCACAAACAGGAGCGAGCAGGCTCTTTAGACAAAATGTTGATAATTCCACTGATAACACAAGTGGTGAAATAAATCCATTAGAGCTGTGCTACTGATGTGCATGAGCTCTTATTTAGTGAAAGTGCCTCAGGAATCCATCCATACTGCATGCTTGTGAGATCACTGGGGAGTGGTTCCTATCTCCAGAACTCTATGAGGCAGGGTACACTGTGGACAGGTCACCAGTCCATCGAAGAGCATCACACAGAGACATACCAAAAGAAAAAATAGAGTTTACAATTTACCAAGTACTAATTTACCTGCACACTCACTGCAAAAAGACCCTAGGGCAGGGATTGAACCAAGGACATTCTTCCTGGAAGGAAACAATGGCAAAGGCAAAAGCTGTAGCACAAACAGTGCAGCCCACTCCAGGAAACTCAACAGAACATGCACACAATACATAAAAACAAAACAAAGAGAATCAGACATGAAGGAAGCTATGCCCTGGGATATCCTTCAAGTAAGTGATGCAGCCTTTACTGACACATGTGAAAAAACATTGATCGTTTTTATGATGGTGAAATATCTTATCAGTAGAGTAATCAATATAAATGTTTATTGTTTTCAATTATTGACAACCTTTTTAAAGTTTACAGTATATTGAATTATTCTTTTCCTTTATCTCATTATATATAGAAATGTTAATATTATTGCTACATTGGTTATACATTATATCCTCTAACATGATAATAAGGAGTACAGTTTACAGCCTGTTGTTTTCTTCTCTTGAAATTTATCCAGCTTCTGGACCAAAGAAAATAAATGGAACCCAGTTACTGCAAGCACAGAGTTTATCCAATCCCAACATGACCACAACATCAGTGGTGTCATTTTTGGTCAGTATATGACACTTCTCACACTTGTTTGGGTGGGATTTTGTGGGATTTTATGGGAGTACATAATGTGCATTCAGCCAAATTGAAAATAGCCATCTCATTTATTTGTGGCCCTTGGCCCTGATGTGGATAGGAATATGGGAGCCAAACATGTGGGGCAAGTGGGAAGATCCAAGATCAGAGCTCCCTCTTAAAAATGACACTTTAGTATAGTTGTTTTGGCCTGGAATTAGAAGGAAGACTTGAGTCAAAATAGTCAGCATTATACTACAAAAAAGCTTGCCTTAGTTTCGTTGAATAACTGATTTCATTTGCAAAGTGTAAACCTATTTAAATAGCGATTGAGTGAAAACAAAAATTCCTCATACAACAACTCTCGCCCAAATCACTAATCATTTGAAGAAACTGTCCTCTATATTGTCCTACACTCTTATAATTTATTGTTTTTCCCATAACAGGAAATGCAAGGGCTGAAAATGCCAGTCCAACCCTGTCAATTAGTAGAATGATTTCCACCATTATCTATAGGTGATCAATTTAAACATGTCATAGTGGGGTTGAGGTTTAACAGGACCCAAATGCTGATACTGACGTTGAATTGGATTCTTGAAGATTTAATAAGAAAAAAGTATAACAGAAGCAAAAATCCACAAAAATAAATACACAAAATCCCAAAAAACTGAGAGCCAAGAATACTCACAATAAGGGGGCAAAGAAATTACGATAAACCATCAACACTGACTGAGCAGGAGATGCATATATAGCAGAGAGAAACAAAGACCAGGCTAATCAGCAGATTGGGAGCAGGTTTGAACAGAGGAGTCTAGAAAGGAGCTAGGAAAAAGGATACACAGGAGGGCAACAAAGGGCAAATGACAAAACACATGTAGCCTCAAGCCAACAAAAGCTTTTTTGATCGAGTAAATATATTTGTTCTAAGTTGTATCCTCTGAAATATAGTGACTATAGCATATAGCCTCTTTGCTTGCAGACCCTCCTCTCTGGCATTGCACTTCATAATAAGTAGATGCTTTTTATTGCAGGCAATAGGTTCTCAAAAACCATCCCATCAATTGGATGATTGGAAGAAGGACACAAAAAGAAAAAAAGCCAATCTTCCCATGTGCTTTTACAGAGTGTCAATTCGGCAGTGGTATATAACTAGACCACTGCACTGAATAAACTCAAATTATTGAGTTTATTCATATTATTGATGATTTTTCTAATTTATTGTTTAAAATAATGTGCTTTTAAGAGTGTTATCTTTGGTTTCAGAGTTATGTCTGCAATTCCTTAGGTTTGAATGTTTAAAACAGCCATTAAAATCTGCAAATGAAAGCTGAAGGACTTATGCCAATAGAGAAGTTTTAGTCATTTCTTTCCAAAATGAAAAGGCATGGAAGAAATTTGAGAAAGGAAGTGAAAGAAGCCACTGCTGGTTGTGACAGATTCTGAAAAACGACCTCCCTACAATGTAAGCTGTTTTACCTATTTCTTTTCAGATCATTCAAGACTGAAACATGGCTAAGAAATTTTACAAGGTCCTTTTAACTGACTGACAGATAGTTTCTCAGGTAAATGCTTCAAATCTTGCAGTTTTCTTGTATTGACTTGCCTTGAAAGAATTAGTTTAAAGATCTCTAATAGTTGTAAGAATGAGTAAGAATGAACTATTTGAATGGTGCTTGAAGGCAGGGTTCAGATGACAAAAATATAAAGGATAAAGGTATTTAAACGAAAATGGTCACCAGCCACTGCTATGCTGTGCAAATGCAATAGAAAAATACTCAGTGTGCTTTCACATCATTCATGTGGTTTGTGGCAGAGTAGCTAAAGTGGCAGCAGAAATTCGGGCAGGTTTTCAATTCATATTCACTTATGAATGACATTACGTTCCCTGACAGTAACCTCATTATAATGAGAAGAAAACACAAAGGTAACTAAGAAAATAATTCATAAACCTGACCTGTGATAACTTAAATAGTAATATTCCATATGCATAAAATCTTTAAGAAATTAAGGTCTGAGGAACTGTGGAAAACGTATATATTTCTAACTTAGAATTAGATCATGTATGGGAAAACACAGTAAACAATAGGCAGTTTGATGTTTTTCTTCTGTTTGAAGAATTCTAAATGTTAAAAATTAAAGAAGATTTCTAGATAAAAGTAGCCTCAGTTATATAGACTGGCTTATTTCCTGAGTTTTATGAAGGATCGGTAAAATGTTGTTCAGTGTTAACAGGTAATTCTCACTTAATTTCCCAGGTACCCTAGCTTAAACCACTATGGAAGTAATTGAAATCTGCCTTTATCATTGGATTTAACCATACATGAAATGCTGACAATCACTTAAAAGGAAATTACGTCAGTTTTAGGCATTTTATGATTGAATAATAATAATTGATTTGAATTGTAATTTTTCCATAAATGAGAAATACTGGGATGGTGCATGTCTTCAGATATATTTTAAACAATCAAAAAATATGGTGCAAAAATTTTAATGTTGCTGGAACTATGACATTATTGACATTATTGCCCATTAATATTCTAACAACACTGTAGAATATGGGAATAGAGACAGAGAGAAGCAAGATGAGGAAAAGTGCTCCCCATGCCCTCCAGAAGTCTAAGACTATAGCAGCAACAGCGACCAAGCAAGCATCGCTCTGTTCCACTTCCATATGTGGTACTAAATTAGATACATATCCAATCCTTTTAAGCTCTGACTTTCATGTTATCCAGTCTCTAACTACTTATGCATAAAGACTCATCTTTAGCACTGTAGCCACTGCTCCCCCCCTAAAAATCTAATTTTAAATACTTCTGCGACTTTTAAAAAAATGTTTCTTCTCTCTCCCTATCCATCCACCCTCTAACACACTTAATCCCAGGTCAGCATCAGGTATTCCTCCTTAATATTTGAGGCCTCACCATGGGAAAAAACATCTTGTCCAAATTCTACAAGCCCTGTTTCGATCAGATTCTCGTTTTCTCTTCCTTTCCTCGTCTGACAACTGCTTTCGCTTAATTTTCTCACAATTAGCTACTAGAGTAAGTACACATAAAGGGAAAACAAATGAAAATGGATGAAAACCATTAATAAAAAAATGCCATGTAAGTTTTACATGGATTTTATTTTCAAGAAACAAATTTATTGACGAGTTTGAAATTAGATTAAATTAGCTTTTAAACAAGTTTCAGCCCGGGGCTGGCCCAAGTGGCTTGGGAGAGGGTGATCTGGGCCTAACTACTGAAGCTGCTACCCCAGCGACCCGATCCCGGATAAGTGGAAGAAGATCGATGGATGGGTGGACAAATTACGGTTTGTTTAAACTGGTTCGCAATACTGTTCCCAAAGCAAAATAAAACAGAATCTGGCAAAAATAATATGGTATAGTATTATATAGTGAAGTATTTTTTAATTAAACGTTTTGCAAAATGAAAACTCCATAGCCATTTGGATAAATAATTCTTAATTTCATGAAATTATTAACTAATGATTAATAACAAAGGTTAAGAACCCTTATGCTAGATGGTTTAGCTTTGTTATCTAGGTTCTGTTATGAAGACAATGGAGCTATTGGCTAGTTGACACAAAGGGACTAAATGAGTCTGGTCATATTTTAGCAATCACATGTAATGAGCATTTCAGGAAACACAAAGATTAAGGTCATATCTATGTTCAAACCTTTATTTACATGAAGTTTGTATGACTGTCTCTATAAATACCAGCTTAAAAATATATTAGCCTTGGGTTAGCCACTAAGTGGTCGCCATTTACTTCTGATGGCTTGGTTAAGGAACAGTAGACACGTGAAATTATTAGTAATCATAAAAAAAAAAAAAAAAAAAATTTAAAAATTGTTTAGCAGGAAATGCTTTCTCCAACTTGCCAGGCCTGCAACAGTTATTTCCGGTGCTGTAGGAGACAGCAGCCTCTCCAGTAGATCTCTAGTTTCTACTCTTTATTCGCTATTTTTTTACTTTTTTTTTTTTTTTAGCTCTTTTGTACCTTTTAATTAATTCTACTGATTTCCAACTGTTGGACGATTTTGTCTTTTTATTGAGCATGCAGCCCGGAGCTGCTATTCTTATGTACTCGAGGGAGGAAATGGTGGTGCTGAGAACAATGGGACATGCCGGTATAAGACATGCCATCCCGGAGGAGCTGAGGAGGAAATACATGGCCTGCAAAGCCAGTGCTAAGCTTAAGGCTAGGCTAGCGGAGAATCGGAGGCGCTACAAACCATCGATCCTTAATCATGGCGAATGTGAACTCGCTGTCTAACAAGATTGACGAACTGACTGCTCTGAACAACCAGCAGATTTATTGAGAAAGCAGCACGCTCATCTTTACTGAGACATGGGTAAATCACCATGTTCCAGAAACCAAAGGGCTGGTTATACTCCCCGCAGCAGTGTGTCGCAGTAAGCTTGACGCAGACATTTTTGATTTATGCTGAATTTTGAGCGTGGTCTGCACTACATATCCTGTGGGTCTAGATACGGCGGAGGCGGTGAGGAAGTGGGGGCGAGTTTGTACGACAATGGAGGGACATGAGGACGAAAAAAGAGAAAAGCAAACTGGCCTCCTGTCTGCGGCACTGTGCGGTAACCTACAATTTGGGAGAGGTGCAGAAGAGTGTCTGCGGAGGGGGGGGTGGCCGTCTTTTTGTTCACTGTGACACCTACGCAGAGATATAAGGGAAGTTCCACAGCAAGGATTCCTTCCCGGACTTCTCAAGGGCATTCAACATCATCCAGCCCTCAGTGCTCAGAGAGAGATAGGCCACAGTATTCAGGCTGAAAGGCACCATCTCTGAAACTGTATTGAGGCCCCCAGGGCACAGTACAGGCCCCTGTCCTCTTCACCTTATATACCTTAGATTTCTGTTACAACCCTGAGCTGTGTCACATACAGAAGTACGCAGATGACACAGCCATGGTGGGGTGTATCAGGGACAACAGAGAGGAGGAGTACAGGAGTTTGGTGGGGGACTTTGCCACTTGGTGCTGCACCAACCCCCTGGAACTCAACATCTCCAAGACGAAGGAGCTGAACATACTGTAGACTTTGGGAGGAACACACCAAAGACTAAGCTGGTACTACTGGAGCGGGCTGAGGTGGAGGCTGTGGATTCATACAAATACCTTGAGGTGTGGCTGGATAATAAACTGGACTGGTCAACAAACATTAACCACCTGCACAGGAAGACTCAGAGCAGGATGCAGAGAAGGCCAAACATCCAGTATGCAGGATGACTTCCTGCCGAAAGGCAAAGACAAAAACAACGTTAGACTCAGTGAAACAAAACTCAGATTACACTCAGCTAAACTCAGCTTGGCTAGACTACCTAAAACTGGAAAACACTCTGGCCTTGAGGTAGTGACAGTCCACTGCTTAAGTACTCCTCCAGATAATGATCCAACGAGACGCAGGTGTGCAGGGAGGACCAACAAGGACAGGGCGCCACCTAGTGGTGGAGGGAGAGACAAACACAAAACAACAGACCACACAAACTTGTCATAAGTGGGGGACCATCCATCCCATACTTCATTAGTTGTTATCAGTAAAAGAAATTTAAAAAAGCATACATCCTTTTTGATGGTCTATCACATAAAATCCAGTGACAAACCTTAATATTTGTTGTAAAATGTGACAAAATGGACAATTTCAAGAGACATGAACACTTTGCAGGACACGCTGTAACAGAAATGCAGACCTATGATGATACCAAGACCTTGGCTTTTCTGCGATGGTTTGTAAACATGTGTCTGCACCTCTTAGAGATAGAAATGGAACTTTGTATCTCCTGTTTATACATTTGCTTACAGAATAAACAACAAAAATGTCCAGAGTTCAATGTGAGAAAACTATTACTAAACATCTTGATTTTCCATCTCAAGCAGCTTTATTCCAAGCCCCACTTATAATTCAGAACTGACAGCAAATACTGAAGGAAATTCTCCCCAGACTTCCTGACAAGTATATGTGATTTAATCTTAGGGCAACCCAAAATGTAAGGTTGAGAACTTCTAATATTTAAAGTTTCGTTTTCTAGTGAATATAGCATTTATTACTTTTTCAGATTTAATTTATACATTTCAAAGTTCCAAATATAAGGACAAACAGGATCATGACCGACTGCAATCTTGAGGTTATGACCTCAATGAGGCTGTATATAGAGAATTACAGACAGATCTAAATCATACAAGCATGAGTGGAACATGCAGATCTTACAAAAACAACATCCTTTCTGCTTCCAACTGGTAAACTTCTTGCCTGGAGACAACTAAACTAACCACAAACATAACAACAGTAAGGAAGGAAAACAGGAAGGGCTACTAAAACAAAGAGAGTTTTCAACCTAAGCGGAAAGTAAGGATCCTAAAGAACAATTACAAATAAATAAAGGTGCTGGGCTGCTTTCTTTACAGCCCTTCAGAAGAAGATTTTTTGGGGATTTCAATGCAGAAATAGTTAAGGAAAAAAAAGTGTGTGACAAAATCTTCTGAAGTCACAAAAACAATAAAAAAAATATGATGGCAACCAAGTTTTATTAGAATAATCAGAATGTAACATGCCAAGATTATACTGTATATAAAATCATTTTTACTAAAGAAGAATTTGCTAAAAAGTTAATCTGTTTCAGTAACCCTAAAATCAGTAGGTGAAACAGATCATACAGATAAATTACTCACAAACAGAATTTCAAATACTCATTCTGACATATAAAGCCCTAAATAACCAAGCTCCATCTAGATCCTTATATCAGAGATCTGATTGCTCTATATCTGAAGGCTGATAAACCTTCAGATATAAATATGCTTCCTAGATTTCTAAAAAGTAGAATTGGAGGCAAATGTGTTTTCTACTCCTAGACTACTTAATTTGTATAACAATTAAATGATAAAGTAAAATGTTACATTTAATTATTAAAAGATATCCCTATAAAAGGTGATCAATATTCAAAACACCACAACTGTTTTAAATATGAAATAAAAAAGTATTTTTATTCTTATTTTGATTAGTTTACTAGAAGAAGAAAATTAAAAAGCAGTTTTTGGGGAGCCTAGAGAAATGCATTTATTTTATTTATAAGTAGTTAAATTTCTGCATCTCTATTAATCTGTTTGGATTAGAAAATTGGGACACATTTATTCCCATAAAGAAAAGAAAACAGAATACTTCCTTATTGAGATAATTTAGTTTAGAGACCTCTAAACTAAATAATTACTGGAGCCATACATCCTATGCTTACTTTTGAGCAAAAAAGTATTTTGTCAGCCAATGATTTTGCAAGTTCTCCTACTTAGAATAATGAGAGAGGTCTGTAATTTTCGTAATAGGTACACTTCAACTATGAGAGACAAAATTAAAAGAAAAAGAATCCAGGAAATCACATTGTAGGATTTTTAAAGAATTTATTCTTTGCTCTACTCATATTTGATCATATAAACAAAATGTTAACATCTATAAATGATACATATGTGCTAACTCAATAGGTTTAAAATAGGTTCTGGGTTAAAAAAACAAAACAAAAACATTTTAAAAGCCTAACAACAGAATGATAATAAGGAGCACAACTTCTCGGTCAGTTAGCATTTTCGTAATGGTTGTGTATTTTGTGAAATAGCTACCAAAGGTATCAGATATGTCCCAGACCTGTCTTGTAATTTGAATGGGTGGCCAACACTTCTGCCAAACTACTGGACGGCATAGCAACCTAACATTCTTGGTCTTCCACTGGCAAAACCTTCCTGTTCAACAGCTCCTATGTTATACAAAGTCAAGCAGGCACAAAAACATGCCAAACAATTTACAATATCTAGTTATATTTACAACCCAAAAATCTTTTGCAAGTATTAATATTGATTTTCTAAATTTGCCTCCTCGCCGTAGTCTGTTTTGTGTTGCAGCACTGTGCTCACAGTCAGCGACTTTGTGACCTTGACCGAGGCCTTTAGCCTGCAATGCTCAACAGGCCAAAGGTTCAAGACAGTGCTGTGGAGTCGGAGCTAAGGCATGAATAACAAATCTTTGAGGAAATAAAAAAACGAACTCAGAGAACAAGGCGTAATTCCATAGACTAATTTGTTTTCAGTGTAACATACTATGTGGAGGCTGTATGATCCAGAATCTTTTGTTAGGCTAAAGGACCCAATTTAAGCATTATGAAAAAGATGAAAAGTTGTTTTAATGGACCAAGCAACTGTGTTCTTTATCTCTCTTGGCTTATTTATGCGCAGTTGAGTTTGAGCTCAAGTGTATACAACAGTTTAAGATAAACAAATAACATCTTTTATTTAAAGGCTTAGCTATATAGATAGAATTTTTTAATCCAATGAAATGGAGAAAGTAGTAGGGCTAGATCTAACACCCAAAATGCAAAATTATTAAGTTAAATATGGCTAAACCGCATATGAACAAGAAACAGAGTACCTACAGTAGAAAGCCGAAATCCTCAGGGCAGGTTGAATGTTCATCAACAAGTATAGCAAGAACCTTAACCTATTGAGCATTTACAGAGTTATAGGCAGACTAACAAAACTCCTTTGATAACATGAATTGAGAAAAACATCTAATCAGAAAACACACAATTTACCAAACAGAGGAATAACATGGGAACATGAATATGAAAAATTATATAACTTAAAATACAATATGACAGTAACACCACTTGCAATAAAATGAAAAGAAATCCTCCCAAAATAAAAACAATTCAAAGAGCACTGCAAACATATGAAATGTGGAATTGCCAGTTATAAAACCATCAAATATATACGTACAATAACATTAAGAATACCTGCTTTGTGTTGGACTGCAAAGCCTGTTGGCATCGTGACTTTTATCAAATATAAGAGACTGTTATTCAACAAAAATCTGATCTAACTTTAAATTAATTCTATTAACAGAGTAATTGGATTACATTTGGTGACAACTGGCAAAGCAAGATGTTTTGATCTATCAATTTCGTACTTGAAATAGTGGGGTAAAGAAATGTCCAAAATAGAAGACTTTTAAAAATGGAAATGAGGCAGCTTAAAAAAGACAAATAGGGTTTTTTTCTCCACTTTAGGTTCTTCAGTTCTTTAAATTAAAGAAAAAGTATATATTTATTATGTGTTATTATTTTAGCTATGAGGAGAGAAGCTGTAGCACTCATCATGTTGTGTCAGCCTGTACAGGACTCATCACAGCCCATACAGGAACAAGGCACTCAGTTAAGACTTCCAGCTGCCAGCAAACAATTAGTTTTCTTCTTCTGGTAGAGTCATAGAAGGAATTCACAGGGTTAAACCAACAAGAGGTCAATTAGGATGGACAAAAAAAAGAGCAAGAAAAGCTTTTTATAAACCATCAAATTCAGGAATATTTTCCTGTTTGATGTGCCTCACTCTAAGCAAGCTTAATTTAGATACTCAAACAAATAGTCATTATAGACAGACTATAGACTGTAGTAAAAGCTGACTGTCTCCAGGTTTTATTTCAGTTTTTTTTTCAAAAAAAAAAAAGTGTTTAATTTAATGATATCCATCAATATTTGAATCTGTCTGTAAAAAAAAATGAACGTAGGAGCAGTCCCCTTTTCCCATGTTGTGCCAAATTCAACAGATTAGGTAGGATATCGTGACCTATTTTGGGATTTTCAAATACAGCCCAGCTGAACTCTACCTCTGCTCTGGAAAAAAAAAAACACAGCCTGTGGATTTTCCGTGAGGAAGGAAGAGGGCAGCTCTGGGACAGGAAAACAATAAGATCTCCCTCATGGGAAGCTGTATCAGTTTGTCATGGATTTATTGTGGAACACAAAATGTGGTTTGTGAAGAAAACACAAATTCCTGCAGTTGACAAGTGATTGCATTACTTACAGCATTGGCGTACATTTACTTTAAAAGAATAGGTTAGAATGCCAATGCTGTTGCCAGATTTCAGCTGTCTTCTGAATTGACAAGGATCTGTATGTCTCTTTAACTGTTATATTTGAGGCTGCTCTGTGTTATGTGAGGAAAACTGAATTGTATCCACAAATGTTTTGTGTGGGTTAAATGTTTTCTAATTTTATATTCCTTTAAAGTTCCTGTTTTACTTTGTGAACTAATTTCCTCTCTCATTTCAGACAAGTTTTCTCCCAGAGATTCCCTCTTTTAATCAGCCTCTGCCCAAACCATAATGACATCCAGCTTGTTCTCATTGTCCTCCTGCTTATTTTTTTCAGCTTCTCTTTACCAATTCATCCTCATCTCTTTTTTCAAGCATTCCAGCATCTTTTATCTTTAAACCTTGTCTTTGTTTTGACTCAGCATGTCCTCAGGGCTTGCATCTGTATTGGATATTTTTGCTTTGATTGGATTTCTTGTGAAAAGACCATGGACTGTATTAAAGGATTACTGATTGGAAGACCACTAATTTGAGTCTTGCGTATGATTCCTCCATTCATGTTCCTATGCCAACCTCAAATTTTTTAGGTTCATTTAATATCAGTCAGAAAAAATGCAACAATCCATTCCCAAGTATGTCTGCAGAAGAGCAACAAAAAATAAAAAGGAAAAAGAAAAGAAAATAAATATTCAGAAGGTAAAACTCAGGTTATGATACAGATTGTGCTGGCCATAACACATTTTTTTCATTTTTTATCATTATTTTATGTTATATTCTAATTTGGTGTTTGAGTTAAGTGTTTTTATTCTTTGGTTAGCAATAACCACCAAAATACAAGAGATATGGGATTTAAATAATTCAGTATTTGTAATGAATTTGACAAAAACAGTCTCGGCAATGTTCGACAAAAAATATTGACAATGACAAAAAATAAATAAAAATTAACAGAAAATTAATAAAAAAATAATAATAACTTTACTCTCTTTTGTAAATCCCATTACAACAAATTTTCCTCTGTATATCATAATACTCAAAATCAAAGAGCAATCCTCTAAAATACAGAATAATAATCATAATATACTGTATAGATATATAGTATTTGTAAAAGATAATCTTAGAATATATTGATATAAAACTCTGTGTTTATCATATTAGTATTTAATTTGAAAATATATAACTTCAGTTTAAATAGTTTTTAATCTGAATAAATATGTGTCATCTAACGTAAAGGTACGTTTAGAATTTATTTTGGTCTTTTAAGTGGTGGTGACATGTGAGAGAATATTTTAATATCATCTCTAACTCATCTTTCATGTGATTAAAATCAGATCTATTCATTCAGATTCATTCAGACAGCAGCTGTCTGAACTGTGGTTGGATCCAAGATGGCCGTCCTCTAGGTACGTTGGCCAACGTCCAATGAGGTATTCCAGTTTAAGGGAAAAGGGATCATTATCTATACATAAAATTAATACGTTTGCAGTGATTTAATGAATTTATTGTTAATCAGGTAAAAAATTAAAATAATAATATTCATTGCAATAACTGAGTCCGGGACAAGCCATTTTTGTCCAAATATAGTAACGCCTCACTCCAGACATTTTCTGGCAGTGACGTGAAGGTGCGGTAAGCCTAGCGCCATTCACCCCGCTTTACAAGCAAAATCAATGGCAGCTACAAGGCACATCTGCAATCAACAACAATTATTTAAGATTTCGAGAGGACTCAACATTAAAATATGTGGGAGCTATAGTTAAAATGACAATGCCCACGTGCATGACAGTTGGATGTTGTAATATAAAGTGAAAAAAAAACTTTTATTTCACCTTTCCGATTCATGATCCACCACGGGTTTGTTATTGGATTGCCAACTTGAAGAGGGAGGATTTGCCATTGAACTTCTAACCAGAGAAAAAACATGTAATATGTTGCCAACATTTTTAAGCAGAATGCTTTCAAGGTTACTTAGATAATAGTGTGTTGTGACAAAAACAAGATACAGCATTGGGACTTGCTCAACAGCCGATACCGCACCCTGACGTCACAAACAGGTAGCTGGCAGAAATGTTATTTGACAAACATGGATGTCTCCAGTAAAGCACATTCAAAGGAAAATTACTCATAATGAAAAACACTTATTATTTATCGAAAAGTATGAAATAATTTAATATTTAAAGTAATTTCAGAAGTTTGAATTCTGAATATGACCGGACTTTTCCTTTAAAAAAACACTTTGTGGCTGAGGCTTATAGTAAGGTGCACTCTATAGTTCACAGAAGATGGTATCTTGGAAAATTGTGATAATAAATAGGAATTAAGCTTACAGAAGACAGTCTTGATATTTTCCAGATGGTTTAGTGCATAAAAACTGTTATTGGCGTATTACCATTAGTGCCAAGAAGTTAAATAATAGATCTTTTAAGGTCGTGTATTTTCAGCACAAAAGGCACTGTTTAAACAATGGTTTTTAAAAAATCCTTATTTTATATTTTAAACAAATCTTTCCTAACCTCTATAAAGGACAAAACAGTCGTAAACCAGTCAGCAGCCAACAATGGTAAACACACCAGAAAGAAAATGTCCAGCTCTCCTTCAGTTTTCTCTCATATCATTGCCAGTTTCCACCCTATTTTCCACCATTTCCTGTTTGCATACAGTACACTTCCATGCAAGCTTATCTGTAACTTCTAGTGGGACGCATGTGTGTAGAACAAGACTCAGTTTTCAACAGACATCACTGCCGCGACTATCTAATCTTTTGTCTGCAGTCATTTAGTGCTGCCCCTTTTCAATTATACAGTGCTGATTGGCTTTGCTAACATACCGAGGTCCCAAGGGCTCCGTCTGAGCAAACAAACCGTGGCTACAGAGAAAATCAGAGGGCAACTCTCAATGGGCTGAATCTCATAAGGAGGAAACTGTGACTCGCTCATACATTTATACATAATATAATGCCATTAAGAAAAGATCACTTCCCCAACATGTTCAACATAGACAAGAAATGTTGCTTTAAATGTTTCAGATCATCGAATAAATGTGAGATTATAAACAACCCCTGTGAACACAGAAGGTTTTCATGTTATTTATAAAGGAAAAAAAATGCTTTCCAAAACAACCTTGCTCTGTTTGAATAAAAGGACCACCCATTGTTAAAATAAAAAATAATCATAACCATAGAGCTTAAAAACTCCATTCAATTTCACACAAAACACCCAGGCTTTGTTGAAACTAAATCATTAGTAGGCTAAAATCCAAACTTAAAAAAGAGAATAAATTAACTAGAAATTAGTTGAACATGTAAATGACATAGAGTGATGGTGTGAGGCTGCATTGTTTCTTTAGGATCTAGATGACTTGCCATAATTGATGGAAGAATGAATTCTGCGGTTTACCAAAAAATCCTTGAAGACAAAATCCAGTTTGTAATCAGTTTGTAATCAAAAGAGGAACAATCAAAAAGTCCTCCTCTAAATGGCTTCAAACACGGGTTTGAAGAGGCCTAGTAAAAGGATTGACTTCAATCTGATTGAAATTATGTGGCATGACCTTAAGCAGGTGTCTCATGTTTAAAAACCCTCCATTGGGGTTGGATTAAAACTTTTCTTGCAGAGCAAAGTAGGCAAAATTCTTCCATGATGCTGTCAAAGACTCATTGCAAGTTAATGTTAATTTCTTGATGGCAGATTTTACCTCAACTAAATTATTTTAAGAGCATATTAGATTTGTCTTTTACATTAAGTTAAATATTCATTTCAAAGCTGCTCTTTGTCTTAACTAAAGTTATCTCAGTTTTATGGTCTATAATATTTAGAACCATTAAAACAGCAATAAAAAAAGACATTTGTAAGTAGGCAAATAGTTTTTTGCAGCACTGTTTAAAGGTTAAACCAATCAGGAGAGCACATTACAGACATTCTGCTTTTCCATTCAAATGCTGGAAGCTCAGGGGAAAGAAAAGCTGACCCAGATAGAATATGTCAAACCTGTGACAGCACATTGCTGCATTGGAGTATGCAGACTTACAATGATTATTGCTGTCTCTTGATGCTAGGAAATTCTAATCAAGCAATGAAAACCGACCCTTCTGGTTTATGGGATGACATGGGATACCATATTATGGTGAAGTGCTCTCCTCAGTTAAAGCCTAATTTCCATGTCACCAAAAAAACAGTGTTGCTACATGAAGCAGCTTTTAAAGAAATAATATGGCTGTAAAATAGGCTCTACTGGTTTTTTGTTGTTACGTTTCTATAAAGGGGAAAACATAACACTGCACATCCCCAAACCCTCAGCTTAATGTCAGATTCTGAAAGGCTACTAGGTTCATATACCTTACTTTACGTAATCAGGAACAATTGCATTGGTACAGCATGAACTGTCTTATGTAATAATTTCCTTTTCTAAAGGGGAATATTTTATGAGGAATAACAATAAAATACAGACACGAGGATCACGCCCATCTTATCCTATAAAAATTGCTTGACCTGTTTAAACTGACTGCTGAATGCGCAGAGCATTGGTTAAACAACAGTGACATCTAGAGGTTAATGGAATAGCCTTTTTCATTTTTCCAAATGATGCACGTTGAAATAATAATAAAAAAAAGCTTTCATAACTCTGCTGCACAGTAAAAAATTCTGAATGCCTGGATTGACGACATCTGTATACTATACTGCATGCCTAATACTCTGCAACATGTACAAATCCTGCAGAATGTATTCAGCTTCTGGCTATAGCTGCCTAATTAGACATGCACCGCTGTAATTTGGTGATCAGCAGGAGCTTGAAGGCAAGACATGACATCGTATATGGCTTCATGAGGCATGTCAGCCCAAATGACAACCATTTACCATCACAGAACATTTGCACTGCAAGGTCAACAGCTCTGTTGTGGGGAGCTTTTGGAAAGCAAATTGCGAAAGCTATTGTGTAATTGCATGAAAGCAGCAGTGAACTGCACAAATATAATGGTAAGTGATCATTATCTATACCACATAATGGTCAGTTGCTGTTGTCAATTGGTAAATGGAGGTAGATATATTCCCTCAGGGGAAAAAAAGAGAGGGTGAAATTACAAAATTAGAAATATGCCGTGTCACATGGAAATATAAACACACAGTTTCATGGTCATATTGAGCTTAGCACCTGCCTTGAATAATATCTCACTCAATAATACATGTTTGTGTTTCAAATCTAGTGCCTTTCAGCAGCAAGTACAGACCTTGAATTTTTTTTTTTTTTTTTCATTTTTATCAAGTTACAACTATATGCTTTACTGAGTGTTATTGAGATTTCATGTAATAGATCAATAAAAAACAGCACATAATTAAGAAGTTTAAAAATATATGTGTGTTTCATTCTACCCCAACTAAACATCTATGAATGATGTGTGCTTATGCATTAATTTCTCTTAAACCTCTGAATAAAATTGTTTGCAACCAACTGCCTTCAGAAACCATCTATTGTAATTAGTCAACAGAATCAAAAATCATGATTTTGTGAGCACAAAAAGGAATTTGAGGAATAAGAAGACATTCTAATCCTCACTTCAAACAACAACCACAGTATATACACAATGTACAGGATAAAGGACGGATAAAAATAAGGATAATAGCAGTATGTTCAAGTGTGCTTGTGAAGCCCCTCTTTTTTATTTGTTTTTCAAAATAGATTAAAGAGGGAAGGAGGGTTGTGAGTGTAAAATGCTTGTTTGGCTTCCAGCAGAGTAGTTGACTATCCTGGCTGTGAGGTGCTCATTGTGTTCATCAGAGTGACAGCCTTGGCCCAGAGGAAAGAAACTGGCTCTGTGTTGGTTCCTTTTTGCCATTAGCACTCTGAGTCTGTAGCACCGACCTCAAGGTAAAAGTCTAAACAGCCTATGACTATAATGCTTGGGGCTGACAGAGATGCATGTTGCTTTCTTTTTGGCCCTGGACCAGTACTTGTCAAGGATAGAGGAAAGGTCAGCCCACTTTATCCTCTCAGCAGACCTAATTGTTAATTGCAGTTTGGTCAGACCTATCCTGTTTTGTAGATGAGCCAAACCAAATGTAGACTGCTTTTTGCACAAAACAGATAATGATTATGATGATGATGATGATGATGATGATTATGATGATGATGATGATGATGATGATTGAGTAAAAGTGAC
>NW_015150472.1:2132580-2143849 GCF_000732505.1 Cyprinodon variegatus
TATTGAACCTTTCATTCTAGATCTCTTCACCACAACAGACATGTGCAGTGCCCCCATTACTGCAGAAACACTGGTCAAATTGTTGATCTTCCCGTCCTTTCTTCCCTCACCAGGTGGAAAAAAACCCCAACTAAGATATTTGAACTCTCCATTTGAGGCTGAGACACCCTTCCAGCATGGAGAGGGCAAGCCACACTTTTCTGGCCAAGAACAATGAACTCGGACTGGGAGGAGCTGATTTTCACACCTGGATGCAACAGCCCAAACACATGCAGTCAGTTTGGGCAGAAGGAAGAGTCCAAGACACATTGTGAAAATGTCCATTACAATGCTAGGAATGTCAACCATAATTGTGTTTGTCTTGCACAGAAACAGGATGGCCTCACATGCTGCATCAATACAATGTAGCAAAGCATGGAGAACTCTAATTCAAATCTTAAATTTATAATAAAATAAGCACAGCAAACTCTTAAAGTCTCTTGCCTTTATATCTTAACGAAGATATGTCTACTTTATTAGGCAAAGTTACGTAGTGACAGCAACTGAACAGACTGGCTTGACTTTGACTGGCAATATTTAGCATTGCTTGATCTTTTGACTGGCTGCACAGTGATGCAGTTTGTAACCCTTTAGCTTGCAGCAAGAAGGTTGCCTGTCTACAGGTCTACTTTCTGTTCCTAGGGTCAGAACTAAACAGGGGGAAGCAGCTTTCAGTTACTATGGTCCTCACATCTGGAATAAACTCCCAGAAACCTGCAGGTCCGCTGCTACTCTCAGTTCTTTTTGATGTTGCCTTTTCTCTAAATGGCGATCATTTCTTTACTGTTTAATTTTTTTATACTGCACTGTAATTTTTATTCTTGTGTTTTATTCTGTTTTTATTTTTAACTGTTTCTTCTGTGTTTTATTTATTTTTTTAACTGATTTTATGTAAAGCACTTTGAATTGCCCTGTTGCTGAAATGTGCTATACAATGAAAGCTGCCTTGCCTTCAATTCCCTGCCTGGGATCTTTCTGCATAGAGTTTGCATATTCTCCTCTTATATGCTTGGGTTCTTTCCAGGTACTCATGCTTCCTCCTGCAGTCCAAAAACATGACTGATAGGTTAACTGGTGTCTCTAAATTGTCTCTAGGTGTAAGTCTGTACATGGTTGGATGTCTTTGTTTGTCTCTATGTTGCCCTGGGACAGACTGGTGACCTCTCCAGGGCGTAGCCCGTCTCTCTCCCCTAGACTGCCAGAAATAGGCACTGGCTCCACTACCTCCCTGACGAAATAAGTGGGACACCCCTAATAATTTCATCATTCTATTCTACTTTAAAATGTTCCATTTTGTGTTTTAAAGTCATGAAATCAAAATAAAGTTCCTTAACACTTGTGGTTCAACAAGCTCAGTGATTATAACTACATATGCAAGATTCTGTAATTGTATTTAAGAGAGTAAAATAGGAAGGAGTGCTCCATAATTAGAATCTTATACAAAACAAAACAAAAAACTTGAAATTGTTTGAATAGTTTTACCTTTTTATAATAGAATGAAAGCTTTTATTCTGTGCTGTAAGCATGAGCTGTTAATCTCCTTTGCCCAGAGGAGAAGAGCTCAACATGTTATTCCTATTTTGAAGATTTAGGCTGAGTAAGATTGGTAAATTATGCTGGTGGAGAGTAATTCTAGCAGACAGAGTGGCACAGTTCAAAAGCACACATTGCCCCTAGCAACCCATTAGGATTAGACTGTGGACTAAAATACATTCCCAAGGTAAGTGGAGAAGTAGGCTCTTAAGTGTGATACCTTGTTTTCTGAGATACACACTAGCTCTTGCAGAGCCAATATATGCCTTCCCCCACTCACAAGTTTCTCTTTTATCTCCTGCCACTAACAAAACACTGTCTAGCTCTCTACCATTCTCACCTCTCATCCTATACAGCATGTTACTGCTCCACTGGGGAAGCAAGAGAGGGGTCCTCGGTGTGAAATGGAGGTGCAATCACACCCCTTTTCCTTCAAGGTTATTACCGCCACTTCTCGGCTTTTCTACACGGCCGCCATGAAGCCGATGGAGGAAAATGACAATGGTCAGGTTTGTTGAGTCAGAGCATTAAGCTGCAAGCAGGAGAAATAGCTTTGACTCCACAGGCTCTTCAAATCACCACACTGAGCCAACTAAATGCCACAGCAATAAGCAAAGAGACAGGCAGCATTTTTCATCACAGAAGGGGAGCTCATTTCGGAGCGAAGCAGACTGGTGCATCTTGTTTGGTTCTTTTCCTGGAGAGGCAGATGTGAAGTGTTGTCAAGAAACGGCTTCACAGCAGTGGGACAGAGCTTTCATTAAGGCCTCAACTGAGGGGCATCAATACAGCCAAGTACATCTGGGGAGCTTTTTAGTCCAGGTAAAGTAATGGTGAAGACAAATGGGCCAACTGAATGATCATTACGCTTCCAAAACTCACAGCAGTCAACAGCTATGAGAACAATTAAACAAAAAACAAGATTATTCTGGCTTATTATCCACTTTCTTTGACTCGTGTCTGCCTAAATAAAAAAAAAGGAAAAGCAAAGTCTACTTTATATTCTTTCCCATGTATAAATCCTCACTGAATCTCTAGATATTAAAATGTTGTCATTCAGCTATTAAAGCACAAAGTAACATTAACCTCAGCTACAGGACATATTTTATAGAGCACAGATATTATTAGCCAAACATCAGTGTAAGTAAAATTAGCCTAGCATTCAAGATTGCAGTGTCTTTTCTGCAAAACTCTTTGGTTTTACTCCTTCATAAATGAGTTAATTCCAAAACCAAATCGAATGACTGCACTGTCCTAACCAGATGATCTTCTTTTTTTCATCTAAAAAAGATACTTTCATTTTTAACTCAGACAAACCTTAAAAATTCTAAAACATCATAGCTAGAATATGAGAAGAACTTTTCTGAAAGATGTAAAAAGATGTTAACACAAATAGAAGAAAATAACTGTGGGCTGTAGTACTTTCTTGGAATGTCTAAAACTTGTTTTCTTGTAAGCAGCATACTGCTTGGTTTTCTCCCCATGATTTGCCCTTTTGCTGACCTATTGTCATGTCACAGTTTCGAGAAGAGCCGCTGTTTTTCTGCTACATTTTAGACAATAACCTATGAAACTGAACCTGCACTTTTTGAGCTATTAAAATGTTACTGTTGCAAACAAATGCCAGACTGAAATTATCAGAAGCAGAACTGTCTCTAGGCAGAAGTAAACTAAAGAGAGCAACCTGGATTGTTTTATCCTGGAACTTAATATTGCACAAGCCTGAGCAATTTATCAAGCTGTGTGCATTTCCATTGTGGGTTCTGAAACAGGCACTACAGATGCAGAAATAATCTGTTCCTTCATTTTAAGTGGCAGTGACAAGGGAAAACAGATCTCCATACTGAGATGAAAACACTGAAATTATTCTGATATTCTCAGATTTATTCTAAAGAGGTAATAATTTAAAGTTAAACAGCGATAAAGTAAACTTGGTGGTAATGCATATCTATAGTGGAAGGGGAAGAAGGGAAGGAGTTCCAGGTGAAAAAGTAAAAAGTTGGGATTTTTGGCAGAAAAAGTTTAAAGGATACTCTTGTCACAGCAATTACACTTAATGGAAGGTCTTCCCTAACTCATAGAGAGACTTAAAAGGTAACAAAAAAACTGCCAATGCCTTGGTTACTCTTCTTCATGAAGACTGCAGGTCTGTTTTCCTGGCAGCAATACTTTTCAGTTTTCTCACCCTGAGAGGACAGATACTCACAGTTCTTACTAAACTGTAAAGTGACTATGCTAAACTCATTACAAGATTATTATTTGATGCTATGGAATTAATTTTATCACATTATGCTTTTAGTCGTTTTTTTTTTTAATTAAAAAAATTAAAGTTACTTACTTGCAGAAAGTTTTTATTAATTCACAGATATGTAATCTGCTCTTTTTTTAAACTCTGAATCTGATAACAATTTATAGTTTTTGTGAACTGTGAATGTTTTGTGTATCTTAAACAGAAATACAATAAAGCTGTGATATTTGTTTTGTGGTCTGATTCTGTACTTTTGACTTTTTATGGCTTGAGTTTTAAGTTGAAGTTCCTTTTTTATTAAGTTTGTCTGTGTTCCAGTTACTTCTTTTTTTTCTTGGTACCAAGAGAGTTTTGTTTCATGCTTGGTCTAATTTGAGTTATTTTGAGTTTGTCAGGTTTTGCTAAGGTATTGCTTCTCTGAGTTAATATTTTGTGTTTATTTCATGTGGTGGGAAAATTATTTTCCCATCTTCCTCTTTTCCATCACTTTAAAATCTGAATGTCAGCTTGTTTTGTTTTCTATGTTGCACAGAAGTATTCACTCAGGCTCCCCACCTGCTAGACAAGGCAATGCATGAGGCATATCTTAATGATGCTTGAGATGTTGCTTTGCAGTGTGAGACGTTTTGGAAAGGGAGCTAGACTCCTTTAGGCTTATAGTTATTCAACATCCCTCTGTTTGCTTCAAACTGTCTGCATCTTGTTTAGGTGAAGCTGTATGTGAAAACCCTCCCAGTTTTCTCTTGAGGCTTGAATAGTTGGTGCAATCCTTTGTCTGACCAGAACAGACAAAACACTGGCAAATTATTAATAAAGGCTGCTTGAATGAATCTCGTTCGTGTTGAATAACACTGTTTTCCCCATAACAATAGTCATCCCACTCAGCAGTTATCCTTCAATTCTCTCTATCACCCAGCTCCTGCCACAATTGCAAGATATTAATTAGACTCACCTGTTTGGCATCGCCGTTACCTCCCCAGCACTGACAACGCTCACATATTGTTGCCTCCTGTTGTTTATCTGTTGCCAACTCCATCTCCAACCTGTTTTGACGGCTATTTCATAGGTCCTCACTTATTTTGAATATTGTTTGGCTTCAGTTTCTTTTTGTGAAATTCTCATTTATTTCAGTTAGTGTTCCTCCATGCGTCCTGTAACTGGGTCCTTTTTCTAAAGTAACAACATTCTATTAAGATACAAATAAAATCCCTTCGAGGGAAAAGTTTTTACAGTCAATAAAAAATGGTCAATAATCAATCTGGTACACTTTTCTTTTTAACCAAAGTTAGCCAGATCTATTTCAATATATCTAAATAAGCAAAATAAAATAAATGAACATTCAAGATAAGTGACTAGACTTGTATGTTGTTAGAAAATGAAATGACTGGGCCTGTAGTGTTACCATAGGATGGGGCTCTTCATGTTTTGGGAATGGCTCTGCTCCAGCATACTTATTTAAATGATTGCTTTATTGCATCAAATTATTGCAGATTATTGCTCCTTCTTAGCATCACACAGGAGCGTCCTGGCAAAGACAGTCAACAGCAGAGTTTCATGTTAAATGCATCATTCAACCAACATACAAAACAGAATTAAAACAAACAAAAAAAATCATTAAAATATCGAATTATCATAAGCAACACATCTTACAATATGAATACAAATAGTCAGGTAAATAAGCTGATTTAACAGCTTCCTTATCTCTTTAAATGTATTTCTAAAGTTTGTACTAAGAACAGCTCATTAAGTTTGAATAATTTTCTTTTAATGAAAAGCATCAAGCTCCATGGAAAGAAAACTGCAAACCTGTCTTGCTCCACTCGTATTGGACCTTTGGATCTGACAATAAAAACAAGTCGGCAGAGCGATGATAAGAGCCAGTGCATTTCTGAGAGATATGCATCGGTAAGTGCTGTAACATCAAAGAGATATTTATTAAGAGGTAAATACACATTCTGAAGCCTGCAGGACACAAGAGAGAACATACTGACATGATAATAGAGTACACAGTTATGTGTCAGAGCTCTAAGAACAGTGATGAATCTAAGAGCTTCATGATAGTTTTATAGAAGTCTGTTAATTACCAATGTAATGAGGTGATGTGGTTTGGCGCTGGGGAAGACTTAAAACATGCTAGACATGCCCTGAGGAACAGGGCTGAGAACCAATTTTGTTGGGTTTTCATTTGAGCGCATATAGACAAAAATCCCTTAGTGTTTTGTACCAGTTTACCTTTGCCTTGGTGCTTTTATTTTAATCAGTGTTGGTTTATCCGTTTTCAAAATAACTATAAAAGTTCTGAACAGATTTTAATGAAATTCTTATAGAAGGTGTGCCTCACACCAAGGAACAATTCACTAAATTTGGTAATGATCCAAATGCAGTTTTGGTGATGATCCAGATCCTAATCTGAATACAGCATTTAAAAAAAAATATTTTTTAAGATTCTCTAACATATTGAGATAGAGATCTTTGGCGGAACAAGCAGTTTTCCACTAAACCAGAGTGTGGCAGCAGTGACTATTGACAAAACAAAAACTCAAGAAAAGGTAACATTGTTTTTTTTTGGTAGGATCAATTCAGAAGTTATGAACAGATTTTAATGAAATGCTTAGCAGGTGTGCATCTCATGCCAAGGAACAATTCTTTAAAATTTGGTATTTATCCAGATCATGTGCGAATTTTAGCCACTAGTGTATGTAAAAATATTGGGCAAAATGTATCGCTTGGAGCAGGTAAGCTCTCTCCAAGTGCTTTTCTACTTTAGTTTCTTCTTTTTTTATTTCTCATAACAACAAAAATAGCATGCATTTTGCTACAGTATAGCAAGCTAGGTATGGGGAAATCTTTTCAGTCAATGGCACAGTTCAAGCAACATTCCATTGCCGCTACCTACTTAATCAAGAAGGGTGAATTCTGCAAGTCAGTGACTTGATGCAATCTGCCAGGTTGCCTTAGATAGAAAACCTTTTAACCAATCCGTCTCCGTGATTTCATTGAACTGACCTTATAAATTACTTTTTGATTTCATTGGTTTTGAATTTGCTATATGAGATTAAACTGACTGAATCTGATTTAGGATCAGTGGTCTTTGTTTTGTCTTTGAAGTACAGCAAATGTGTTAGTAGCATCATCTGGNGAAGAAAACCTGT
Organism: Cyprinodon variegatus; assembly: GCF_000732505.1. Lineage (NCBI taxonomy): Eukaryota > Metazoa > Chordata > Actinopteri > Cyprinodontiformes > Cyprinodontidae > Cyprinodon > Cyprinodon variegatus. The sequence continues at coordinate 2,139,553 of NW_015150472.1, forward strand.
TTCTTTAGTAGCATCATCTGGAATGTACTCAAAGTTATCTGTAAGGGCAACACAAACATTTTTACATCTCTCTTAAACAGAGCACACAGTGAAATGTAAACTTCTCAAGAGTTACATTATAAAATCATCCTCGTTGACTGCTAAATCCATCTCTATGTGGAGCACTTTTTGGCCACTTGGCTCTGAGTTACCAAACCCCAGCAGCTCCCTTTGGTCTGGAAACTTATTATGAGGCGTCATGTTTTCATTATCATGATGATGACATCTTGATCACAGTATGATTTATTGTGCCTCATTCAATTTTCTCATGAACACTGAAGGGAAAGCGGTGGAAACACACACATGTACAGAGTGGGGGGTGGGTGAATATGTTGAAGAAGAATAATACAATCATTTTGGGGACAAAATCCATTAAACTCTCCTGTCTGGTCTTCACTTCACTCTTGATTGCTTTACTCCCTAATCCATTTATATGAAAAAAAAAAAAAGACTACATTTTCAGTGAGACAAAACCCCAAGCAATTATGTCGTCCTGAAATATACGATTTACAGCACTAACTTCAAACTGAGAGCTGACGGTTTTATTCTTAATGACTGGAAACGAGAAAAAAAAAAAAGAAGTGCTCAAACTAATCCTTGTAATGTCTGAAAAGAAAAGTTTTGAAAATCTTAAGGAAATTTTTAAAGGTGTGAATTTTGAATTATGTGAGCAATGCATGTAAAGTTTAAATACAAAAACAGAAATGGTGGTCTTTTATTAAATTGTCACACAGTAAACAGCGCTACATACCAGTGCAGTGCTGTTAATACAGCTGCTTTGCATTTCTGCACACTTAGCTTGTGGCTGCGGTTACCCATGGTGCCAGTTCCGTAACTCGGGAGTCTCCTTTCCTCAACCTATCTCTTGTTCCTTTAAGATCCTGTAAATAGACTTTATTTTTCCTAAAAAAAGACAACTGACTGCATAATGTTATATATTATATGTGTAAAAACTAAATTAATCAAAAACATGCTTAGAGCCCATTCAATGTTGAAATACATTTAGGCATTTCTCTGTTTTTGTCTACTTTTTATAGTATTTACCTTAATGAGACCAGAGGCACGATATTGTGCATTAGAACAGTAAGTTAACAAGGAAGTATTGGAGTCAGGGCTTCCCCAGTTGGGGAATGAAAAGAAAAAGTGTCTAAAAAAGTACAAAAATATCTGATGCCACAAGAGATATAACAGGAGTAGGTCAGAAGACACCGTGGACTTTGGAGTTCATTGGAGCGGGAGCTAAATCCTCAGCAGCTGGAAAATGTAGGGATGCATTAGTAATTACTACCAGCTGATGGCAATGGTGTGCAATGCTGGGATTGTATCAGTCCATCGAACCAACACAGCAAAAATTGTTTTAAAATACATTGAAAAGATTACATAATTTACGTCCAAACAACAATTTACATTTGTTTGAAAAGTGAAAGGTGAAAAGCTGGAATTTTCAGATCAATACAAAGATTAATACTGGGCTTGCAATGTCTTTTCACTGTAAAAGACACTATTTTTTCCACTATAAAAACCCCAGAAAAATATGTGTCACTTGAAAACATCACTTAAAATCGGGTTACTTTAGACAACAGCACAAGTCTCCAAGGATTAGGGTCATGGCACATAAGAAAACTGTGATTTTCTTTTCTTTCATGTTGTTGCTTTTAGAGTAATGGCTTCTTTCTCTTTGAGTTGCCTGTCGGTCCATTGGGAGTAATGACACTCGCTCTAGTATCTTTTCAAGGTATTTTGTTTTGCTTGTTGATATACTTTTCACACCAAAAACTAAATCCTTGGGATTGATCAACCTGGACAATGTGAAAGCGGAACTCTTCCATGTTGTTAATACTTGCATAAAGGGTATTTGTTTGAACAGATTAATATAACACCTTCAGGTGTGTTGTAAATATACTCAAGGATAAACAAGAATGATTTCGGTCCACAAGTTAAATCTTAATATAATGGCTGATTTCTTACAGATCCACAGAAATGCACCTCAATTTATCCTAAACGTGAACCTATAAAGTTTTAATACATCTGGGCTTTCCTAAATTGTTCAAAGGCATAGTAATCTTAGTGTATGTATACTTCCAAATATAAAGAAAGTATTATAAAACAAATGTCATATTAAACTGGGATTTAGCATATGGAAATAATTCTGCCAAGAAAAAGGTTTATTGTGATTTATTAGTAGAAAAAGAAAAGAGGTTGTTTTTAAAGCGTATGTAAATATGTTATCAGATTGAATATGTTTTCTTTTTCAGCATTTTATGCTGTTGAATACTTTCTACCCTTGAAATGTTAGAATTATGTTTTATGCTGTTAACATTTGATCTTCTGAAGCAATTTCAGTTCCAGACCTAATTTTGTTTTTAGAGGTGACATGCACGCAGCTGTTAAGACAGACATTTCTTATATTGTTGTCAGGATTAAAGGAATCCAAATGTTTAGCATTCTCACATTATAACTAAAAGATTTTCCCTGTTTTTTTTTACTTTAAAATCCTCATTAAACTGGTCTGACACAAATGGAGCCTTAAGAATGATATTCTTTTGTGGAGAGTTAGTCTGTGAAGGTCAAGAGATGTGCTTTAGAGGAAGAGAGGCAGCGCTCATTTCTTGAATCACAGTGCCATCCAGAGGTAGATGTGCTTTCCGGTTCACTCAGTCCCAAAGCTAATTTCTTACCACCTAACAGTATGGAGCTTTCCCTTTGAGGTGAATACCTAATGTCTACACACAAAACTTAAAAAAAAACAAAGCAAAATGACAAAAAAAACTAAACTGCATGATGGCATTAATATCACCAAAGGCCATAAGAATGATATTTATGGCCAAATATACAGACTAATATAGAATAAGAACAGACTGCAGGAGAGAAAGTTGTCATAGTCAAATCTATGCTGTAGAAAATTGGTTATAAAAATATAGTTGACAGAGGTGGATAATAATCCAGTTCCAGAAAGTGAAAAGCCTATAGAGAAATTAGATCAAACCATTTTTATTTCCAGCTCCACAACTCAGACTGGATGCTAATTACCTGGTTAAGTGAACAGGATGAAGGACAACCTGGATCATGCATCTCTGAAATTACTCTGTCTTGCCAGGATATTCCTTATCACACATTTCTATGTTATATTGCTGAGATTTTCAGTAATATCAGTTCAAATCATAATTCGGTCATAATTCAGTACAATTTCATTGGATAATAGTGACTGAATTCACAGCACACATGATGTCAAAGCATTTTACAAAGAAGGGAATTTGATCAAATCAAAGTGGGAGATACCAAGTGAACTGCATCCAGATCAAATTGATTGTAGTTATCAAACAAAGATGAGATGTGGAAAATAAATTTTGGTGGAAATGTATGCAATGATTAATGTATATATGTTGTAACAATAAGAGTGTTATGCATTTAATTTACAGAAGGTTGAATTGGAATATTGCATGTTTGGTTCACTATCACAAAGGTAGGTGGTTTGTGATCAAAAGGCTGTTTTGTGCCTCAAAATTTTAGCCACAGTTTCTTTTTGGATGCTCGCCTGAATGCTGTTCAGAGTGGCGATTCTCATCTTTATAGTCAAGATGATTTCATTGCATATCATGGCTTCCTTCTTCCTGGAATGAGCAGATGACTTTGAAGTCTGCTGACTTTTAGACTTTTAAAGGTCTTAATAGAGGTGTGTAATGAGGGTGAGTCATTACTTCAGATGGAAAAAGTAGTGGGAAAACACATATCCCTGTGGAGCTTCAGTGCAGATTCTCATGATGATTGATATGAACTATCCCTATCGCTCTAGTGTCTGTTAAAAAAAAAGGGTCCCTCATTTTAGAGTAAAAAGTTAATCTTCCTGACTGCTTTATGCAATTTTCCAGCAAATATCCAGGGCCCAATCAAATTAGATAGGAATAGATTAGAAATATTCTTTATTGTTCCTCAATGGGGAGGTTCAGGTGTACCAGCATAAAAAGTGAGAAGAAAGTTGAACCATGCAGATTCCCAAAGGGGTAAAAAAAAAAAAAAAAAAAACCCAACTTAAAGCTTGAGGATAGAAATATCTAATGTGCAGTTATTAAAAATAGCATACTCAAGTTCAAAGAACTGTACCCCTGAGTAAGATAGCTCGTAAAATGCATTATTTGCATGTATATTTGGCCAGAAAAAGAAAGCCAGTACTTTTTCAAAAAAACCTGAAGAACTGTAAACATTTGCTGGAATATGGAAAAATATTTGCCAGTGTTTTAATTTAAATAATTAAAAAGAC
>NW_015150472.1:2145413-2199888 GCF_000732505.1 Cyprinodon variegatus
ACTGTAAATTTACAGTTCTAACTTTTTTTTTTTTCCAAGTTCATCAATAAGTTTGTCAAAAGCTCTTAAACAGACCATTTAGAGGTTATCTATTTCTGTTTAGCGTAGCATGTATGGACATGAGGACCTATTTGATAACATTGTTTCTATCAATATCACTAAAATTTAACTTTGGAAATATTTTTTACCCCCATACACTTTTTAAAATACTAATGAACTCCTAACACAAACCTAGTGTTAAACATTCATTCATTTATTTACTCTGGATCAGCCAACTGTGGTACATCAATAAGAAGTACTGAAAAGCTATTCTGAATATCTAGTTTAGAAGAATGTGCTTTGGTTCAATAAGACCAAAATGTCTTGTCTGGCATACATGTGAATAGGAATGTGTACGGTAACACTTAACGCTGCACAACACCATGACTTTTAAGATCACTTTGGGAAACAGGGGGTTGGTATCATTATGCTGTGGTGAAAGTGTTCCTTTAGTAAGGTGCAGTTTTATTAATTTGTTCAAAATTTGCTCAAACATCCTTAAATCTCTTTTCACAATGTGGATAATGAATACTTACCCTGCAATAGGCCCTGTGTTTCAATTTTGCCTGCTCCCCTGTTAGAATTTAACACCCTTATTTGGATCAAAGCATAATAATGGGTTAGAATGTCCTAGTCAAAATGCAAACCTCATTTAAACAAAGAGGCTGCAGCAAGACATGAATACTGATCTTTATAGAAGCTCTCCATGCAGTCTGACTAAACATTAAAATATTGCACAGAGGAATTTTACAAAAATCATTATAAAAGTGAAAACCTAGTAGACAGACAACACAAAAGACTTAAAGCAAAACTTATTGACTCTGTTGAACTGAATAACAATGCAAGCTACATCAGAGTTTAACACAACTATGCTGGTTTAGTTTGTCTATTCAGTAAAATCCTAACAAAATCAATGGATGTTTTTCCTTGAAATCTTTCTTTATCTTTACAAGAATCCTTTAACCGACCTAAGGGTGTTTCAGAAAGTGTTGTTATTGTCCTTATTTTTTAAAAATTGATTCAACACCAGAATGCATTTATTACAATATTAACTATAGGCAGGCAGTGTGTTGTACTTATAAGTCATATTCTCTTATGTTGAGGCTTTGTGATTAATGGGCTGGAAAATCATCAGAACATAAACAGATGCAATTGGTGCACAGTCCTTAGGGCTCCAACAGAGTGAAAAATATGACTAATTAACCCACTGAACTGACCCGTAACTCCATGGCTCAGAGGGAACAAAACCAATCAGAACACAACTGGCCTCTCCTTCGCCTTCTAGGTCATTGTAAAGTCCCACACAAAATTCTGAAATAGAGCGAAGAATATAATGAATAATTAGTGAAAAGTATTTCTAGAAGATAAAAAAATAAATAAAAATCGACAATGAAGCTCAGTTACTGAATTATTACAATTGCTGAAAGACTGAACAACTCAGTAATTTGGTTGTTTTTGGGTTATTCTGTCTGTAAGAATATATAAATTGAACAACTTAATTTCAGAAAATCCAAATCAAATTAGAAAATTAAATGTGTATAATTAATGATATATAACTATGCAACATGTATAATTTAGGGCTGATGTCTGAAAAGTAAAGATGAAATGAAACATATAATCATACCCATTCTCCTTCCTTTAGTTTTTATCCCTGACAATATTCCTGATTTTAACTTATCAGTCCATCCTCTTCTAATGCTCATTAAAGGTGTAATTGAGAATGTTCATTTTTCGGGTGGATCATTTAAATAAGTGTTCCTCCTAATTGTCGATCATTCTGTTGATATGTTTACGTAAGGCCGTCCTACGTGCTCGTCCCCATTTTCACCTACTGGTGGTGAGTCTGACATAGTGGGAAAATTGCAAATCTTCTTTTGGAAACTAAGTTCGTATGAGTGATGCAAGCAGAAACTTTTAAAATCAATGTGCACGAGGAGAAATAGGCTTCTGCAAGCTCTCACATGCATTTAATAGGCATTTGGAAAATAATTAAAATAATAAATAGATTGATTTGTTTATTTAAAAATACATACACACATTTGCAGGTGCCCACATACATCTACATACAATTACAACTGAAAGCCAACACAACCATTGCAAAGAATATACCTTGACTAAGACTAAATCAATGTTCATCGCTTTTTCTCCATCTAATATCTTTTTAAGAAAACCAGTTTAATCTATTCATAAACAGGTTATGGATTAGCCATGTAATATTCCTCTCCTTTTCTCTCAACAAGTAATTTTTATGTGCTGTCTGTAAGCTGTTTATTTCTAGCTTTTTACATCAATTGTGAGGTTTGAGATTTTCCCAGATCAGAAAATGTAAGCCAGCAGGAATTAATGAATAATGCATGAGTTTGGTCATGATAGCCAACCTTTTGAATTATCCTGATGGGTCTTTTCTGCATAGCAATATCATTAAAGTTCTGTAGGTATTACCCAGGACTTCTACACAATAGCCCAGATACTGTAAAATCAGTGAACAGTAAATCATGATGCAGGTAAGGTTTTGCTTTACAAAGAATTCATGCAAATTCAAGAGTAATCTGTATGATATCAAATGAGAGCAGCTTGCCTGTACGGAATAACATATTTGGATTATTTGCAAACAAAACCAAGTGTAATACTTTCAAAACCTTACAGAATGGACTGTGCAAGATATACTAATATCCCACTAATGCTTTTTTTTTTTCTTTGTATGCCTGTATTTTTGTGTAAATACCTTATTTTTTACAGCCTTTTTTGTGATTTACTTTTTTAAACTTTATGTATTTGATGGTATAATAAATAGTCTGCTTTTTCCTTGTAAGTAGTAAGTATGGACCGCCCTCCTGTGAATTTATTCACATTAAGCAAACCATAAAATTCATTTTTATAGGCATTTTTGTTATTAACCAAAGCTCTTTGCACAACAACAGGATGTAGGGGGAATGTTATATAAAAAGTGCTTCATTCATTTCCACTTTGCTCCCTTGTGTCAATATATATGAAACTATCCTTTGCTGCAAAAGCAGCTGCGAGTACTTTGAGGAAAGTCTCAATTAGCTTTGCATTTGTAGTCACTTTCTTTAAGGATTTTCCTATAAATAGCAAATTCATCTAATTTCCTGTTTAGGCCTAATGCCCTTGTTGAAGCATCCCCACACCATAATGCAGCCACTGTGCAGTGATTAGTGCTTTATTTCTTTGTTACACTGCATTTTTCATGAATGCCAAAAAGGTTGTTTAGACTGTTTAAAGGGGAAAAAAGAAATTATTTAGATTGTGAAGAAGCTTTACCCTTTCCTAACTCTGCTTTCTCAAAAGCTAAAAATTAAGAAAAGGACAGCAGTGGCTGTATGTTCTTAAGAACGCCTCACTGGTACCTCACACGTCACCTCTTGCATTAAATGTTGCCTCGACCTGTGCTATTGTTCTTTGAAACAGATTAAAAATAATGTTCACTGCATCTCTTTCAACACTGCATATTGAGTGAACTAAGAAAATGAAAAGCTCTTTGTCATTTTGTGGTTTTGAGGCTCTATTATAGTAACTAGAGCCATTGTAACATTCATTCTTTCAACCCCTTTGGGGTGGTGTTTGGTAAATAGCTACCGTAGTTTTATCAGAGGACTGATATTAATTGGTTGAAAAACATTTCGTAATACAAAAAAACCCCTCCATGTCAAAGTAGAGCTTCCTCTAATGGGATTAGTTTTACAGCAACTCCCAAAGACAATTGCTTTGTCTCTCATGTGAAGGACCAAAAACCTTGTTTTTACATATCCTAGTAATTTCCTCAGGTACTTTAGCAATCCTACTAAAATAAGGCACTATTGGGGAATGCTGTTTTCTGGAACTTGTTTAATTGTAATTGTTTAAAGTGGGCAGTATGGTCCTATTCAGAACAGCATTTTCCCAGCTAAAACCTTAAAGGAACATCAATTCCTGCAGTGATTTTAGTTCTTTTTAAGCAGCTGATCCTACAGTAGGTCATTTGTCCATGCTCACATGCACACTTGCTGCAAAAATTGAGGATGCTAAAAATTCTGTTTTCTTTGCAGCTTCTCAGCTCTATTATGCATCACCTGACAATGTTTGATCTTCACAGGTTTTCTGCTGCAAATTCTTATATTTGCTGATTTAGGCTGCATACTAGTGTCAATGCAACCACAATAATTACTGCAAGGTTTATAATTTCCTAATTTACACACAACAAATGATTCAAAAGTATAGAATAGATGTAAAATTAGAATTTCCAGCTTATTAGGTCTGCTTTAAATTATAGAAATTTTTCTGCCAGAGGCTTGGTTCTTATTTCCCAGGAAAATTGATGTTCGGTATTTTGAAGATTCTGCTTTACTGGGAACTTTTGAGACTGGACAGATGATTAAAAATCAACCTACAGCAGTAGAGCTTGCTCACTCGCCCAATTTGGCCTCTATGGGCTAAATACATTTGGCAATAGTTGTAAAGGTAGAGGCTGGAGTTTACACACATCTATCAGTTGATTTTTCCTATAGAGTATAGAGGGATTTTGTAGTTGTTCTAGAAATTTCAGCAGACTTGAAGCTCAGCTTTCTTATGCATTTTGGGTATTGTGGAAACCCTATTACAGAATAGAGTAAAATGTAAATGTAAATGTCACTTATTTGTTTCCTTTCGCCAGCAGGTGGCAGACTAAGCCCACATACTACTTTTAGGAGTTGGGCAAAATGTGACAGCTGGAGCTATCCAGAGTCCAGTATAATGCAATTTTTGCAGGATCTTGCTGTTTTAGTAGAAAATAGCCGAAAAACTGTTAGTGAAAACGATAATGCATCATTTACAGAATAAAGTAAAAGTGCTGCAGAAGAAAAACAATTCTTGATTTATTCTGATCCCAAAGTCCAGAGAGACTGCCGAACATGAAAGAATTTTAAAAATGTGCATAGAAAATATATATACAGTGTTGCAACAGTCAATTTTATACTTTAAGACTCATTATGCAGGTAATATGTATTCATCATATAGTTAAACAGACTGAAGTGTGATGTTGGACTGTTTTACTGATGTTATCAGTTTTGACTACATATAAAAAGCCTAAGCAATAGGTACAATAAAACATTCAGGTTAATGTTTAAACAGCACTCTGGGTGAGCCATTCTGTAACCCCAACCAATCCAAATGCACCAAATGAAAAGCAGATGTTGGATGCTGTACAGTCCTGCACACACTAGAAAAAGCACATATCTTTTTTGGACTTTGCCATAAAGTATAGTAATGAATGTAGTTTAAAAATTCGACCTGATCTTCCGTCTGTTGCTTAGCAACACAGCTGCAAGCTTGCTGTGGAATTCCTTCAGTTTATGTGACACATTAGAAATTTAAAGTTTCAAAATCTGCATTAAATAACCTGCTCATGACACTCTAAATGTTTTGCAGCTTGACTGCGATAGTCATTTCCAGCATTTCTGGGTCTGTGCTCTGTCCTGCACTATTCACTGATCATCACATTATTGGCTTTTGTGTAAGTCATAGTCCACTTGCATTAAGTAGAATTTGAATACATACCAGAACTCCACATCTGGAAGAGGTGACCAAACAAGCATATCAAATGAATTTTCCAGTGAATATATTGTTTTTGTCCGGTACTTGTGCACTCCCCTTTCTAATGCTACCCTAGGAAACCACCAATATGGTCCATATCAAAAACCACCCAAGCCTTTAATTTATTTGTTGACCCTTTAAAGCAGGTGTGGTAAATTCCAGTTCCCTTTGGGCAGGTATACTGCAACTTTTAGATGTGTCCCTGGTCCAACACATCTGAATCAATTAATTAGATGATTAAGAGAACTCTGGAGAAATCTGCTGCATACTGAGGAAGTAATTAGGCAATTTGATTCAGGTGTGTCTGACCAAGGATGAATATAAATCCAGCAGAATAGTAGCCCTAAAGGATTGGAACTCCCCACCCCTGCTTCTAAAAAATTGGAAACAAAAATGCACAAAAGATGGGCTTTTAAGCTCTGTCTGTAGAACAAACAAGAAGCGGAACAAGCGCTACAACCATCCCCTTCACACATATATTTGCAAAGGATAAATACCTGCAAAACAATATAATCTTTCAGAGGAACATGTCTGCAGAGGAATAAGATAATTGACCACTTTATTATGCTGTTAGCAAACTTCACTTTTTCTGTCCTGAGTGGGAGCAACTCGCATTGACCTACATGCATACGACTGGCCCGGCTTGTAAACAAGACTTTGGAACAACAAAGGAGAATGCGTGTGACGTCTTGCTATATTCAATCAAGAAACACACCTTTAGTTCTTGTCATTACTATTTCTTGGTTCTCTTTATCTAAAATAATGAATTATTAATTATTGCTTCTGATTACAGCTGCCAATGTTGCCGTTGTCGATCCAAATATAAGAAAGATCTTCACCTTCCTTAAGGTAAAAAAAGTAGAGGTTTTTATGATATGTAGCACTACTGTTGTCAAGCTGAAGAGCACATGCATTTTTCATTTTCTGAGACTCACCAAAGTGGTAAAGCTTGATGTGAAGCTGTATAGGCGAGCCTGTAACAGTGCACATGGAAACATACAGATGCTCACGTTTAACTTGAGCCTTTGAGACTGGCTTAATAACAAATCTCATGGATGATTTGGCCTATTATGCCCAAAAAATGAGCAGAAGTATAGCACTGTGCGTAGAACCGGAAAGTTAGATTACAGGAGGCTATCAATGGGTCTCTGGGCTCCTGTATTTCTAGAGAGAAAAATGACTGTATGCCTTTCATCTGGATGCAGACACACTCTATGAAATGCATCTTTCCTATATCTCCCCTCCAAGAACTGCAGTATCTTTATCATTGGTCACCTTGACAAAAAGAAGTTTGAGCTGAACTGTTAATGATGTCATAAAAAATCTTAGTGGTGGATCTTCGAAAAGGGAAATATAATAATCATTTGATAACAAGGGTAAGGTTTAATTTAAACTGATCTATTGAAAAATAACTTGCAAGCTACCAGAAATGAAGGTATCACTCTGCAAAAATGTATACCTCTTTTGAGTTTTTTTTTCCCAGACTGACATGTTGTACCTTCAACCTTAATTTCAGAAGGGGAAAAAACCTCAAATATTTTCACATAAAAAAATTATGCCCTTTTCACTAATACTTTATCCACTGAGAAGGACTCAGTTTTTTTTTTTTTTTTACATTGTATTAGAGAATAAAGAGCCCCATTAAGACAATTTCTTTGAATTCTAACAAGAAACAATTATTTTTTTATGATATTATGATTTTTTTTTTTTTGGACTATCAGTTACGGTCCTGGGGGAGCTTTATCTCCTTACTTAGAGATAAAGCGCCAGCTTATCTTACTAGCTTAACTTACTATTTCTAACTGGCCTCCGGAAGGACTTACGTTTAAGAATATCTGAGCTAAGTCAGCATTTTACTTGTCTTACCAGTACTAGTTTCTGTCAGGGATCCATTCATTTAATTTTCACTCCAGTAAACTCACATAAAGGTCTCCATATGGACCTACTACCTACAATGCTCAATGTCATCCAGGAAGTGAAGGCAGCTTCACAAGGCAGCCTTTACCTTTAATTACCATTGTCCCATTTTCACAGTTGTATAATAGAGGCTGTGGGGAGAGAACAGCAGGGTAAACAACAACAAAGAAAAAAAAAAAGTATCACTGACCCAGAAATTCCAACAAGAACGCAGGAGAATCAATTAATGCAATGTGAAGTCAAACAGGAGTCACCCTGCATTAGGTAAACATATAAATAAAACTCATTATTGGAGCATTTTAGACAGACTGGTAGTCAAGTTACTTTGTATGATACAATGGCTACAAAGTGGCACATTCATCTATATTAGCTTCCTGTATTAGAACAAAACCAAAGAAACTACCATAAAAAAAAAAGAAGGTTTATCATAAAAGCTGTAGCACAACTTAAGTACGTCATTGCAAAGCTAGCTTTGGGTACTGAACCCATCTTCTACCTAATAAAAATCAATGTTATACTTACTGACATTTTTTAATGTGCATACAATCTAGCTTCATTTTTCAACAGGAAAAAAAAAATTTAATAGCATCTGCATTCTGCCCCTTTATCATAGCTGCATGCTGAAGAAACAACCACATATCTTTAAACATAAAAGTAATGACATACAAGATGGGTACACAGTTTTTGATTAACAAAAGAAGGCTGGACTATCAGCATGAGGAGCATTTCAAGGTTTTTCATGGGTTTAATATGGGAAAACCTAGAAGTACTGTTTTTTCCAAACTTTTTTTTTTTTTTTTTACTTCTGTTCTTCACCTTATAAAATGCACTTAAGTACCAACTTATAGCATCTGACGGGTCACGGTCATCAGAGATGTTGGCAAGAGCCAAGTTCCACTTCAAATTTGTCAGTAATTTTTTTTTCCTAAGTGAATGTCACAAAGTGATGGTGGACCCACTTAGGTGACCCTAAGTACACTCTATGTTCTTAGGGAGCTATGGGTGCTTGCTTTGAATATTTGGCAATGTTAACTAGTGCAGGGGTTTGTCTCCTGTTATATTTAGTTAAAACACTCCATCTAACCTACAGCTGTGCTTAAAAGTTTACATAATAACCAGCTGCCAGTAAAATATGTTGGAATTGACTCTCGAAATGTTTAGAAAGATTCTGCACCTTCAGGAATTGAACAGGGGCACTTGTTCAGTTTTGTGTTTGACAGAGGGGATGATGTTCAGGGTGATAAGCTGTGTTGCTGTCGGGCCAAACATAAAGTTTTGCATTGTTGCAAAAAAAGTTAGATTGTGGACCTATCTGAACAGAGCACATTCTTCCACATGTTTGCTGTGTCTACCAGGTGGCTTGTGCAGAACTTTTAAGGACATCTTTCAGAAGTGGCTTTCTTCCATAAAGGCCAGATTTGAGGAGTACTGCATACGTCTGATTGTTGCCCTATGGACAGAGTCTCCCACCTCAGCCGTAGATCTCTGCAGTTCATCCAGAAGTATCATGGGCCTCTTGGCAGCCTGATCTGTCTTCTTGTTGTTTGAGCTGAAAGTTTGAAGGGAAAGCCAGGTCTTTGTAAATTTTCTGTGGAATTATACGCCTTCCATTTCACAGCTTGCATGGTGCTCCTTGGGATGTTTAAAGATTGGGAAATCTTTCATATCCAAATCCGGCTTTAAACCCCTCTACTACAGTATCTCCGACCTGCCTACTGTGTTCCTTGTTCTTCTCAATGCTTTCGTAGTTTCAACAGACCTCAAAGACAATCACAGAGACTTGATTACACACAAGTAGATTGTATTTATTATCATCAGTCATTAAGGTCAACATTCAGAGATTCTCACTGACTTTCTAGAGAGAGTTTGCTGCACAGAGAGTAAAGGAGCTGATTAATTTTCTATGCCCCACTCTTCAGTTTTTATTTGTTAAAAAAAACTTAAAATATCCAATACATTTTGCTCCACTTCATGATTATGTCCAACTTGTTGGTGATTCTTCACAAAGAATTACAGTTTTTAATCTTTATGTTTGAAGTCTAAAATTTGACCTGAAATGTCGAAAAGTTATTTTGCAAGGCACTCTATGTGGTGTTTGTAAGCCCTACCTGTGCCTTCATTGGTATCTTAGCTCCCACAGTGCAAAAGTGCAAATGTTGAGTTATATGATGATTGAAACCTTTATCGAGGCATGGGTTGTGAGTGTGTGTGTGCATGGCTGTGTCTGTTTTGTCATTTTGTGCTGTCCTGTGATTTATCTGCGTTCTGTCCAGAGTGTTCTCTGCCTGTACTCATGAACCAGACCCCCTGTGACCCCTAACAGGATTACCAAAATAATTAATGGTACTGAGAAGTTGTAAGAACAACATGGAGCACATATATGAAACAAAATCAGTTTGAAAGACCTTTCCGTACCCACATGTTACCTTTGACAGAAACAACCCAAAATTTGAGATGCAAGGTGAAAGTTATATTTAGCGCGTCTCATATCACAAGGTGTCAGCATTTGCCCTTGCCAAGAACACTCTTCATTTTGGCAAAGAAAGAAGCACAGAAAGTTGAGTGTCAAAAAGCCCTGGAGAATTCTATGTTTAATCCAGAAAAGAAGCCACATACTGTATTCTGCATTTGCTGTTTGGAAAATTTCCACTGAGCGCATGAGTAACAGACAACAGGATAAATGAAGATGAGGTGCACTGCTCTCAAATGGGGTTTGTGAGGTTCAGGTGACTTATCTCCATCTCCCTGCTCTCTGCTGCAAAGATGTGTTGCATAATAAAGACAGATGAATGACTCTACAGTGTGTTCATGAAATTGCTCATAGTGCGTTTCTGACCATAAACATTCGGCTGCTTTCAGTTTGCAGTGACCAACACATGTTTTTAATTTGATATTTTACTATCAACACTGTGCAAGGGAAAAAGAGAAAGAATGTATAAATAAGAAATTTTAATAAAATGATAAAAGGGAGGAAACAGTACATTTGCTGAAAGTGTGAAGCTTCAAAACCGTTCGTGAGTTGAAAAAATTCTGTAATTATGCCTCAGGGTTTAACAGTTATGGGTGTTGTTATTGGATATAAAGGCAGATACAAGGATCTTGAATTCTGTTGCATCTCTCAATGTGATTTTTCAACATTTTCTAACATTTATCTATAATTTAATAGTGAAATACAAAATTTATTCTGAGACAGGTTTTCGTGCTTAGCGATTCAGAGTTTAGGACTTCTATCTGCTGCTTCATGAATACCTCGAAGGTTTTTAAGTTTCCTCCTTACCTGTTCTTTTGTTGTCTCCTTGTTTTAGGAGGGATTTAATGAGTCTGTGTTTGCCACAAGGGATGGATAGAGGAAAAAGCTGAGCGGATGTTTTTGAGGCAGGGTAACGTTGACGGGTCTCTAATGCATTCCAAGGGGATTGTTGACTTGGCTCATTTTGAACTCAGGGAAATACACCTTTACCTTGAAAGTTTTGCTCTTGTCCACACAAAATATGGCTAGTATAGAGTAAAACATAGGGGCAGAGTCAATACAGCCCCACTGGCATGTATGCTTTTAAAGACTCAACACATCTAAAAAAGCTGAGATCAGCTTTTTGCTATCGATTAGATTTCTTATCTCTTATGTAATGCATATGTATTTTTTAATCTTTATTGCCTTGATTTTCCTTACCATTGCCTACAGCAGTGTGAACAGATCTGAGTGAGGCCCACATGAAGAAAACAATTCTCATTGTTTAGCAGCATGTTGATCATAAGATAGAGCAGTTTCTATTTAAGACATTTCAGTCTAAAATGGACCATGAATAAAAAGAACTGTAAATTAGTAAAAAAAGAAAAAACAATTTAAACTCATGCAGCAACAAGGACATTACATGAAATGTTATTTGCATGGTGTTGGAGTCTATTTTAGCCAGAAACCCTAAATGACTTTAAAATAGAAAACCTTGTCAAAAGTTCTTAAGAATTGTATAGCTGTTCCTTTTATATTGGATTCTGTATTGCAAATAGTAAGACATTAGTAAATTGGAAGCTATGACTTTTTTTCATAGAAGCAAGACTTTATATCAGGAACGGGGCAGATGGACCAAATATTCAAGTTGAGACAGACAGTGGGAAAGTTCAAAATGTTTATTAACACAAGACGAAGCGTGGAGCTGTCAATCTGCAAACCGCAGTGGCTGCAGTGGGGAGGCGGGGCACCACCCAAATCCTGACTCTGGTTTAACAGATCAGTCCATCCTCTCCATGCGAAGCAGGACCCAGCCGATGGAATGCCAAACGAGCTGCAGTGCTGAGTCGCTCAGAGTGTCTCTAAAGTAGCAACCTTAGTGAGCAGGCAGGAATCCGATCTAGGTCAGAAAGAACAGTCCGCAGCCTGGTAGGGGTTCCAATCCACACAGGAACAGACAGATCCAGGGTTCCAGGAATCCACAGAGCATGAAGGCATGTTCAGAGTTCCATGAGTCCAGCAGCATGCTCAGACAGATACCCACAGATGCCGACAGGCAGGCTCAGTGATTGATTGGAGATAAGACTTGGTACCAGGATAAGTACAGGACTTTAAACTGGACTCCTCCAAAAGCCAGGACACAATCAGGAAACAAGACAAACACAAAAAAAAAATCAACCACTGGCCTCCAAGAACGGGAACATGAACTCTGGAATAACCAAACTCAAACAAAGAAACTACCATACAATCATAATACAAACAAGGTTCTGGCCCCGATAGCTGGGCTGAGCCGAGTATAAAGCAACAGGCGCAGGTGAATAAGATGAAGGATATTTAGGAAAAGGGCAGAGTTAGGCAGGTGAATGAACTGAACAATTAAGGTCAGCTATCAAAACAGATCATGACAATTTACATAATTCCTGATATCTGCTTATACAGCTAAGAAAGTTAGTTTTGCTTTTTCACACTAGAATTACGTTTAGGATTGAGTGAGAGCCTTATTAATAAAATATTTTAATTAAGTAAAAAGTATGGAATGGATCAGTAAATCAACCAGACATGGAATGATTATCTTCAACAAGAAACAAGCACAGAAATTTTAATGTTTTTTTGCATTAAAACTGCAGAGAAGAAAGAAAGTCACAGCGGCTCACAGAGACCTTTGTCTTTCACCTCAGGTTTTTCCATTTTTTGTAGCCTTTCTCAGTGTGGCAGCTACTCTGGTGAGCCGTCTCCCAAACTGTGCCATGTAGGAACAAAGTGTGTCATAATTATAAATGAAATTTTTAAATAAATTTAACAGTTGTACACTGATTAATGTAATGTAGTGTAACGTAAATCGCTTTATTGTCCCACAATGGGGAAATTCACTATCTGCATTTTAACCCATCCCCTTGGGGAGCAGTGGGCTGCCATTGTGCGGTGCACTGAGAGCAGTGTGGGGTTAAGGGTTTTGCTCAGTAATCCCAGACTAGCAGTTTCAGGGGATCTGATGACCAGGTACTTGCAACCTTCTCAGAGCACAAGCACACTGCTCTAACCACAAGGCCAACACTCCCCATTTAAAGAACTGAAGTGTAATAACGCAAAGGGGAGAGGCAGCAGACTGCACCAATTTTCGCTACAAATATCTGAACTGTGATTAAAATCTATGTAAATCTATGCTCTGCACCTCTAAACAGCAGATAAAACTGCACAATTTTAAGAACTCTTTTTTTCTTTCTTTTGTAAGTGTGTGTGGTGTGTGACAAATTACAGGCCAGACAGTTATGAGCAAATAATGTCTATTTTGTGCAATCTCTTCTCTGGTAATTCCCTCTCAGGACTGCGCAATGTGCAAACTTATTTACAGACGTCACAATAAGAAAGACATAAATACAGTGAGTGAGTCATTTAAATTATTCACAAGGGGACCATTACATGCTGAGAATGCTGTCAGTGACTGCAAGAGCTATTACCATTTATTCTTTTCATAAATATTTTAAACAGGTAATACAATCAATTTCCACAATGTCTATAAAGCCAGGTATGTGTATGAACAGTATTCACGGGCTATTTCATCCCAAGTGAGTGACTTTCAGTATTCTAGTCAGAAAACTTGATGGAAACCATAAAACAAACAACATTTTCAAGACTAGAAATTACAACTTCTTCCACACTGATGTTGCAGTTTATACTCAAACAGAAGATGAACAATGCAAAGAAGTGTGATTTCAAACCTCATCTAAGCTTGTTTACTGTAAGAAAGACTCCAGTGGATGCACCAATGAAGCAGAAAGCAGAAGGAGGTAAAACAGTGGAAGAATGGACCTACACATTTAGATATGAATGTAAAATCCCTCCTCGGTGGAGTGTAAAACCCCTGAGGAGGTGGGAGGAGGACGGGGAAGCACACGAGCTGTTACTGGGTCATTAAAACAGTTTGCTGAAGTGACAATGTAATCTGAGCTGACATGACTATGAGCAAACAATGAATCTGCATTTGTATTTGACTGAAAAGCACCAGAGGAGAACTCCACTGTAGAAATATTTTTCATTAAAGCGGATGATCTCCATCATTTAAACTCTATTAAAAATTTAAAGGGGGAAAAATATGCAAAGTTATTTAAGAGTCCCAAAGTGTTGAAGTATCAAACTTGTGCTTGAAATCAAGCAATAAGACCTTGTTGATGCAAAATTACTGAATAGTGAAGAATAAGATCTGAGCAAACAAACAATATTCATTCATTTTTTTAGAGACAGGTAGTAACACATAGCATTATATTGACCAAACAGTAGTAAAACATTTGGTAGACTTCAACATTACAGATGCACCTCTGCCAACTCTGTCAGGCTATTGTAAAGGCTTTCTCTATGCCATTACCCTGACCTAAAAAGATTTTGTATTAACAGGCTGTGCTCTCCAGATCATGAAACTGCAAATTTTCTATGACTGATGCAAATAAACATTTGTTAGGGAAAAGTTTCTTTAGATTCATAGTAGGAGTGCAAAAACGTAGAGTAATTTCCTTTTTTTTACCACTCATAAGAAATGCTGGAGCAGTTGCTTCACTGCTCATCTGTTCAGGCATCCATTGTGAGTACTCTCAACCTTCTTAATCTAAGGCCAGCTTCATACATTTATCACTTGTTCACTCTTTCACCTACCAAAAAAGGTTTCCATTAAGCAACCCAGGTCCATAGATTTAATATAGATCTTGTTTAAATTAGAACTTTAATCAGCAAAATTATAATGTGAGCTCTTTCCCTGTTTTCAATTATTGATATACTTTGATTTAATACTTGAAGTGTTAAGACTTCATGTTATTTTATTATGTTCTTCATTCTTCAGAAATGTATGGCGCATATTTGTAAAATTACAATTATGATTGATTGTACCAGTAAATAAAACCAAATGAATGATTCAATTGTAATTGATATTTAGGGATTCAGGGCTGTTTGTTGTTTTGCACCCCTAATCCCCTTCTTGCACTTGGAGCCTAACTACCTCTAGCTCTTGAGACCTGGCTGATAACCACACGCCTACTTAAGGCTGAGTCAGACATGGAGTCAACGCTGGAACATTGTATGCCACATGGTATCTCTGTCTCCACCTGTTAGCTTTGCTTTTTGAAAAAACTCAAACTCACTTTGCATTCTCCTGGTGTACTTTTGCACGTTTTATTGTGCAACTCTACAAACACCCACACACAACTCAAGAATTTCCTACTCCTCTTGCAATAAAATAAATCCTCATGATCTGATCATCGTTGAGTTTCCTGGTCCAACATGTCCCTGTTAAACTGAATCTGGAATCCCTTCATCATACTAACCAATTCTTAAGTTCTCCACTCCTCTGTTCTCTTCCTCCACTGCTTACTCACCTTTGCATTGTTTGTCCTTGTAGGTTAATCTGACCCCTGTGCTCTAAACTCTGGGTTAACTGTTTACGATGACATAGTCTTGATATATTTGATTAACCTGCGTATTTAGTATTTATCCATGAAGTACAAAATGAATGTTCCCTGACAAAACTGCTTCTGATTCATAGAATCATGAGATTTATTTTATATTAGTTTGTTGGTGAAAGATATGCGTTTCCATGGATTCATAAAACATTTTACCAGAACAAAATTTTAAAAGTAGCACAATAATCAACAAAATAATTGGTATATGATCCAGTATTTTCTCCACAAACTGTTGCTAAATGTGCATTGTGTCTAAACTTAAGAGAAATTTTATATACCTTAAAAATATGACAAAGATTTTTAAAGGATAATTCTCAGGTTGTGTGGAGGTTTTTAGAGGACCCAAATGCAGAGACAGAAGCTGAGGAGGACTCTTGAAGATTTAATTTATTTTTTACTCAAGCAGAAGACCACAAACCAAATGCTGAAAACTGTAATCCAGGAGAGATCAGTGAAAACACACATGAGGGGAAAATAAATGATGAAGAACTAGCAAAGAGTGACTGAACAGGTGGTGTACAGTATATATGGGAAAAAGAAACAATGGAAGGATTAATTAGCAGACGAGAAACAGGTGTGGACAGAAGAATCTAGAAGGGAGCTAGGAGAAGGAGACTGACACAAGAGAGCAACAGAGGGTAAACCAGAAATACATAAGAACTACGTAGACGACAACTAAAAACTAGAATAACACAAAATGGAAATAAAACTAATG
This sequence comes from Cyprinodon variegatus, assembly GCF_000732505.1. Classification (NCBI taxonomy): domain Eukaryota; kingdom Metazoa; phylum Chordata; class Actinopteri; order Cyprinodontiformes; family Cyprinodontidae; genus Cyprinodon; species Cyprinodon variegatus. The sequence continues at coordinate 2,161,552 of NW_015150472.1, forward strand.
AAAATTCCAAAAACAAACTTAAACAGAACCAAAACCATTACAATAATCTAGTTTACAAACTTTAAAAGCAATATCTGTCTCAAAAAGTATTCTCTTTTTGATTTCATTGATATATTATATAAGGCTTATTGTGCTACTTTTATATTCTGTATTAATTCAGAAAGCTAGGTTAACAGCATCTTCAGTGAAGACTTATACTCACAGGAATGATAGTCAACTACAACAAATGATTATCAGATTTCCCCCAAATGATTTACAAAGCAGAGTAGAAAACCTTCCTCAATTATTAAGTAAGATCACAAAATGTTTTATAGAGAAATAGCCCTAATCCTGAACACAGCCTTGCACACAGGATGTACCCCGGTCTTCAAGTTTGCAGATCCATTTCTCTTTGCTCTGCCAATATTCTACATCACTCTAATCCTGCCTATTTAACTCCACTTTCCGCTGCAGTAGAAGCCTAATAACCAGATTTACACTGCCTAACATGGTCTATCCCCCCTGCTTTAAGGTGTTTAGCTCTTTAATGTGTTATTAGTAACAGGAAATGAAAGGGGCTACTGAAAGCAACTCAGAGTAACAAAAAGGAGCCAGAATATAGAACGCAATGAGCTGATTACTCCCAACAGATGAGTGGTTTCATTATTGCAATATCTGTGTCGCTATCGAGTGTTTGGGTTACCAGCTTTATTAAATCCTAGGGGACGGGGTAAACTCCAATCACCGTGCTTTTAATTAACGGCTTGGCAATTAATGCCACGTTGAGAATTAGGTTGTATAATCGCCTTACCCCTTGGCGATTTATAGAACAAATATCAGGCAAAGCAATGATGTGAAACGAACAACTGATTGGCCCTGGTGGCTCTGCTGTATTATTGCTCAGCGCAGACTTTGACTGGGGACTGAAACAGCTTCTGGCATCTCCAGTTAGCTTGAAGTTTAGTTGCCAAATAAATAAAAGATTTTTAAAGCTAAGGGCAGAGCAGATGGTTAAAATTTTAAGATATAAAAAATGTTTTATCTCAGAATGCACGCTCACGTTGCAGTTGATTTACTTACTTTTTTTCCTTAGGCAATCCTTCTTTTGTATTTAAATTAGAAATGGCTTGAAAAAAGTCCTTTTAACATCACTGACTTGCTTACCTTCTTCTGCTGGCCTCCAATTTGCTTTGTGCGATGGAGTGGAAATTAAGAATGATAGGCCTTGTAAGTGTCAAGCTTCTAACCGCTTTTTCTAAACTGCTCTCCCCAGAACTGTGCCACTTATTTATAGACAATGGGTACGGTGGATTAACAAGAATCCCCAAGACTACAGTCAGGAGAAATGACTTTGAGGGCTTTTTGGCAGGGTCCAGCCATTCATTTACCGTCACAAAACCCAGCTGAGCCATTTGGCTGGAGGTGGAGAAACTGCGCTCTGTATTTACACACAACAGTGTGATGCTGTTTAAAAGCATCTATAGCTACAATTCAGGTTTTATGCATTTGCTAAGTTTTATGCATTACTATTTCACATATAGAGGGGAAAATCAGCTTTTTAACTAATTTTGGAATGGGATCAATCAATATCTTTTTTTCTCCTTAGAATCCTTTAAAATACTGTTTTAACTGGAAATATAAAAGCAACATGCTACACACCTATCACAACACGTGCTATTAAATACAGAAAATGCTACAATTTTGTTGTCTGTCAGTGCTGAATTAATTCTGCTTAGTTTGAGTTTCGCAGCTTTAGAGAGAATATTTCTCTATCTTCTTTGCAAATTAATTCAAGCTCACTGCACCTGTCAACCAAGCTGCATAATGAACTTATGGCTGTACCTTGACTGAGATATTCTAACATAAACATGCTCTGATCTAAATAATTCAATTAAAGATCTGGATGCACATGAATGGCCATTTTCCTGTTGGTAGCCAAACATTTATCCTTCCAGCACTTTATTGCACTTTATTAAGTTACATTCACTCTGACCAGTTTTCCTGTAACTGCTAAAGTAAAGCCTCTCAACAACACGATGTTACCTCCATGATGTTTACTATGGGTGCTCAGTTTTTGCTTTTATTGTTTTTGCATAGGATTTTTCAAACTTGCTTTTTGTCTAATCTTACCTGACCACCTTCTTTAACAGGTTTTCAGCGTTTCTCTAAATAAGTAAGAACTAACTCTAAACAAGACTCTTGTGGGGCATTAGAGCAAACTGAGCTGCAGGTTAGATGTCAAACTAGTTGAACACTAGATGTTGTTGTTCCATTGCATAAAGTTAAAGCAAAATACACTGACGTTTTTTGTAACACTATAATATAAGAAAGGTTCTTACAGATGCCAAAGTTGTTGCAAGGTACTGCACTATTTGCCAGCACTCTGGGTCTTGGTACATGTTTGCTAATGTATGCAGAGACTTTTGTCTGGCACCGTTTGGCACAAATGCTCAGAATCAGTCCCCTGAAGCGTCTTCATCTCCACTTTTTTCAGATTCATTCGACAGACCTTAAGGTACAAAGCCACCTCCTCCACTTTTCCTGTTAAAGCAGAGTTGCTGTCCCTGGATGATGCACATCCTTTCAGTCACAAACAGACATTCAGTGTGCAGCCATCCAGAACAACCATCTTATTTCAGGAAGAAGAGGGTATTTTATACCCATCACCACCAAAGAAAGTGCTGTCCTTGCTATTAGCTCATACAAATATAAACCCCTTTGGAAACACTTTTTAAATACAAAACAAATTTTATTTTTTATTTTTCTCAAGTTAAATGATTTCTCAGAGGATTTTGCTGTAGAGAGACAAGAAGAGTAGAGAATAAAAGTTAAAAAAAAAAAACTGTACACAGCATATACCATGTAAGGCAAAGAAAGTCTATATAAATAGCACCATTCAGTACAAGGGCAATTATAAGTGCTTTAAATGAATTAAACTATAAAATAAAAAAAAACATGATGAAACAGATAAAAAAGTTGGACCACAACCTTAAAACCCACAATACCCCATTTAATAGTTTAACTTCAACATCCATCCATCCATCCATTTTCTAATATGCTTAATCCCAAGGGGGGTTGCGAGGGGTGCTGGTGCCTATCTCCAGCTGTCTATGGGCGAGAGCCGGGGTATACCCTGGACAGGTCCCCAGTCCATTGCAGGTTTAACTTCAACAGTCAAAGGCAGTTCTGAAAAAATTGATTTCTTAACTTTGAATTAGCAGAGACTCAAAAGGCTTTGGCCCTTTATTGTCAACATTATTATTCACATTCATTGAATATATATGCAACAAAACACAATGAATCCTCACAATACATGTTTCCAGGTGGTATTCAGCCTATAAGGACCTGCAGCTTCTCACCTGCCAATTTGATAAATAAAGGCGCATTTAAGAGCTAAATGTTTTTGTCCCTCTTGGTTTCTATTGTTCAGCTCCACCGCTGAACATTGTTTCTTTCTGGGTGAACATTTCAACACCCAAAATGGAATTCTGTACTGCAACAATTAAGTATAATCCTGTTTAGACAGTTTTACCTGAGAGGCTTTGCAGCACTTAAAAGTATATCTTTGTCATTTGCTGGCCAAAATATATGTTCCCTTCTGCCATTTTTCACTCTTTATATTTGGATGTCTCCTACATGAGTTTTTTAAGCTTTTTAAGCTGACACAAGATGCTTCATACCAACCATATGCCAAGCTAGTCTCTTCCTGGGGATATTCCAACTCTGCAATCAGTGACTCCAGTAAGTAAAACTTGCCAGCAGAGCGATGCTGATAGTTATTTTAGTTTGATGAGAAGTGTTTATTTATTTTTTCAGAAGCATCATTTCATCCAGAAAACAAAAAATAAATAGAGCACATTGGGAAATAATCCCATTTAACTATACATCCATTTGTACAGGAGGAATATACTCTGGACAGGTTGTCAGTCATTCATTGGGCAACATGAGTACTCAATAGAGACACAGAGACAAACATGTTTTTTTAAATAAGTAAGGATGCCAGAGTACCTGTGTAGAACCCCCACAGGCACAGACAGAACAAGCAAACTCTAGGTGAGGCTGGAATTAATTACAGCTGATCAAATTAGAGCATTTTTGATTGTTTATCAACGTTATTTTCCATGATCTTGGCACTGATGACCGGATCATTTGTTTCATTCCTTCCACCTGCTAAACCCTGCACAGTTTTAATTTGCCCTCATCTGATCCACCTGTTCCAGCTCTTATTTATGCTGCCTGTTTTCCAGCCATCAGTGCGAGATTATTCGAGCGGAGTTTGAGAGTTATCTACCGTACCCTGTTGTGTTTTGATTGCCTGATCCTGACCTGTTTCTACCTCTGGATTCCTGAGTTTTGGCTTGCCTGTGTTTGGTCTCTTCTGCCTGTTTCCTTTGGTACCTCTGAATCTCTCTAATCTTCTGGTTAGGACCTCTGCTTCGTCAATTGCTCTGGATTCTAACTCTGGACCCTCCTGCTCTTCAACGCCTGCTGACTTCCACTCTACAGCCTGGTCTGCCCTTCTCCTGGAACTCTCTGGGCAGCTCCCACTGCATGTTGGGGAAAAGTCATTTGACTAGATCCCACTCCTTCCTCTTGATGCGGACAGAACTAAGAACCAGGTAAGTGACTCGCATGCCCAGTATTGTTCCACGTCTGAGTGTAGTGATCACTAACCTGAGCGTCTGTCTCCACAGAGAAGCCAGCAAGCTGGTTCCAGCTGATGAGCTGCATTATCCAGCGCTATCAATAAAATTGTTTTATCTTTAAACAAATCTGTTCTGTCTGCCTGAATTCTGGGTCCATATTTCTGAGCCTTGATATAATTTTTGAATATTTCTCACCATTACATTATTAATCCATTACCAATATAAAAATGTTTAAGAGCAGGGGTCCATCTAAAAGGTTTGAATATGTGTGCTCAGGGAAAGCTATATCTTGTTCTTAAATCCATTGGGTGATCAGTCCATTTCTAAATGAGATTGTAGATATTTTATTACTCTAAAAACAATGGACTGACCTTGTGTTTAAGGTAGGGGTCTCCAGCTGCAGTCCCTGGGAGCTGGTTTCATTGAGTGTTATAGTGCATCATGTTGCCCTGACTTTCAGTTTTGAATTCCAGCTTGGAGGGGCATTGCCTTAAAATCTATTCCTCAGAGGAAATAATGTATGGTAGCCCAGAGGGTCACACAAACTCAAAAATTGGCAACACAGACACCAAAGCAACAAAACACAACTAAAACAGCCACAACAAAAGCTATAACAGGGGCTTGCGGCTAGGTTCACACAAAACGGGTGAGCTGGGAGGAGACGTAGACGCATCTGACAGCAGAGTCAAATCTCTCTAAACATCACCGTGCAGTTGTTTGTGCAACTTGTAGCATTTTCTTTTGCATGCCTATTGCATGTTGCAACACAGTTGTGTATTTGCAGCGTGTTTGCACTTAGCTGCTCTCTGTTTCAGTGTTTTTCTGTTTGGATGTGTTTGGTTTCTTTTTTGTGTTTGTCTAATTTATTGTCTTTGCTAGTCTTTTTTGTCTGTTTCCTGAACTTTTTCTATGTGCTGCCCTTGAATGTATTTGCACTGTGTTTGCACCTCTCAGTCACCGCAATCATTACCAGAGGATGACTTTTTATTTCACATAAATAAACCAACAAACCAACCATGCTAACTCCACTGCAGACCTTTGCTGTACCCCGCATGTTTTGAAATGTTAGCATTCTGATTAAAGCTGCATTTACCATACAAGTTGATTTATCATGGTTTTGTAGCTTGCGACCGTTTTAGCATTATTTCCACTCAAATTTAATTATAATTAAAATACATCTGTGCCTGATATATCTATTTGACCAAGTATAGTCAGAAAATGCAGCCTCCACAATCTTGTTTTAATGGCAACACATTTGAACATGCATGGATAACGAAGGTATTTAAGAAATCTCCTACACGCGTCTTGTAGAAAACTTATCAAGTTCTCCTGGTTGGCTTCACTGAATTGAAGGTGGTTTCTGATTTAATGTTTGGTTTATTGTTATAGTTAGTATTACAATGTATATAGTTTTCTGGTGGAGTCTCTGCTTAGCACAGAAAACCACTGTGTATTTGATCTGCTGGTATTTTAAATTAAATTAGAGAAAGAGTACCTTCTTCACAGCTTAAACAGTTGTTCTAAATTGCTTAAATCTTGCTTGTTGTGCTAAGGGTGACAAAATCCATGAAAGCGCAAATTTTCTCTTACTAAAAATTTTCTCTTACTACTAATCTTGGAAAATAGCAGTGGGACTCGTTCTCCTTCCCGGTTGTAGATTACCTAACTTTAACTCAGTGCCCCAATTTTGTAAACTTTTCTTAAATTAAATAGGAGCTGCTTTGAACAGGGTTGAAAAAGGCTCCAACAGCCTCTCACACATTTGCCCACATTAATGAGTGGAGTCTAACAAAGATGTAATAAGGCCAGGCTACAGCAGTAGTAATTTGTTTCTCATTAATTATTCAGTGTCACAATGAGCTGTGAGTTGCATTCAGGCTCCACTTACTGTAGGGATTTAAAATTAAAGCAGACAATTATATTTTTGTAAGAACAAGTCATTCACCATCTTTAATGATAACACAAAAACACATCTACTAGGCTACTGGCAAAGACAGGATGTTTTTTTCCCCAATCCAAATTACACAGCATTTCTAAGAAGTGAGGCTTATGAAACCAAAAGATCTGAGTGGCTGCAGTTTGTTTACAAGAAAATGATCTGACTGTTAAGGCGGGCATACACTGTGCAATATTTTCAATTGCTGCATGCAGCTACAGCTCACACTTTATGATGAAATCGCAGGGTTTGAAAGTTCACAGCTCACGATGCTCTCACAGTTTGCGGCCCGACGCTCTGATGCGATCTTACTACGGCCGACTGAATTTCAAACATTTTTGATTTTATCAAACCTTATGATTCCTGATCGGGAGGTGGTCATGACAGGCTGATTGCCCCTCGTTACCACCTGTGCACTACATGATGCACGATCGAGCTGAAAGATGGCCTGATCGAAAAATCTCACATGACTAGAGAATAAGCCTGAAAAGGGCAAAAAAATCGTACAGTGAATGCACAGCTTTAGTGGGCATTCAGTATATAATTTTGTGTTTATGAGCTTTAACAAAGACTGGTTAATTTCTCTAGATACTACTGTCTCGTGATAGTGTGATCTGTGTTCAACATAAAGTATGGTGAGAAAATCTATCATTGTGATACTATGTGCAATAGAGACCAACAAAAGTCGTCACAACCCTTTAAATGTTTACATTTAAGCACATTTCAAGTTTGAACTTTAGGATTCATGTGATAAAGCAACACAAACCAGTGCCTCATTGTGATGAAGAATTGCTTTTTATGTAAAAATTTCCATTTTAATCGGAGTTTGGTAGTAATTATTACCTTTACTCAGCTACATTTACTTCACAAACATTAACAAAATATTCCAAAGGGTAGACGAAACAAAGCCTTGTTTTGGCTTAGAAAACATGCTAATTGAACCGGAGGACCAGGTCTGCCCCCTATAAAGCTTCAATCTCAACTCCCCACTGAGGTGCCTTGATACAGCACTCTGGGAACAGCCTACAGTATTCGTTCAGAAATATCTTTCTGTGTCATTCCTTCTTGCTTGAGGGTGTCAATGTTGGCCTTCTGGACAGCAGTCAGGTCAGCAGTCTTACCCACGATTGGGGTTTTGAGGGATGAATCAGGTTGGGAGTTTTAAAGGCCTCAGGAATCTTTTGCAGGTGTTTAAAGTTAATTTGTTGATTCAGATGATTAGGTGCATAGCTCTTTTAGAGATATTTTTCATGATATGATATTTTGTGTGATAGGAATTTGGAGTTTTAATGAGCTGCATGCCAAAATCATCCGTATTAAGACAATAAAAGGTGCAAAATATTTCAGTTAGTGTGCAATGAATCTAAAATATATGAATGTTCAAGTTTTATCATTACATTATGGGAAATAATGAACTTCATCACAATATGCTAATATTTTGAGAAGGACCTGTATTACTAACTCTAGTTATGCACTCCACCAGTAGGTGGTGACATGTTCACACCTACTAGTGTGAGCCTCATAAATTGTGGGGATCGTTGAAGCAATTAGCCCAAATGGTTCAATGCCTCATGAGGCTTCAGCTCACCATCACTAAATTAGACATAGTACAAAATACAATCATGCACAGCATATTCACCTTTACCGGTTCACACAAAAGCTTATATCAGGTTCATGGGTAGTCAACTTCCACGATAAAACTTTAATGATCCCCACACCGCAATGCCATATTTCTTAGCTCTCTGTCAAATGGCATCTTTTCATACATCTTCACCACTCTCCAATCTGGGCTACTAATACGGGCCATTTCTTGCAACTCCACATTGATTGGCTCATGATTTGTGACATGACCAACTGCTAAACAGGATTAAGATTATTTTTTTACTTTTTAACCCCTTTTGAATACATATATTATCACCTAGTAAAGTATTTTAATGCTCTGTAACTGCAAATTAAGTTAACCCCTTGGGATTAACTTAATTTGTATACCAGCGATGGGAAGTCATATCACTAACTAACAGAGGTTTAAACTGTAAGCTTGTTGCACACTAAGGGATCTTTTGTCTAGGGCACCAACACCCATGATTTTTACAGACACAACATACCACAGGGCTTAATTTAGCAGCAAGCATTTAAATGTTCTCTACCCTGAGTTGTGCAACTGCAGCTTTTTTGAACCTTGGTACCAAACAGGAGGGTTTGGCTTTAACTCAGATGAAAGCAGTTTCCGGAGACAGCTTCATACTCATACTGTGAGATGAGGCAAACCTACCACTTCAGCTGCCATGGATGTGCCCAAATAAAACCCAGTCCTCCCTGCCTCTCCTCTTGGTATAATGCCTTCTGGTTCAAATACTGTTCAAATTTTCCTTACATAAGCAGTCAAACTCTTTGCCGTATTAGCTTCTTAAGATGGGCTTTGAATTTTTTGGGAAGTAGAGTGAGAAATTAAGTTACACCAGCATGCAAATGTTGGCACACCACCAGTAAAGGGTTCACAGAGAGCTCAGCTGGCAAAACAAGAAGAAATTCCCCCAAAAGTAAAGTATAGAGATCACACTGTACTTAATTTGTCTCCTGTTCTTAAATAATCTCTATAGTGATTTTTTTATATATATATTTTACAGCTCCCAGTAAAAAGACATTGAAAATGTTACCCAATGCTGAAAAACCAGAAAGATTTCTGCAGATTGTAGAATTTCATTTTAAATAGCTATAGATATTTACTGTATTTAGAGTTGAGGTAAATTAGCCTGTTTGTGATCAGATAAAAAGCAAATGGTAAGGCTTTGCTAATTGCTTTTACAGTTGATGCTTTACATATATACACTTAATAGTTTGGTAAATATAACATTTAGGTTGAATGGCTGGACACATTTGAATGATTTAGAGAATAATTTTCAATCGACAAGGAAATTTGTTTCTGATGCAGCCAAAAGGTTTTCTTATCTTTCAATATTTATATTTCACATATAAATCTTGTTTTATGCACTTTTTAAAATTATCATGTTACTAGTTATTTAAAGCCCTAATTATTTCCCATTCTGAGCAAAGAAAAATATTAATTGGAGTTACAAACAATCTTAATCTGGCTGACCAGCTTCATACATGGTTGTACTGGCAATTAGATTATTCATTTTTGATAATGAGCTCCAATTCTTTGCAGTTGAAAGGCCTCCTTGCCATCACCCTAATCATCACCCTAACATTTATTTCAACGCACAGATTTTTAATCAGATAAGGGTCAGGGCTGGGCCAAAACAAACAACTACACCCAATTAGAAGAAATAGTTTAATCAAACTGAATTATCTTTTTAAACTTTGCTTAAAAACATACTTTTAAAAACTGTCCTCAGTCAAAAAGTGGGCTCCAAAAACAAACATTTTCTTACATAGAAAACAATCAACTTAATCAACATGGCCCTGAAAATGAAATATGCTGCATTTTTTCTAACCCTGGATCTAATTTTAAACATTACCAATTATTTTTTTTTTTTTTTGCTTCCCTCAGTTGTTTTGAATACATCATCCTTTACATCAATGCAACGTCTCATACATCTTAAATACATCCAAACCCCAAATTGTGTATTAATATTCTTTAACAGGTCATTTTTAATAAATCATGTGTAAAATCTTTTTTGTTAGAGTTAAATAAATATTGAAATGTTTTTAATTTCTCCATGGCTATACCAATAAAAAACACATTTTTACACACCTTAATCAACAGGTCAAAGTGAGAACAAATGATTCATCCACTTTCCTCTGCTAGATGTTTCACAATACACTGTAAACACTGCCTGCCCATAACTTACCAAAAAGGTGTGAGCCTCCTTTTATCTTTTCATTGTTGTTTATCCATGGGTGAAACTGTGATTATCTTCTAATTTCTTAAACAACTATGACCAAAGACAAACTGAGAAAGTGGAAAAGATGTTATTCTTTAAGAGGTTTCTATTCATATGCATACAATGATAAAATCGAATGAGATTTGAAGAACTACAAAAAATAAATTGAGAGCTGTCCAGCAAACAAACTCGAAGTAGAGTGGAGAACCTGCATCTTTAAGGGAAAAGATTTGATCAGAAAAAAAACCCTGATCAGGCATCACTAAAATATTTGACCAAATCATAAAAAAAGAATAGTAGAAGACTTAGAAATCCAGTTCTCTGATTAGAATGAGAGTTTTTAACTGTAGGACACACCCTTTGTGTGACCTCATCAGATTCTTAAATGTCATAATACTAGCCCTAAGAGGCTGGCAGGGGGGATATTTATACCAGGCAGGGTTCAAGGAGTGAGGTCTGGTAAGACAATCACCATGCTAATCAGAGAATCGGGATTAGAATTTTTTTACCTTGAGTTCTCCTTGATAACATTTGTTTTGTGTCTCACTACAGTATACGGGCCAAATACTGACTTATTGCCAGTCACATCTGTTGAGAATGACATTTGTTTCCATTGGCAAGTCAGTGAGAGATCACACCATGTGAGCCTGCACTTAAGACCAAGTGTAAAAGAACATGAGAGGTCGCATCCAGTTTTTAACACCTAGAAAATGTATTCAGTGTGAAATAAGTTCCTTTGACATTGCTTTTTCCCCTTATGTTGCTAAGCCCAAGACGCAAATACTACTTCCTCAACCCTGTTGGTTGACAGTCCGAATGGATTAAACATTTAGGGCTCTTGCAGACAGGCCTGCCGCCTAATAACATTTGGCTAGGCTGGGCTAGAAGCCTTGAAAGGGAAGAATGTGGCCATCCAGGACAAAGACGTATTTAGATGAAGGTTGCTTGCAACCCACGGCTCCACCAGTGGCAACTGGCATAGCCCGAGGTGTTCCATCTCCTCACGATCCTACATACAATCCCCTATTATCCTGTGTTTGTCAGTCTAAGGCTTGATTCTTACGTCACAGCTTGTATGAGCGATGCAAACAGCAACTTTTAAACAGAGTGTGCACGAGGAGAAACGGGCTCGTGCATGCTCACACACGTGTTTGATAGGCATTCCCTCTCGGGAGAGGGCACAGGGTTGTGCATGTGCGAGTGGAGAGGGCGGGTCTGTTCAAATATTTGCAACAATCCTCCACAATACCTTTAATCTTCCCTGAAAAATAAAGAAAAAAACAGAACTAAACAATAAGAAATCCTGGCATTTTCTGTTTGAGACGCACAGCAGTCGCTGTTTACTGCTGAAAAATCAGGAGGAACACAAAGATAACTTATTTTACTGACGATTTTCTTTTTGCAATATAATGGGACATATCGTTTCTTCTTCTTCTGGCCCCCCCCCTCAGACAAGGTGCCCTTAGAGTTTTTCTAATTTAACCATACGGTGCCACTGACTGCAATGGACCTACATAATGTAAATAATTACCTTTTAACTTCAGCGTTGCACAATCACCCAAATTAACAGCTTGTTTACATCCCCAGAAATGCATTGTATAACATTTAGACTGGTGCAAGTGGGAGAGACAGTCAGGTCACCTAATTCATACTCTTAAAGATTTCTATGCAGATTCCCAGTCATCAAGGTCATAGTTGAGCTTTAAAAGCTCAGTTAGCAAATGGAAGTTTAGTTACTTAAACTGAACTTTTCAAGCCCTACTTAACTATTTTTTGTCTCTGAAGGGGGGAAGCAAGAGCTTTGAACTTTTTAAGTTTTATCTTTGTTTTTTTTGCTGTACCGGTACTTACACTTATTTATCCTCTAACTCCTCTACATAAAATAGGAAAACTCAGGATTTTGTAATGCTACTGATTTCTACTTACTATGGCTTCAGGCAACAACAAATGTCTCTAGGCTTTGCCTGAGGCAGCATTTATCAAATTGCCTGTTGGCCAATAGCTCTACTTTTTGCAAATGTGCTCTGTGGATATGCAGCAGTTACATTACCATTTGCATATTTGTCAGCTTTTTAACAAACTAAAGCTCAAACAAATGCACATTTAATGGCTTAAAATCTTAATGAGAAGTTGAAAAATTCATGAAAAGATTCCCATTAAGGTTAAGGCCTTGGTGAGGTTAACCCTCCAGTGTGCCTCTGCAATCGTTTATTAATATACCCTTTGCATGTTTTTGACACCGACCTGTCAAAGGTACTATTTGTACTCCTAATGAAAGAGGGGATTTTACATTCTGCCAGTGCTGCAAAAAAAGACTATAGAGCACAGGGACTTTGGAGCATTTCTTGTAATTAATCCATCTCAGTAAGAGAGAAGGGACACAGAGACTTTTGAGATGACTGGAAGGCAGCAGGCAAACAAGCTAACAAGTTTAGCCTAACTGATAATATCACCAAAGTGCCAGAGAGCTTATGTATGTATACAAACGCCAACCTTTTATTTATATTATTATTATATTATTAAATCTTTGTAATCTTATTTTGTTGACTGCAGGCAATCAATGAAAATGAAAGCTCCTCCATCAACCGACCAAAAATAAGGCCTGCAATAAGCCAAACGGCCAAAAGAGACCTAATACTGATGGGCTCTTTGACTGTTTTCTGTGTGCAGTAATTTCTAAATTATTGTACAGAGGCAATAAGGAAATGGAATTGATATACTTCCAGCGACACCAGCTGTTATCCACCTATAATGAATGTTTTAATATGTACATGTTAAAGTGTCACATTGGAAGAGCTTGGTGGAAACAGCAAAATTTAAATGTACTGACAAAATTGCGTAAAACAACTTGTTTGCTCAGTTGCTCAAAGAGTAAATGACTTTTATCGAACTAAAATCTGACGTCGTGAAAATCTGACTGATCTTCTATTTATAATGTAAACATTTAAATAGCATTCCTCTCTTAAAGTCTCCTGATAGGATGTGTCATCACTGTAATACTGGCTGATATGATAAAGTACAACTTGCCTGATTGCAACACAATAATTAAAATCTTGCTCCATTACTAATCTGTGGTGTGTGGTAGTTTGGTACATCTATTTCCTGTTTATTAAATTCAAGTGTAACATTATTGCATCACAACATTACACTTTCCATTGCCTCATTAGTTGGCTGTAATGGAATTTGTTTTTCAATATTTTAAAAGTTTTCATGAGAATTGGAGGAAAGCATGGCTACAGAGACGAGCTGCGAACAGTCTAGCTTGGTGACAGAGCTACTCTTATACAGAAAAAGGGAAGGGCATGGGGACAAAATGAAACATACTTATCTGGAAACACTACCCCCAACTGACAACAGTTCCTAGTCTTGCTAGATTTTCATCTTTTGGGTTTTTCCCTTTAGTTTAATTTGATATGAATTTCAAAGGTTAGTCAGATTTATAGAGGTGAATATTGTCAACCTTGATTTTATGAGATGTGGTGGTCCGTCCAGTAAGGCACAAGGACAAAGGCATATAAAAAAGTATTTTCTATTTATTTTCCAATAATAATCTTCACAAAAAAGGACTTACATCAAATCTCAAAAAAATATAACAAAATGTGCCCAAATGAAATCAACTAAGACGTACCTAACTCAGGATAACAAACCAAAAAACTGACCTCACACAATGAACACATAGGGGAATTTATACACAAAGGCTAGCCTACACAAACGAGGAGGGGTGGGAGATGAGACAGAGACAAACAATGCATAAACATAAATAACTAATTCAAACTAACACCTTTTGACTACAACACAACTATCAAAAGAAAACAACATAACACCAAAAATGCTTTAACAATTATGCCATAAGTGGAGAGAAAGAAGCAGACTCTAAGATCCAGTCCCCTGCTTCCAGCAGCCTGATGGTATGTCCCACTTCCTGGTTTGCCTTTCAACCAGTCCTCTCCACTCAGCCAGTCCTTCAACTCAACAAAAAAAAGTAGTTAATTCAATTCAAATAAACAAAAGGTGTTTACTAAATGTGTGCACCCATAATAGTAAACAACCTAATGCAAAAAAAAAAAAACACCACAAAAGTGAAATTATAAATGTACTGTGTGAAGACCTTTAAATAAATACTAACACTGAAGAAAAGATGGAGGAACCTCCACATGAGACAAGACTTGAAGTAGTGCATAACTGTAAAATGGAAAGATCTTTGATTAAAAAACAAACAAGTCCTTTAATTGCTTCTGTTGTGACTGAGTAATGTTTTAATAAAACAGACAAATTTCCTATTGTAAAATCAATAATAAATTAGTTGATGTGTTTCATTTAATGTCATTAAATGATAGTGTTCTGTGAAGGCTTCAAATGTAATTTTTTTAAGAATGTAAGTGAACAAACATCAACACAAAGACCAAAGAAAACCAACATAGAGGTCTCTGGATTAAGTTTTAGAGACATTTAGATCAGTGTTAGTTTATCAAACAAACCTGCAATGGAAAAAAATTTGTTAAGAATCATATGTATCATATGTGTCTAACATTGGGTTGTACATCAAGAAGATGTACAAGGAGAGCTGTGATCAAGGAGGCAGCCTACTTGTTAAGGCTGGAGGAGCGAGTGGGAGAATTGCCTAATGGGAAAATTTAATCTTAGTTTCTAGAAGGAACATTAAATATCCGTGAAAGATTAAACCAGAGCAGAGCAAAACTATGCAAGGATGATTTTTTTTCCCTTTTGGGCTGTAAGTTGGACACAATAATCCTCAAAGGGATGCATAGTGGTGACAGCATAATGCTATGGAAATGTGGTTCTTAAGAGGAACAGGGAAGTTTGTTAAAAGTGGAGCTTAATACTGGGCAACCATTAGTAAACCTATCTGAGGAAAACAAATACTCAAGGCTAGAGGCAGAGGTTCGCCTACCAGCAGATTAATGAGATCAACACATGAACCCAAAACTACAAGATAATGGTTTAAATCAAAACATTTTCACAAGTTTGAATGCCTCAGGCAGCATCCAGACTTTCAGCTAAATATCTCTGGCAAGAGTTAAAAACATTTTTACACAGGAGCTCATCCTCTATTCTGATTGAACTTGAGTTATTTACACAAGGGCAGCAAAATTTGCACCTCTAAATAAATATTTGGTACAGCAATAATCCTAAGGAATTCAAAGCTGTAACTGCATTGAGTGCTGCTGAATATATTTGCACTCAAAAAAATATATTCATTTTTATCTGCTAAACATTGTATTTTGAAACATCATATCCTATTCTTTCCTCCCTATGCATTAATTAATTTTGATCTATCTCATCAAATACTAAAGGGTTTGTTTGTAACGTAACAGAGTCTGCAAAGGTTGAAGGGTTTCTAATGCTTTTGAAAAACACCATAAGTTATGTGTAAAAAAAGGATTAAGAATAAGAACCTTGGTGGAGGATTTCTTTAACCCAGCATGTGACAGGTATTTCACCAGCATTGGTACCCTTTATCTGCTGCTTACATTTGTCCTTTTGCTCCTGTTCTTCCCCTTATTTTCACCCTGAGCCGATCTCCATGCAGGAAGCACGGAAACTCGATGTGACAATCTTGGAGGGATTGCAGGCTCAGAAGTTATTAGAGCAAAACTCCTATTTAGCACAAAGTCAAAGAGAAATGAAACCCAGCTAGTGTTTGTTCTGTTTCAAACAATACAGCCTCTTCAAAGTCTCCTTGTGTTTCTTTCAACCTGTTTTCTCATACTTTACACCCTGAGGAATTGAAACTGTTAGGCGTACCGTAGTGTTGGCTTAAATAAAGGATCATCTCACTTAAATTAAACCAGAAAACAAACAATGGCTCTAACGATAGAAACTTTCCTTGGCTGTTTAATTGAAAGGAAAATCACGTCATGTTTTTTCTTTTTTTTCTTCTCATGGTTATTGTCCAAACAGGAGTGTTTCTGTGAACACACAAACATTCAAATGTGCGTTTAAATGACAGGAAGATCAGGACAAGGTGATGCTCAACTGAGCTTCTAAATCATAAACAAACATGGAGCTCCCGTCTCTATCTAGGAACATTAAAAGCTTTCGCCACACCAAAGGCCTTTTCCCTCCACCGTGCTCCTAATCTCCCCCTCATCTCACACTTGCTACATTTGTCAGCTTTGTTTTGCTGGTGAGCTGCGGCAATGTGTCCGAGCCAGGCTCATCTGTTCACAAGATTATCTCAGTGAGGAGAAATCTTGCATCTCACCTTAATTTGTCTCCCACGTGAACTCTGGCTTTCTCATCTCTTATCTTGGGGTCCGATTGATGCTGTTAATAACTGTGTGCCTTTGCTGGAGGAATTTCGAACTCTGCAGAGCCACTACTTCTGGTTGATCAAAATCATCAAGGACAGAATATACTAGAAGGTTTGAAACAAAGTATCAGCACTGCTCCGGTTTTTGTTGCATGGACTGCCATAATCATTATTATTATTACATCTAAACTGCATGCTGTATTTATGTACAGAGATCAGTTTATACCTCAAAGAGAAAATGGTGAAAAGCAAAAGCTCTAGAGCTGTCATCCCTCAAACATCTCTTTTCAGACCAACAGTGATGTCTATATTTCTTAGGACTTAAACAAAACTCTTAGAGATATTGAAAAGCTTTGGATGTAAGCACTTCTGAGTTTCTTTGCAAAGTGTCTATTCTATCCTGAGCTACAGTCTATTATTCTCAGCGAAACCATGACCCATGCCTCTTTTTTTCCTAAGGCCTCTGAGAGATAATAAGCTTTGAAGTTTAAATAAAGGATTCCTCTGTGTCTGCTGCTTGTGTTAAGATTCACACATAGACTTGCTTTTCTTCCAAACACATTCATTATAATTCTGAAACTTAAGCAAGAATATTAAACACAGAATAAACCCAATTTACAAAAAAAGAAGGCATTTAGAGAGGGAAAAACATATTTAGGGCATTCTTCACTCATTATGATGCACAGGCATAACTTCACACAGTAAACAGTACACTGTCCTTGCATGTAGGCTGCTCCATAAACACAGTGCAAATGTTGGAAGAAAAAGCTGTAGGTAAATATCTAGGAACAGTGTCTCCCATTCTAACCAAGGTGGTGATGCTGAACTGGAGAGGCCCGGGAGTAAAAAACTGCTACATCCAAGGTGTAGCAGGCGTATTTTTGCAGGTCTACATGCCATTATCAATCTGCTCAATAATTCAGTAAATTTATTGAACATTAACCCACAGTTTATTATCTACTCAATACTTTTTTTACATTTAGGCTGATTTCATTTTTATTTTTAATGGTCAGTTGTTCTCTTCCAGAGCCGTGCATTCAGTGGGTCTCAAACTTAATTTCAACTTAATTTTTATATATGCCTTTTTGAAAACTTCACACCCATTCTACTAGAGCAATGTGACTTTTTCCCTCTACTAAACAGTTTATTCTATCTGATTTCTGTTTTTAAAATCCTGTAATTTTTAAAAAAATTTTTGAAATTAGTTAACCTATTTGCTTCCACTTTCAATGGGCTCTATGCATGGGACAGCTCTTTTGTTTCCTGTCCTTTTCTACTGGATAAACTGATTAATCCAGGTGTGCCTGACCCCTGTAACCATGGCCGGACACACCTGGATTAATCAGTCCATCCAGTAATGAAAGACAGGAAACCAAATAGCTTCCCTAAGTTTAGAAAGTAGTGGAGTTGTGCATAGAGACTATTCAATTCTGTTTTATTCTATTTAATTTTATTCTGTCCTTTTCTATTCTAACTAATTTATTCTACTTGATGTATTCAGGGGCTGCTCATCGTCGCAGTGGGTGGCACTGCTGCATTGCAGCAAGAAGGTTCTAGGTTCGATTCCCGGCCCGGGGTCTTTCTGCATAGAGTTTGCATGTTCTCCCTGTGCATGCATGGTTTCTCTCTGGGTACTCCGTCTTCTTCCGACAGTCCTAAAACATGGCTGTTAGGTTAATTGGCTTCTCTAAATTCACTTAACGTGTAAGTGTGTGGGTAAATGGTTGTTTGTCCTGTTTGTCTCTGTTGCCCTGCGATGGACTGGCGACCTGTCCAGGGTGTACCTTGCCTCTCATGCATAGCCAGCTGGAGGTAGGCACCAGCACCTTTGCGACCCCGCTTAGTGACAACTGTGATGGAAAATGGATAGATGGACGTGTATTCAGCCATGTGTTACATTCACCTGTTTATAGGTGCTACATACAGTTGCTGCCAATTTGTACACTAGACATCCATGTTACACATCTCTATTTTGAGTTCCCACTGCATGACTTCTCCTTACTCTAAGGTGTACCCCACCTAGCCAAAGTAGGAAGGTCATTCTTACCAGCTTTATGTTCTGGATTCTCTTGTAATAGTTATAATTCATAGATGAGGGGTAGTTATTGGCTTAGCTCTTCTTCACAATAACTTTAACAGCACCTTAATTGGTCTTGATGAGACCATAGTCCATCCATTCATTTCCTACTGCATCCTACCATCACATGTAAACAAAGCTTCAAAATATTTAAGTACATCTGGGTGAGTTACAGACTGACTCTTGGATACTGATGCAACAATTCAGCTTATTTTAATTCAGAACCATGGCTTAAAAGCTTACAGGAATTACTCTAACTCTGAATTTTTCATGTTTTGCTGCAAGCGGCTCCAAGGCAGTGGGATGAGACCCTGGGGTTGGGGGACGATAAATCCTCATTCTCTATGACTACACCTTGAGAGCCTGACTATGACAACCAAAAAACAAGATCCTTAAAAGGTGGTGACTGCACTCAAGTCCAGTTAACAGACAGAGATCTAGCTTGACTTTTGGATTAGATGGCAGACACCAAGCCAACCAGTACTCCTACCCTCTCTATATATACGTACCTTTATTCTTTGTAGATTTAGGTTGGGATACTTAATAAAAGTAAAGTTCTTATCAGACATAAAAGCAGATAAAAAAGAAGATTATTAGACAAAAGTGCTCATTTAAAAAAAGAGGAATTATGTACTTTAAGATCTAATGGTTTCTCAAATGGGAATAATCATATAAGATGGATAGCAGATAGTGGTTAATGCTGGATGGCCTCATAAGCTTCAGATTGCTTTGATATAAGCTCTCAGACAAAGAAGGTGACTGAGAAGTACAGCCCACCTGAAAGGTGAGCACAAAGTCTATATTTTTTCATTCATATTTCAGTTTTTTCTTCATGTGGGATTAATTATCTCTCTTGAATGCCATATTCTTTGGTACTGTATAATGAAGGGTTATTTTACATCTACAGAGTGTGAAATGACGAATAATGCACCTGTTGAAATTTTGACATTCGCTCTCTTTCATGTTAACCTACAGTACACTCTTTTTTAAATCTCACCTTTAATTTAGTTGTGGAGAACTTTAAAACACAATTTAGCACAAGTTATAACGTTAACTCCTTCACACACTGGAAAAACGATGTAGAAATAAGTAATTATTTCTTAACTTAAGTGTATTTACCCTTAATTTGAGTAGGTAAAATTAGATACCTGCAAAAGGAAAGAAGTTTTTTACTCTTGAAATAAGATAATTAGATAATATGCACTTGAAATAAAACAATGCAATTATGTTTTCTTATTTAAATGTAAATTGTATTTTTCCATTGGCAAAATGTCACTTTTACCTCCTCAATCCAAGAACAGAGACAAAGACAAAGCCATTCTCAAGCACATATCAAGGTGCCCATTCGTGAGCCTGGATCCATATTTATTTTTGATTATGGTCATGGTGGGGAATGCTCCTTCACAGCAGTAGGTTTAGCCAAACATACTCAAAATGCTTTACCATATTAGCAGGAGAAGCGGCGCAAGTGAAACTAGACATTGTCGTTGGACAACATGGGCTAATAACTATTATAAATGTTTTAAATCAGGTTGGGTCCGGATTAGTCCGCTAATCCGTGACTCAAGAATTAGGTGGAAGATCTAAAGAAATCTGGGTTTGTTTAGGGTATGAGGTATGCAAAGGTGAAGTATAGACGGAGAACAGAGCAAATAATGGGCTCATGAGCTGATATGGAGCAGGTGTGAATGGAAGTAACCAGAAGGGAGCAAGAGGAAAAGAGACAGGCACATGGAGGTGACAAAGAGCAACTAAACTATAAATGCAACACAGCCTAAATTTAACACAAAATGGAAAAGAAACTGAAGATCAACAAAACAGAAGGACATAGATACATGAAAACTCAAAGTCCAAAAAAGGGAGAACCATAACACTTTGTGACAGACTGGCAGCCTGTAAGGTTGAATCCATCCTCTTACACATTAACCCTCGAAAGATTTGAATCAACAAGAATTAGCAGTTTTCTATATGGAGTGAGAAAAACATTTGAACATTAACCATGTACATGCAGGAAAAGGTTGCTGTAAATCACAGGTTTCACAGCCCAATCCATATTTTCTGGCCTTCTACAGCTCTTAGATGTGATTTTCTGTCAGCATAATCAGGTAATTAGCACTGCACTTTAGAACTGATACATACAGCAGAAAGACATGCTTATTAGATTTCTGAGATCATCATATCCAATGATGGAAACAATTAAAGATTAGATTGGGAGAGAGCTGCAATTTTATACTTTTTTTCTGCTTCCTGCGATCTGAGCTAACTGAGACTGACAGAAACTGTCAGAAGATAACTGGGCTCATCAGCCCAAACTGCCAACTGCGGAAACATGATGATTGGGACTGGAGACATTTGGGCATTGAAACGCTGTCTGACAGCCTCCCAGTGAGACTTGGCTGCACTGTAGCACAGTCACCTCTTTCTCCTCTCTTCTTTAGTGATGGTTATCTGCTTGTCAGGATGAGGACACAGCAAAGAGATTGGGGAGGGTAGAGATACCTGTCTCTGATGTTCTGGGACTCTTCACTTGATTAATGGAACAATTGACTCAGTGATTAACACCTGTGCATCGAGTTACTAAAAAAAGCCAAAAGAGACCAGAAATGGCAAGATATTGATTTTCTTTCTCCCCCCAGCTCAACACCTATCTCCTTTCTTCTGCTCTATGACCATGAAAAACTAGTGCATTCTTGCTCATTAACCAACTCATTTACATACTCACTGGAGAAACTTTTGTGTGTGTTCTGACTTACAACATTGTTAGTATTCATCTCTCATGCAAGAGATTAATACTACTTGTGCTGTTAAATGACAGGAGGCGGTTATAAATGAATTATGAATTTAGGATTATGAACGGTTTATACCTCCTGCCATGGATTATTACTGTAAATGAATTCAAACTTTGTAGATACATTTTAACAAGGTACTATTCTATTATAGTACCAGAGACACTGTCAGGCCCTTTTTACTATGATACATGCCTTGGGCTATATCATTTTCCATTAACTTGTGAGTGAAAAAGAATATATTTTCCACTAACAGATTCCTTTATTTTTGCTTTTTGTCTCACTCATGTGACCAAGTTATTCTCTGTCAATTGAGTTTCAAGGGTTTGCATAATATATTAACATTAATATAGGGAAGATGATATGGCATACATATCATCTTTGTTTTGTTTGTTTTGTTTGTAAGCTAAGGAACTCAGCAGAAACTGAAAAATATCCAGTTTACTCTAAATGATCACATGTACTGGAAGTCTTTTGCTTATACCTAAACAGAGCACCATTTAATGTCTTCAAAATGAGCTGCAGTCTGTTCAAGTAACAAACTTGAAAAACTGCATTGTTATTATTTCTCAAAAATGTGGGCTTCACTCATAAACATACATGCTCAACAGTGAGTGCTCTGCTTTCAGTCTCTCAAGTTCACTTAAGATCAACCCAAAAGTCTTTCGGAGCATCAAATGCTTATCTCTGACCAGGTCGCTGGGGGCAGCAGTCTTAGTAGAGGTTCTCTAACTTCTTTATCACCAATCAGTTCTTCCAACTTTCCTTAGGGGAGCCCAAGGCGTTCACAGACCAGCCAAAAAACGTGGTCCCCTTCAAAGTGTCCTAGGCCTCCTCCCTGAGGGACATGCCTGGATCACCTTCGACGGAGGCATCCAGGGGACATCTAGAAAAGATGCCTGAGCCACAACTGACTACAATCAATATGAAAGAGAAGGAGCTCTACTCTGAGCCTCCCCTAGATGACAGATCACCTTATTTTATCTCTAGGGGAGTGCCTGGTTATGCTGCAGAGAATGCTGATTTCAGCTGCTTACATGAGGAATCCCGTTCTTTCAGTTCAATCCAAATTTTTCCATTCTACCCTAACTCATGAACAGGACCAAAATACAAACTCCTACACTTGAGCCAGAAACCATCCTTCAACCTAAAGGGGGGAAGCCACCTTTTTCCAGTCTAGAATCATGGGGGCGGACAAGGAGGAGGTGATCCTCAACTCAGCAGCTTTGCGCTCAGCTGCTAACTATCCTAGCGAATGTTAGCACAAGGGAGCCAGTGGAACCACAACCTCTGCGAAAACTACTGACAAATTACTTTGGTCCCCAACCAGATCCCCTCCAGTCCTTGGCTGTGCATAGACATTCTGTCAATAAAGAGGACAACAATCCCACATTGCTTCTCCTGAAGCCTATCATGATCATGGCTCTGAGAGCTGGCCTAATTGCTCATTTTATTCACCTGTCTTCCTTTGCCCAAGTTCAAATAACTGTTCATCTAATCCACTTGCTCCTGCTTCTATATATATGGTTTAGCCCCAGCCATTGTGGCCAGATTATTGAGGTTGAAATCATTGCTGATGCTCTTGTTCTCATTCTCGGTGCCCTGTGGAGAGAGGGTTTTATTTTAGCATTTCGTAGTGTTCCTGTTATCCTGACCTGTTCTGCCTCTCAACCACTGAGCCTGCCTGATCCCATCTGAGCATTCTGCTTGAGCTCTCTGTGGACTCCTGGAACCCTGAACCAGCCTGTTCTGATCTGTTTCCTTGACCCATTTCAGACTCCTGCTTGCCCTCCACAACTGCAGCATCGGTGACTATCTGGGTGGCGCCCGCTGCATCTAGTTTACAGCCGTCCGGTTGGATTCTACCACGTTCATCGGAGATGGAGTGAACTGATAAACCAGGTGAGTGACTTACATGGATAATCATCATCTGCGAAGGGTTAACAATCATTTTTACTCTACTCTCCAGGTCCCTAGCATAGGCCCTCCAGGGGATGATAAGTGTGATCCCCTATATTTAGATGACATCTGGTCACCCTTTTGATTGGGGAACCACCTAACCAGTCTAGGTGCACTGTCCGCAACCACCATGAAGTGGTGAAGTAGCAAGTCTGCCACGCCAAATAGGCTTCTTCTGGAGCTTGGCAGCACCCATTACTACCAGTGTCAACCACTGGTTGACACTGGTAGTAAAAAAAACAGGCACCCCAGACCTTACAAACACAGCTATGGGCAGCCACAAACAGTAGTGGCAGATAGAATTGTCCACTCATACTTTATTTATCCAGCTTCCTCTGGAATCTGAGATAAGCTCTTGCAGAGAAAGTCTTCAAATACATATTTCACCAAGAGCTCCACCAGATTTTCCCAACACACCCTCACTACTTGCTCAGGCCCGCAGAGTCTGTTCAACTTCCTCCTCTTCCAGCATATATACATATAGCAAGTCACCAAGCTGTGTTTGGTGGACAGCAGAAGGAGTCCTATTGAGCCTGGTTGCCTTGTGAGGCTCCTGAAGCATCAGCCAAGTACCATGACAGTGGTTGAGCATTAGAAGAGGTAAAAGCTAAGGCCTAGGAGGATTTTCAAGCCTGGGCAGATCTCCTCAACTTCAGAATTCAAACTCAGCATCAAAATCATGCAGCTGGATGACATGAAGTATGCAAATTTTTCATCAACGTAATCTAGCACCTTTTATGTTAGCCAATAGCAACCTTTCTTTATGAGGAGTTGGCTTTACTGGCTGAAACTCTTGGCATGCTTGGAGTTTGACAAGGCAAGACAAATTTATTTGTATATCACAATTCAGTACAAGGACATTTCAGTTTCATTCAGTCAATTTACATGTATCAATCAATACAATATGAGAAAAATAAAAGCAGAGAAAAGCCAATAAAGATAAAAACATGATAAAACAGGTAGTCAAACAAATGAAACAGTTTGATCACATCCTTAAACTAATGATCCCTCAGTTAATGGTTTAACTTCAACAGTCAAAGGCAGCTGTAAACAAATGTTATTTTTTTTACTTTGACTTTAAAGAACTAAGGCTTTCAGCACAAAAATAGTAGAAAAGTAGAGCCTAGGAACTAAATGCTGCTTCTCCATGTTTGTGTTTACAGAGTTGGATTGAACTAGAAGACCTGAGTGGTCTGGGAGGTTGATGCACCAACAACGGCTCTCCTCAACCTTTTGTGGCGGTCAGAGACAGTTCCCTCTGACAAGTAGATTAGGTCGGTGATTCACCTTCACAAAAAGGGGGACCGAAGGAGGTATTCCAACAACAGGGGATACTACATCTCAACCTCCCTGGGAATTCCTATGCCCGAGTACCGCAAAGTAGGGTCTTGATGATTGTCAAACCCCAGCTTTAAGAGAAGCACTGTGGCTTTAGTCCCTGCCATGGAATACCGGACATGCTCTACACTCTTTGCAATGTCCTTTAAGATTTATGAGATGTTGCACAGTGGGTTCACATAGGTTTTGTGGACCTGGAAAAGGCATTTGATTGTGTCGTTCCTGATACCCTGAAGAGTCACTCCTAGAGTTTTGAGCTGGTGGCCATTTACCAGGGATCATCTGAACTCAGTACAAACACAACAGGAGTCTGCTCGGCATTGCTGGCATTAAACTGGATCTGTTTAAAGT
This sequence comes from Cyprinodon variegatus, assembly GCF_000732505.1. Classification (NCBI taxonomy): domain Eukaryota; kingdom Metazoa; phylum Chordata; class Actinopteri; order Cyprinodontiformes; family Cyprinodontidae; genus Cyprinodon; species Cyprinodon variegatus. The sequence goes on from NW_015150472.1 coordinate 2,186,743, forward strand.
GTATGTCGGACTCCACTAGGGCAGGGAATAAAACCTAAACTTAGCTTCCTGGCAGGGTATCCTCCAGATTAAGTGAGAAGCTTTGTCATCCAGGAGAGGCTTGGAGTAGAGCCACTTACCCTCCCCATAAAAAGGAGTCAGCTGATGTGGCCTGGGCAAGTGTTTCGAATGCCCATCCCACCTGATGAATGTTCCCCCAGGGTGAGGCCCAGGAACAGCCCAGGACATGGCGGAAGGATTATACCTCTTGGCTGGCCCTAGAACTCCCCCTTAATCACCTCTGGAGGAGGTGTCTTGGAAGAGGAAAGAAAGTCTGTGTATCTCTGCTGAGATGTTTGCCTCCGTAACCTCATGATCTTAAAATTAGGTGTACAGATCTCTAGAGATAACTGGATTTATTCAGCTTTGCTGAAGTTTTGCGGAAAAAAATTAAATTAATTAGCTAATAACATGTTTTTAAAGTGAAATCTAATGTGAATAAAAGGACTGATTATAATGCAAAACTTTTAAAATTAGTAAAATTCTGAGTAATCCACTCACATTCTTCAGTTAAAGTAGTTATCACTCTGATGTGGAAAAGTTTTTCCAAGAATTAATTTTCTGCAAAAATCATGGCCTTTAGAAATATACTTTCATACACGATGCAATCCATTTTCAACCCTCAAGAGTACGCAGCAATACAAACACTAAACAACATTCAGAGACAATTTCATTTAATTATCTTCGGTGTGTTTATTCCAAGCACTCTGAAGGAGAAAAATGGTAAGTGTTGCTGAAGAAAGCACATTCACGCGGGTCAAATTAACTTACAATATTGGCAGGAAATGGGATTCAAGCAATTCCAGTTTAGTTTGTTTGGAGTTTTCATGAGGCTGTTAGTTCAAATAAAGACCAAAAATAATAACAGGACATAAAATTGGTTCTATAACAGCAAATGGGTTTCCATAATATTTGCATGCACATGCAGGACCTACTGAAAATGTATTCTAGCCAACAGGGAAGACAGGATTATGAGCTTTTGGTCAATTAGTTGGACATGGAGATATAGACATGTTTCACAGCTAATGATGGTCTTAAAAATGCCTTTTATGGGTTGACTTTATTAACTTACCTTTTGTTGAAATCACCCCTATAAAATGTTTCAATTATTTGTTTTATGAATGCTGAAAAGGGCAACTTACCACAAAATCTATAAAAGTTTCTGTGTTGATAAACTGTATGGATATGAGTCAGTGCTTTCTATGTGTACTGGGCATTATTTTTGACAATTTACTGTACATGTGTGGCATTTGTTTTGTGTCTAAAGCCATATATTTGGCTCCTTTAAACATGGGTACTGCAAGTTTGGCTTCATGTTATTGTGATGTCCCCCACACAAACTGATATCAGCAGCAGTGGGCAGCACTACAACAATTAGCTCCATTAAAAAAGAATAAATAGCAGCTGCATCTTCACATGTCTCCATAGTTAGCTTAAAGTGTAGTTAAAGACTGTACTTTTTTTAGGATTCCTCATTAGGGGCAGTCACACCTGAACTTTCTAATTTCTTTCCTCCATGTTCTCTGTCTCTGGTAAAAAGAAAGCCTCCTCTCCATACAACCGTTCTGTTGCAAAACTATCATCACTGTGATTAGAGTCCATGTTTGTGTAACTGTCTCTAGCCAGTGGTGTAGTCCAGGGTATATGCAGGTATACTGCGTATATCCACTTATTTTTCAATCGGCATGGCGTATACCCACTTCAAAATCCCCAGTTATCCGCACTATTAAGTACAATCTCTGAGCCAAATTTCCAATTTTTCTTGGACACTGAAGCCATCACCTGCAGTACATTGGTTGTAATTCGCTAGTAATCACTGTCTTTACTGATTACATTGTTTAACTTTAGGCATAATGAACAGATAGCGAATCTTACACAGAGAAGGTCAGGTCATGCGCTAGGTGGGGGTGGGCCATTTCTATTTGTGAACCTCGTAAATGATTCTACACTAAAATAGCTTTTATTTCAAGTTTAAGAGTTTATGAATTTTTAAGTTTATCTGATTATTTACGATACATTTGTTTTTTTTAGTTTTTAAATCTAAGCTGAAATATGAACAAGGATTCAAATTCACATTTAGAATGTTTTATTTAAATAAATGTTTAAAAAAATAACTCAAACACCATGTTTGCCTCATCAGTATATTAAATACATGCAGGCTGCCAGTCATCAGCAATACCAAGAAACTGTTCCTGATTAAGTTATGTTCATTTTAATAGAGGCCCACACTATCTGTTGCCAATCAGACGCTTAAAGAAACAGTTTACAGAAGAAACTACTGACTTGTTAAATCAGAGAATAGGTGTCATCAATGTGGATGGACTCTGGACTGTGGATGTCATTGCGTCCTCTACTGTGCATGTGGGACATGAATGGTCCTAGAGGCAGTTCTAAGTAGAAATAAATATAAAGTACTACAAAATAAATAATAAAGGTTGTCCACTTAATTGATTTGTCAAAATACTAAAACTGAGAGTCCAAATTTAAATGTAGAGTACTAGTTAAACACTTCACTAGTTACAGCAACAAAGATAACAGCTGGTCTTTTATCTGACCATGCAAGATCCTTGAAATAGCAGACTAAGGACAGCAAGCTGCCCAGATGGGCCCTTTATGCCTATGAACCCTGTTTGTCTCAGATGAAGCAATTCCCAACAATCCCTACCACCCCGTTCCCCACCTTCTCTGAGCAATGAGCCACTCACTGTTGGATGGCAATACATTCCCAGATTCAGCCGTTCAATTAATCAAGCTGCACAGATTCAGATCGGCTGACCCGCGGCTCATTGACCAGCTGACAAGAGAATGTGAATCTGTGTACCCTGCATCTTCTCTCTGACCCAAGGAGATTACACACTGAAAACATTTTACATGATTGCTTGACCACATACGCTTAACTGGATGTTGTTGATGTTCAGTGAAGTGAGGAAAGTACTTGCTCAACATTTAGTCCATTTTCTGCTTCATCTCAGGTGATGTATTCCTGATGTTAGGTTTTGACTGTGCAGCATGGAAATATCTACACAAAGAAGACATTTGGCACTGGGGACAAGGAGCTGATAGAAAACGATTTTGTAATTGGTAGTTGTGTGTATTAGTCCCTAAGAGCTCATCAATGATTAATATTTAAATTTAAAGAGGAAGAATGCTCTGCTTATAAGTGATGCACATTTTTGATAAAAACAATTTTGCGTGTGTGTGTATCTGTCTAGCCCTCAGAGTGAGGACCATTTTTCCTATTTCACCATCACATTGAGGACCAGTTGTTGCATAGTGAGGAATTTTGTCTGATCCTCACGAGTTATTTTGCTAATGGTTAGGTTTAGGGCTAAGGTGTCATTTGGGTTAGGGGTAGGTTTAGGGTTAGGTATGCATTGGTAATGTTTAGGTTTAGTTTTAGTGTTAGGGCATAGAAAGGGTTGAAAATGACTGAAAATCAATCTGAGTTAACACATGGTCCTAACTACGATGGTATAATGAGTTATTAGACTCTCAGCCAGGTTGTCTGAAATTCAGAGACATAAGAGGGTTCTTTAAAATTCAAAGTGTAAGTTACATTCAAAGAATTGCGCAACACCCTTCCTAAAAACACCATTACTGGCTCCTTAAAGCAGTATATCCACTTCAAGAGCCTCTTCTGCATCATAACGCTCTCAGTAACCTTGTATATAAGTTTTATTAAAAGTGCTGATAAATAAAATATATTATTGTTAAATGTTATAATTATTAAAAAAAAAGGAAAACAATACAATTTATAAATGTGACTTTATATATCCAAGCTCATAATAATTGTAAAACTGTGTTCTTATGCTGCGTTCACACCGGACGCAGCTGGAACGACAGAAGAAGCGAATTTACATGCAAAGTCAATGGTTGACGCGCGTCAAGGCGCAGCAAAAGGTCCAACAGCCCGTTTTGAGCAGCAGGTGCAGCGCGTCTGAGCAGCTTAAGCAGCGCGTCGGGCGCGTTTAAGCATCTGACGCGCCGCAAACGTGGTGCTGCTCGAGATGGAAAAATTTAAGTTTTGTTGCTCGACGCGCTGCGTCAACCAATCAGAGGAGCTGATCTGGGAGCTGGCAGGGAGAGAGACACAGCGCTGATGATCAGAGCGCTATGATCACTCCTCTGAAACAGTTTATTGACGCCTAAATTAACTTAAAATGCAGAAATCTGTCGGCAGAATATGTTTGCTTTTATTAAACTGCTGCCTGCAGTTTGGATTATTTAGATGAAAAACACCGACCAGCTGCCGCGGTGAACCGCGAGGAGGCGACCCGGCCAGAGGCTGCTGATGAAGGGATTCCTACTGTCGCTGCACCGCTGGTATGTGGGGGTCTAAGCGGCTCCGACAGAAAAAATATTGGAAGGCAGGATGATAATCTGAATGAACTGACTGCACTGATTACGTTTTCAGGTGTATTTTCTCACTTAAAAATATATTAAAACTACTTTATTCCCACTGATCACAGCAAATATAGCTGCAAGGCAGAGAAAGGATAGTGTAGCTCCGCCCAACGCGCGTCAGACCCACTTTTGCACCGCGCAGCCAGAGCAGCAAAACTGCTTCAGCCGCGCGTCAGAACTAACTGGTACAAGCAGCAAAAATGAAGCAGCAGACACGATTTGGCTGCTCTTGCTGCGTCCGGTGTGCATTAATCAACATTGATTGTTGCACCACAAATTGTCCAATTGTTCATGTCTCGAATTCATACTTTTTCAGAGGATAGCAGAGATGCAAGTGAAAGACGAAGAATCACACATAGAAGAACTACTAGAAAACAAGTTGAACTTATATATAATAGTAATATTAAAAAAATGCTTCTGAAATCAAATTTCATCCATGGAATTGATAGGCAGAGCGATGTTAACATCTTGCTTATGTCTACAACAAAAATGCAAATAGAGTATGCTAAAGATAACTAAAATACATTAAGAGATGTGAATGCCTTTATTATCAATGGTTGTTTGTGTTGTCAGTTAAGATAAGTGGTTAAACACAGAAAACATAGTGTATTTGTCACCTACGAAATTGCCTTTACTAATAAAAAACGAAACACAGTCACTAGGTAAACAGTTTGCATCATTGTGGTCATTTGTTATCAGTACAAGCAGTTAAGTGAAATTGAAATAGACTATAAAATACAATTTATGATGCACGTTCACAAAGGTGGCAGTCATCAACCTGATGAGTGTTTTTGTACCGCTTGGTGTCATTTTTCATAGTCAAACCCCACCGAAAAAATAAGCTAAAGACAAAAACAACAGATGGTAATAAAAAAGTACCGAAATGACGAATATTTTTATTAGCTTTGCAGAAAGCCTGAAGGCTTCAGAGTGATGTATATGTGCTGTCATGATTTTTTTATGTACTGTGAGGTCTGGATTGATTTTTCTCTCTGTAACTAGAAAACATAACAGCATCAGGTATGGGTTTATCTCAAGTAAAAAAGCAGAAGCTCTTGGTTTGTTTGTGTGATAAAAGGGGCCTGACATAGATATATTTTTATTAAAAGTTTGTAAGCATTTAGATATCTAACCACTGCTTGAGACCTCTGGTATTAACTCTGAACCTGAGGGGTACCTTCAGGTTCAGAGTTAATACCAGAGGTAACTCAACAGCAGTGATAAACCATACATTAATGACCAAGAATATAACAATGTATCATATCAAATATAACAGCAGAATCTAGTGAAAAGCTTAGCCACAAACTAGTTTTGAAAATGTCTCTTAACTATATTTTACAAGTACATTCAAACATGCTTGATTGAGAGTAACCCCCGGCTCACACCGACTCCTGTCTTACCATTGCGGTGCGGTGGGTGCGGCGCCGCAGTGATTCCAAGTCATTAAAAAGACGTAAACCTCTCTCACCGGCTGCTGAGCTGTCCGGCTGCGGTTACCGAGACACTCCGGAGCTGCAGAAAATTCAGCAAGAAAGCTATCCTTGCGGCGTGCCGGAGCCCTCCGCAACAAGCTCTTGCAAATATCCTTATTTGGGCCGTGTTATCGCGTGAAGTTACGGGAACTCAAGTGAACTTCTGTTCTCGCTAGTTAAATCTCCGGACCTGTTGCCGGAGCCGCAGAGCTGCACCGCACCGCACCGCACCGTAGTCAAAAGGGCGGTGTGAGAGGGGGTGTGCGGGAGTTGCGGTCTCCGTCGGCTCGGTAACCGCACCGGAGCCAGTGTGAGCAAGGGGTGAGAGCAACAGAAAGAAAACAACATTTCCACAGGTCTTTCACATCCAGAAGCCTTTGGAAGCCACCAATCCAACTGCCTGAACCAACCTAAAAGTCTGCTTTCAGCTGGCTCTGATTGGCTGAAACTACCTTCAATCTATCCCATTGCAGAGTTATGGGCCCGCGTAACCACAAACAGCGCATAATGGTTAGGGTGAGCGTAAGGGTCACGGTTAAACTGTAGAAGTTCATGGAAGTCAATGGGAAGGCCCTGCACAGATAATGAGACAAGTTATGCATGTGTTTGGGTGGATGTGCGGGTAAAAATGTATAGTTGCTCAACAGTTTTGAATTCAACACTACTCATTACCATTAGTGACCCAGAAATTGAGTATAAATGTTTCTACATGAGAATATGCACTGATGGTTCCAACTGTGCCAAAATGGCCACTTTGGAAACCTCGCATGAACTTAAAATAAACTGAGGTAAAAAAAAGCACCTCTTTAATTCTGTTCAGCTTCAGTTTAGTTTTTTTCGGTTTTTAACACTTTATTTACACAATTCAAACAAAAGAATAAAATATTAATGTAAAACAAGTGTAGGTTAAAAATGTACTGTTAATGTAAAAACAAGAGTCAGCTACAAATCATTAAATGAGGAGCTTGTTAGATATTAGTTGTCCTTAATCTGACACAGTACATAAAATTTTCTTAAAACCCCACAGCTGAATACAATCCTCCATGTTCTGTGTGGCTCTGTGGAAGTGAAACTCTAGCCTTATTCTGAGTTTAACGTTGCACCTCCACAGAGCCACGGCATCAAGATAAGGTCCCTCCTGCAGTCTGTCTCTGCAGGACAAGTAACTGGCCATCTTTGCTTCATTGATAAAAAGCTGTAAAAAAAAAAAAATGTCCCAACAAGACAAAAAACACAATTTAAAAGGCTAAAATGTGTCTTGTGCATTCCATAAAAAACTTGGAACACATTTTCAGACAGACGGCAGAAAAATTAGTTTGTGGCGATGTCACCGGGTTAAATCCTCCATTGTAGATCACCACTGGCTTGCTTTTTTTTTAAGTGTTTCTGTCCAGATGCAGACGGGCCGGTTATGAAAATGTCTTTGGATAATTGCTTTTGTGCAGCTATGGTAAAGGGCTTTCTGTTCCATATTTGATAAAACCGTTTTCTGTGGATCCTGGCTGGAGAGTAGAGGTCAGCTTTGCTCAGGGAAGCAAGGATCCAGGATCAGGCCAGGAAAGGAGTACATCGGATCCTGATTATTCTGACCCTGACAGTACGAACAAAGGAGGCTCCTCTCCTTGGTCGACAGCTTTTCTCTCTAAAGGTCCAGGAAGCGCCGCACCAGCCTGGCAGACCGTACCCTTAGAAGGGGAGGTCTTTGTGAAAACAATGTCAATATATTGTACTTTATTTTGAAAGAGAGTTATGGATTGCAAAGAATAATTTTAGAGAGTTGCCAATGCTGACAGTGTTGTGAGCTTTTAGGCAAAGTTAGAATTTTTTTTTTGGCATCTTCATTTACTCTTCATCAGTTAATGACACATCCCCATGAATATCAAAAGTGTTTTTTTTTTTTATTTGAAACCAAATTTATTCAAATAGACATTCTGGTTGAATAGATACACTTATTTAAATGGGTCATGTAATTTTGAGCGCAAATGGGCTTAGTACGAACATAAATGTGAAAATGAAGATGATGCTTTTTCAAGTTTGATAAAATCTCTTTATTCTCTATTTCATGTGCAGGTTTACCAAGAATCCTTGAACAAAAAAACTATTTATTTAAAGTATTATTTTTATTCACTGTGTCCTTGAGTGCTGTATCGAGCAGGAGATCAACCTTTGAAGGTTGGAAACATCCCCAGGATCATTATCACGTTGGATAAATGCATATTGTTCTTTTCTTTAATATTTACACTGTATGTTGAAAGTCCTTAGATGCACTCAATTGCTATTGCTGACTATTGAATCAGTAGCAGATTCTGCTGTAACCTGAATTGTAAATACTGTTACCATATTTCTCTCAATTTAAACAACAATCTACTTATTTCTTTCAATGACTGAGCAATTATCAAATAGTTCACGCTGTTCTTTTAATAAGACAGAGAAGCATAAATGCCTGTGTTTGCTGCAGAAATGACACTGTGATTGCAGAAGTCATTAAATGTTGCTAGCTGACAGCTGTTTGGGGTTATTCATGAAATGATCGAGTGAGAGCCAAAATTGGAAAGATGAGGCGAACAGGAGGGGATGCAAATCTGCTGATGAAAGGAACGCTCAAGTTGATTAACTTTCCTTGGACGATTACCTCCAGGTTCAGCTGGTTTGCTTTGTTTAGCAGAATTTAGATGCTTCTCACTGTTTCTCTACTAAGACATTACAGGTTGTCATAGCTTATTGCTGATAAGTGTTCTGTAACTTTTTCAGCATTAAGCTATTTGTGTGACCATTTTAACGCAACCATTCAACTCTCAAGATTACACGTCCAGATGTCATGTCTTAAATCACCACTAATTTCATCATATTGTGCATTAAAATAAAGAAACCTTTTTCAATACCCAAATCATTTGTTAAAATATAAACATAACATGGCAGGTCTAACATCTATACCACCTTCACCAGGAAATACTTCCAGGAATAAAACTACAGTGCACGGCCACTGACAGTCTCTATGGAAGTGCTCTCCATTGCAATAGAGACATCCCACTAGATTTAAACCACAGAATTAGACATAGTTTTTGACCTAGAGAGCAAGCGTTCTTTACCGCACAAAGTGCAGAAACATAAAGCGATGTTGTCTCCTTACTGAAGTTTGCCTGCTTCTGCCATAACTGAGCGGTCCCTTCTGGCCCTGGTGTTACACCTTGCCTCTGCCGTGGATTAAGACAGGAGATCCAGGTTAAGTAAAACTTAAAGAAAAAATTCTTTGTTGGGATAGTGATTGCCTGGGTAAACTGTGTTTAAAAAAGGTTTGGTGTTAATATTTACTCCAAAAGGAGTTTGCTTTAATTTTATTGTGCGTGCATTTTATTTCAGTGTATTCCTCGTACGCAAACCAGTCTCAACTCCATTTATATATACGCTCCTGTTGGCTCTGCTTGTGGACTTTTTTCTGGCTCGTTCTCAGAGTGGGGTTGGATCGTCACCTATTAAACTTTGCAGCCAATAGAACAACAGCCTGAGAAAGGGTGCGCTTGTTTTCTTCAACTGGGCTTGAATGTAACACCTTACTAATAAGGTGTAAGCCCATCTTCTAAATTTTAGTTTGATGAGCATCAGCTCATCTACAGCGATTTCAGTATATAAGCTCATTAGGAAGCTCTAGGAAGCATTCTGGACACTGCAGGTGGGAGATTTACGGACTGTAGCAAAAGCAATGTTGGATACATGAAGCATGTTGCTATTGCAAACCTGGAGAGCACCAACAGTCCACTAGGGAACATAATTACAGTTCCTTCCTCGCAGCAGTCGTTAACCATCACTACTTCCAAAAACTCAGTGATTACATTACATCTCTGCTCCCCTAGTCACATTGTTTTGCGGATTTTTCTAAATAGCTTGTTGCTAATTTTGTATTCACAATTATAAATGACCATGTTTTAGTCTTAATCACACTTTGTTTAATCTGTAAACAAAATACACCGTTTTCTTTCAGTGTAAAATATCTTCTTCTCTTCTTCTTCTATTTTCATTCTTTTTTTCCTGTTTCTTTAAATAGGAGTTTTATTGACCCTTTAGGATATCTGCTCTGCACATCACACTATACAAACACACCCAGACTCCCAAAGGCATGCACAAGAGTTCCTGTGTCCACATGACGAAGACAGGGCGGATCATCTCAAGCTGTTTGCTCTTTATTCTCGACTCAAGGACACAGACCTTTATCAGGGTTGACCAGCGCCATATATCCCACGTTCTTTGCCTCCAATAGGCCTTTGAGTTATGGGCCCCTGCTGATTCCCCCTAAAGGCCAACCGGATGAAAGCAGGGGGAGAGATGCACCGTGCACTTAACACTAAGCCCACAGCTCCAGACATACCCCCATCTATCACTGTCAGGCCATGAGCGACCTCTCTTTGCCTGCCAGTCTGCTGCTAAATTACAGGCCAGCCCTGAAGTACTTACATTTAGTTGAATTATATTGACCAGACGTCGGAAAGTGCAGCCGTTTATAGGATTTCTGGCTAAAAGTGAAGAAATATTTCAGACGTGGAAACTTCAGCTATGTATGAAAAAGAGTTATGAGTAAAAACATCTCTGTTGCTTAAGGCATGAGAATCTAATGCCTGGGAGGGTTGTAAAAAAAATGATTGATCCTTTTTGAATGATATTAAACCCTTTTGATGCTGTAAACCCTTTGTTCTTTGCAATGTGGGCCTTCTACAATAAAGGCCCTTTCATCTAAAAATGCAGAGAAGCACTTTTTTTCTGTCCCTTTGTTGCTTTTATGAAATTGGCCCACTAGTCCAGATTTAGAGTGTAATTACATAACCAAGCTAATAATGCAACATTTTTAGTCCTAGTTTTTTCTTCCCTTTAAAGAAAATTTTGTAATTTAAAAGCAGCAGGCTTTTAGTTGATAGCAGTAGAGGTACACAATTTTCATTCAAGATTTTTAGGTCACACTTGGTGATATTGCAATATTGTTTTCAATTAATGACAGCTAGAGGGAATTCGGGTGTGTTAATCTCACTACTGAATGTGTCATGGTGACTGTATATAGGCTAAGAAGATTATAACCCACTATACTATATACTATATACTGTAACTGCTTTTATTCTTGCTGTTTTCTTCAAGTTTGTCTTTTGCAATGTTCCCATCAATGCTTCTGAACATTGTTGGAAGCTCAGTGAAACCACTATGACTCAGAATAGATGAAATTATGAAAATTACTCAATTAGTCGGATGTTTATTCACAGCCGCACACTGACCAGTGAGGCAGTCATTTAAAGTCGCAGCATGATTCACGGAGGTCTGGAAAATCCAAATAATTGCCATGAATGACAAACAAATTGTGCATTTGTCTTAAAAAGAGGTTAGCTTTTGACCAGTTGAAAGGAACTAATCTTGCCTTGTAATTAAAGAATGTTATTTATTTTTGAGTAATTAGTATGTTTTTTTTCACCTCCTTGATTTATTTTTCATTCTCTTTGTTTTCATGTTTAGTAGCATTTCGTTGAGGTTTTATAGTGAGTCCAGAGTGTTCGTGTGTTTTTCCCAGGTAAGAGTTAAAGTGACATTAAGTGGATCTCTCACTGCCTGCCTGGTCATCTGTGAAAGAGCAGTCCTGAGTTAATGGGCTGCAGAAAAAGGGAAATTATGTTTTGCTAAAGGGATGTTTGTTATTTGTTTTAGGTTTATGTTAATTAGGAAGCAGCACATATGGAACTGATTTCGCATGTAATCTCCTTTGTCATCTGTGCCACTTTCGATAGTGATAGGAAAGCTTTGTCTAGAGCAGGACATTTTCCTAAAGACCCAATGTGCCGTATCTTTCATTTGCATGCTTGCTTCAACACACTTAAATTAAATAGCAGAATTAACTCCTCAGCATGTCTTTCAGTTCTACGGAGACCAAGTAATGGCCCATTCATTGAAGTGATTAATTTATGTGTAAGTGCAGAGATACATAAAAAGTTTGATGTAGAAACGCTTAAAGTTGAGGATCTCTGCAGTCATTGCAGTGAAAAAAAGGTAATGTTTGTGATGTGCTTTCTACTGTTTTCTTTTTATATGGTTTTTGGGGGTTTTCATAGCTTCTTCTCATTTTGCAGACTGTAGTGTCAGTGCTTTCTCAGGCAACATTCAAAGTAACATTAAGTGTAATGCCAACTATCATATTCATACATAAACACTAAATTACACATATAATGGAATTATATATATATATTAATTACACACAATGTTTGTATTAGTAAAATTTGTAATTTAATGGATTGTCTGAAATAAATGTATATATTCTCATTCCCAATGTATTTTTGGCTCCCTATCAATTTAATGAAAAGCTAACAGAGACAACGTTCTTCGGTATTTGAGGAATCCAATTTAAAGATGCACGTTTAGGAAAAAGCTTTTTTCTTTCACTTACATTATTTGTCAATTATTGTGAACATCAACATACATCAGCCTTGCACCTGGCACACAGTAGTTCAATTAATTTACTAAACTATGTACTAAACGTTTTAAGGAGATATTATTGCAAAAATGAATTGACAAAGAGTAATAGCAGTTGACTCAATATTCATGATGAATGTTGATAAGAGGGAAATTACTATGTAAGAAAACAATAAAAGAGGTTAACAGGATGACACGTGAATTTGAAAAATAAAAATAATTAAAATCAATTAATAAAATGATTATCATAATTTTTTTTTTGGAATGACTATGACCTGGATGACTGAGAACCTTAACCAGCACACATGAATTCCTAGCAGCACTCATAGTAAATGATGTTCAAAGGAAATTTCCAACATTGCTTGATGTTATTTACAGACATTCTGAAATCACAAAATCAGTGAATGTGTGACACAAAACTTCACCAGGAAAACTTTTAAAAAATTTAGATGATAAATGCATGGTGTAAACCTTGGATGAAACGTATAAAAATTTTTTTAAATCAGATGGATCAAAAGCAGAACTAGTCCCTCATTTAACAGTTGTTAACATTAGAAACAAAAATATTAAATAATGATGGAGCTTTATGAATTTATAGTATCTTGCATTTCTTTAAATTATTTGTTTTGATTAGAATAAGGCAGCTTGTTGGGAGCTGGAGAAATTCCACCTTTCTCCAGCAGAGTCCGCCATGGAACCTCTGAGGGAGCCTCCTGCACAGCTGCAGCTCGTCAAGATCATCAGAGGATCCACTACTTAAGCTGTCTTCAGACCTTGCCTCAACGCCGCAGTG
>NW_015150472.1:2200404-2209669 GCF_000732505.1 Cyprinodon variegatus
ATGTGTAATATTTATATTATTGTAAAAAATAAAACTGGAAGCAAACAAAATGAGCAACAAGGAAACATGTTCTCCACTTTGTCATCTACACCTTGATATTTATTTTCTCTAACTGTGGTTACTAGACTACACATGCACACATATGTTGTAATTATGGTCCGAACAGCTAAGTTGAAAGAAACAGGATGAGGATATTCTCAAAGCTGATATTATCACACATTCCTTTGATAAGCATTTATAGCAGTATCCCATACTGTGGGTCTCCATGGGGCTTAATTCATTTAATACCATTGCCTTGAAGGCAGAATGGTTTCAAGAATATAATTTTATCTAGTTTATACTCTTCTTTTTGAACATTAAAAAAGGGGGGGGAAAAAAGAAAAAGAAGAGATCAGGTGGAAAAGACAGAAGCTGCCTGCGTGACAAGTTGTTCATTCTATATTTCTATGAAATTGAAAACCAAAAAGGACATGAAGGCAACCAGAGTGAAAGCTACAGGTGACTTTAAAATAAAGGGACAAAAAACTGAAGCTAAAATACAAATGAAATTAAAGGAATCTATATGGAACACTCAATGGTACAATAAAAACACATGGTGGTCATTGGTTAATTAAATATTCCCGAAGTTCAAAATGTTCCGATGAGCATCATTGGGGTAGTAATCTTAAAATGGAACGCATATCCTCTCTCAAAAACCAGCCATAACCAGTGTTTTTTTGCATGGTTATTGAAAGACAAATGAAAAAGGAATAATCAGATCAACAAATTTTTGATCAACAAATGACTTTAGTACATTTGGAGGCCTTTGATTGTGGCATGACCTACCTTTTGGAGTCTTTTCCACCAGTTGGTTTATCCCAGTAATGGTTAAAAAAAAAAAAAACTCCACTAGATGTCCCTGTGTTATTAAAGTTTTAGCATTTTAAAATGCTCGCAGAATCTCAAGATTGTGATGGTGTTCTAAGTGACAATAATAATCAGTAGAACATACTATCATTAACATGAGAGGACTATGACAGCAGAGTGAGCAATAGACTAGGCAGGATTCAATCCCCAGTCAGCCAAAGGGATATCCCCTTGGCCATGTAGCCAAGGTGCATGATCAGCCGGATCTGTAGTGACAGCACCCCACACTGTCACACAAGGATGAAGAGAAGATTTCCTAACCCCGTAATGCCAAAAAGAGAGGCAAATGAAAAAAAAAAACTTGTTCAAAAATTCAATCCAAACCCAAAGAAAGCTACTCACAGAAGATGGAAATATTAAGACATTCAGAAATTAAATGTTCCTGATTCGGTATTTGAAGCTCCCATTTCTGTAAAAACACCTTTGCAGTATTTCATATAGCTTTTTAAAAATGAGATTCTTCAGCATATTGCTCTGCACACCATTTTTACTCTGCCCGGGAATTCAGGGATTCAACCCGTTCAAGCCATATGGATATTGAAAATGTCCTTGCAATGCCACTCTTCATGGGTGTCTCCAGCTTGCTAGCCATGGATTATTAGAGGAACCTTGATTCCCATGACAACCTGATACATAACTAATACAATGCCAAGGAAATGATTCCAGCTCCTACACAAATGTATTAATTTCAACAACAATTCATTTCAATAGCAGCCCAGAACTTACAACACCCCCTCTTTAAGATGCTTTACAGGCAAAGTCCTCTGATTCCAGCCACTCTCTAGCATTGTGTGGAGACATACAATGGCCCTAGATCTTGCAAAATTGGCCAGTGTATTACCAGTAAACCAGAAAAATGGGTTTGCTCTGTCATCATTCAAGACCTATTGCTCTACCAAGGTACATCCATGTTCCTCAACGTTTCCACTTTGTGAGGAGGAACAAAAGCTATGTATTGGTACTAAAATCACATTATTGAAAACACAGATCCACAAGTTTCAGTTTTTTGTGACTACTGCACTTCATAAATTTTGACTTGGTTCAAAATGTCAAAGCAAAACTGTATATCAAATGCATTGACACTGTTAGACCGAGTCAAATAGGTGGACCTTCACTGATGACAAAGAAGCATTGATAAACACCTCCAGAACCTCTGATTTCAGGTCTTCAGTGTTTCAGTCTGAAAGCGTTGAGATGTTTTTACGATAAATTGGTCAATGTGAGCAATGCATGTAGCATCATACCAATTACAGATGTCAAACGATGAAGTAAAGATGCCAGCACCAAGACTGATGTCCCTTGCCTGTCACTCACCTATGAGTAAAAATCGTCATAAAGGAGGCAGTCGTTTTTCATGCTGATACAAGACCCCAGCAAAATTATGGTGATGTATTCTCTGATCTTTGGCTACATCCTTGACCAATTAATCTCAAATGCTTACTTTGTTTTCTAGAGGGACTGTGTCCTACTGAATGAGAAACCACTGAGTCTCAAAAGGTTTTGTCTGGCAGTTGTACACAGGCAATAATCTAGCGTCAAATGTTGGCCAACCATCATCTTGTTCTCCACCACAAATGTTGCTTCAGAAGAAACATTACACCCTAAGAAGACCTTTGCAGCCACATACACATGTACATTAGTGCAACTTTGAACATTTCCCATTTCACTGTGACAAACAGGGCAGGTAACCTTTGACTAAAGGGAGTGTGAAGGTGGACGTGTCAAAAGAGCAAATTCTTTTCTATGTTTCCGAATGCCCACCAGCAGTGTTTTATTGCCTCTCAACAGAAACAAAGGCACTCTAAGATCTAAAAACATGCTATTTGTTCTGATACAGTACAGTAAAACTGTTTAGAGCATATTCTTTCTACAGTTGCAAGGCAAACACAAAAATAGCATTAAGGTTTTACCTATTTTTTACCTATTTTTTCCTTTTTACTTGTCTGTTTAGAGTCATATCAAAAATAAAAAATGTTGAATATCTATTCTCTGAATCTGCATTCAACTTTATTGCATAGAAATAAATTATTTCTTTAACATTACCTGGGTTCTTCCCAGCATCTGTTTGGAATTTTTTGTAACTGACTCCATCACAAATATATTCGATGTTAAGATCATTGATGTGTTGAATACATACTTTTTTTCCCTATATGGGTTCACAGCCATCAACATAGAATTTACTCATAGGAAGCAATTTTGGAAATCTCAATCTTTTAACTTACAAAGGCTGTAGGTAACGTGTTTGTATTTGAACCATCCTTTGCCTGTGTTGGGGGTAGTTTTAAAACCTGTGGTTGCCATAGAGACCAGCTTGGCTAAGGGAGCTGGGGGAAACATAACTTGAGTTTGTCCAGTTATTGCTCCCCATGTCCTCCAAGTGAGAGCCACCACCTTTAACTAAATCCTCCATTTATGGATGGGTACATAGCTGTGTTGTGTGTGCACATTGAATTCTTTCAGGTTCTAACTTGTGCACCCATTAACCATATTTATTGGCACAATTCCTCAGTGGTGTCACAGAAGGAGCAATATTAAAATCCCCTAAAGACATTTTGCCATTACTCTATTAGTGTTTGCTGTTTTCATTGTATTTTAAACATAAAACTCATTAGGTGACTTCACCTCATAGCACTGCAACCTTAAACACCCAGAGAATATGGAGGATTATGTGACTGGGTAGAAAAGAATCAAAGCATTTATAGCAGCAGATAAACTTACTAAGCTCAACATGGGCCAAAAAGTGGATAAACATCTTAATAACATAGTCAAAATGCATCAAATACAATTTCGCTGCTTTTATAATAAGAAAACTTGACTTTTTGGTCCAGAAACAATAAACCACTACACAGGTTAGTCAAAGTCAATTAAAAATCTCTCCATACAGCTATTCCTCACACACACACTAAACAAAGTCTAATAAAGGGATTAGATGCAGCTATAGAGGAACCTCATTTGTTTCCTCTCATTGATGTTTGTGTTGTTTGTTTTATTTAATTTTATTTAGGTCAACAGAGACAGCCAGTGCAAAGCAACCCCACTTACAGCAAAAGTATCTAAGTCTGACTATTGATCGAATGTATTTATGTACATTAGTGCCTAACTGATATTGACTCTTTCCCTGTCAGACAGGACATATAAACTTTGGTCATACAGCTTGTAGAAGCATTAGTATTATTCTTGAGTATTGATTTTTGACATCTGAAGGATATAATGTTTGCTGGATGCTTTTAGTCCTGAAGATGCAGGTTATTTGGTAACATTTCCATTGAGAAAATTAGATGATCTCTTTTAGATTAGCATAGCCCGTAGAAGATGCAGTGCAGTTATGAAAGATGAAAACTAACATGCTGTTAGAGGAGGTCTAGCAGCAAATTGGATTTTTGTTCATGGATTCATTGTTCACAGAAAAATGAATTTGTTTCATTTAGTTTTGAGTTATATAAGAAATATTGTATGTCAGGAACGCTGTAAAACCTGTATAGCTCGTGCCATAAACATATTTTTAGATTTATGTTTAAACATTACAGTAGGAGAAGCATTTTGTATTATTACTTTATCACTATAACAGATACTGGACTGAGGAAACCTTTGCAGTGCTTCTGAGTTAATAAAACAGTGAAACCTTGAATAGTGAATAGAACACAATTCTCATAAAGTTGTTGTTTATATAAATTTCATATAAGAAGTGTGAACTACTGCTCAGATCAACATCAGATGTAGACCTTATTGTTTGACTGTTTAGCAATAATTGTGGTGTTGGAATATCATAAGTTGACTGCTTCTACAATCAATGACATACATTCAATGTTGGATAATAATAATGTCTAAACTATTGTCACATTGTGCATTACACATCAATATTGATGTGTAATGCACAATATTGAATATTTTTAAGTTACATAAAAAATAGTTCTACGTAAAAAGATGAGTTACTTGACTCCAGTTCATTGAGGCAATCAGTTTCCACATAAGTATTGATTCCAAAGAACTTACTTGGGTTTGCACAGCTGTTGATCAGGATGTGACACTAAAATATATTTTTAAACAATATTCTTTATTGCTGAAACACAAACATTTATTTTATTTGTTTTATGTGCATTTAATCTGTATCATAATTTAATTAGCTCTTCTGAATTGAGTCACAAAAATAATGAATTTTGTGAACATTGATTTATTTTTACATATACCTCTTTGTTACGATGTGGTGGTCAGTAAGACAAAACCTATCCTAATTTATCCTATGGATAATGAACAGTTTGACACAAATACATAAACATACCTTTTAAAATTACACCGTTAAGGAAGAGGAGGCTGTCAGTTGGCTCCATAGCCTTATCACTGTATCACAGCAGGTAGGCTAGAACATAGCCGTAGAGGTGGTTTTGTTAGGATCCATACTGGATTGGGCTTTTGTTTCTCCAAGCCTCCCCGGAGAGGTAGCCACGAGCCTGCAAGACATGACTGAATGTCAGCTTCCCTGAAAAGGAAGATCCAGCGGCTGTCTCAGCAGGATGCGGTTTAAGGAGGCCTACAATACAGTGAAGCAGGATGCAGCAAAAGCCCTGCCAGAAAATCATATCTGAAAAGAACACCACACACGTTTTTGGACAGGAAAGAGGAATTTGTTTTTTGGTAAGTAAGGAAATTAAAGGGATTTATTTTTTTTTTCAAAACAAATCAATCTAGATTGAATAGTTCTCTGTCAACTAGACGAGCAAAAACAAATGATACAACTTCTTGCAACTTCAAAAGTTAGAAATGTTTTGCAAATTTGATGAAAGGTATTAGACAAGTCCCAGAGGGTGGCTGTCATTAAGTGATATAAAAAAACACAAGCTGGTTTTGAAGCAAGGAGCTCTATAATAAGATGTTTTAAAGTAGGACAGAGTTAACTGTAAAGACGACACACGTATAGCTGCTGGAGGGGGTTTGGTTGTCAAAAATGTAAAAATAAGGCTAAAAAAAAAGCAAATGTACAAGTGTGAATGCTCTGGGTTTTAAATGAACCGTTGAATAACACAGAAAAAGGAGGGATGAAGCAAAATGTTCCATTTATTGTTGTTCCTTTGGAGTGGGTGGTGCATCTTACAATAGAGATGGTGACTGCAGGGCCTTTAAGGCATCCTAACTAAAAAGGGGTTGACCTAAATGTTCACGTTTCTGATTAAAAGGATTCCTACTCAGCATCTTTTCTGCAATTGAATTCCAAAGAAAAGAAGATGTATGTATGAAATGTGTCTAACACAACAGGGGGAATTATAGACTAGGAAAGCAGCCAAATAAGTTTTAAAAGAGAATCAAAAATATGTAGACTTAAAGTTCCACAGTAATGAATGTCATTTCAAAACATGAATCAATAGGCAGACTTCCGTTCTATTAATTTCCACAACATGTGTCGTCTGTATGTCATAAACCTAATTACCCATGATGGATGTTAGACAAGTTTCTGACAATTACAATTAGTTGATCTTTACCCGAACGGTGTATTGCTTTCTCTTTTCCTTCACTCTCAGCAGCTCTTCCCTTCATCTTGTCTTCGAATAGTTTGACAAAATAAACCCACAACATGCTGATGAATTATTTAAATTCGACTCTGTGATGTATGCAGGCAGAGTTGCAAGAGAGCAATGTGGTTATTACTACCAGCAAACCTTCTTCCTCCAGCTGACTGAACCTCGAATTCAACCAATTACGATCTGCAGCCCTGCAGCTCTTCAGCACCAAGTGGGAAGAAGAAATAGGAGCTTCTGCCTACATTATCCAAATATGCTGCAGTCAAAACTGCTGCATCGCAAAGATGGAGCTGATGGGGGTTTATCAATTCATAGTGTAACGAACAGCTAGTTATCATCATTCAAGCCATGGAGGTCAATCAGAATTTGCTGACTAGAGCTGGGAAATAAGATTGTGCAGTATTGTTAGTATTTAAAATTTGATTACAAAGTATTATGATCTTCAGCTGAGGTTACCGTAAATTATGCAAGTTTTCATTTATTCTTGAGACCAACCCGCAGATACTAAACTAAGTTAAGATCTCGAGGCCACTCGTCAGAGTATTATTCAGCTTTTTCTCAGTTCAGCACAATGGCAATCATTGAATACTATTTCCATGAAGGGATATAACTTGCCAGCATGGATGTAGACATATTCAGAGCAGTGGTTCTCTTTTTTTTCTCCTCCCCCTGATTATTTCACCTCTGTGAAGAGTGTCTTGACAGACCTTATCTGTCTCTCAGTAGTAATTTGATAGTGCAAAAAGGGTTAAATAGCATTCTCACAGTTTTGCTTTAATATTAGGTGGACATTTTCAATACAGTGATATATGTGATGTGTTTTGGCAAATAAGCAGTGATTCTAAAGCATCTCTGGGAGCAGCTGGTCAGCAGTGTGTTGAGTTTCTGCATCTGGGTGACCTATTGAACCAGATTAGATTCTCTTGAGAATATGCTCTATCTGCCTCCTGTTGACCACTGCCAACAAAAGAATGTGGCCATCGACCCAATTATTACCACCCAAATGTGTCACTTTAATTCACTTAAATGAATTTTCTTCTCTTTTCTCCCAAACTTAGTTTTCATGTTTCATGGCTTTTTGATTCCCATTTTTCACTATATTTACTGCACTTTGCCTCTGATTGCTAATCTTAAATATTGAAAACCAGAGAGAAGGTACAAAAAAACTGAAAAGTAGAGGAAAGAATCTCACATTTAAATATGGAAACCAGAATCATAGAGTGTGTGGTCCATGGGCAAAATTTATATAAATATCAACCCTAAGTCTGTTAGTATATAAAAGTTGTCATTAGGTCTCACCAATATGGCCTTAAAACATTGCAAACAAGCTTATAGTTAGTCTTAAAGGTCCAAGGAAAATATTGTCAAAATGGTCTAAATTAGCCAAGGTGTCTTGCTGATTCTGTAATAAATGCCTTTAGTGTTTATATGAGATCATATATCCAAAAACATTTTAAAACCTTTCTGAATCAGTCCACAAAGCCCTCTGCTGCAGCTCTACTTATTCTGACTTATTCTGAAGAATAACCATTCAGCAAACAACCAAAATTTACTTTGTTAAGGCTTTGCATGTTAACAATACTAGGTGTTTTATTATTAATTGAGACATTTATTATTTCACGAGCATTTTTATTTTTCTAGTTTTGGGTCAGTTCCCAGCTCCAGAGGGTAGTTTATCTTCACACGTTCTGCTAAGTTATGAAAGGTTGAATGCATAACAGAACATTTGAGTTATTTACAGTGATGTTGGATCTCCTGTTGTGTTCCAGCTGTGAGCTCGATGTGACAAATGCATGTGAATCAAATTAAAGTTAAGAGAGAAAAATCAGGACTTACTCGTGTTCTTCTCTGTTAAAATTTAGTCCACAAAATAGCTCCATTGCTTCTTCCTTGTTAGCCCTGTTAATTTCCTCTAACTGCTGTTTGATCTCAAGAACTTTTGTGAGATTTGCTATTTTATATCTCAATTTTCCTGAAGGACATCTGTTAGTGTGTGTGGTGTATACGGCCTTCTGATTTGGCTGTACATCACCCACTGAGGACTAGACCTGTTTTACCTATGATTTTTTATCATGTGTGGCGGGGACTCTGAGATTATGAAAATCACGCAACAGTTTTTAAAATCTTGCAGAGGGAACCTGCCATAACTCACATGAGTGCAGACTTTTGAGATCACTCCTTCCACATCTGTTTCAATTTAATTCCATTCAGTTTATTTCTATAGCGCCAATTCACAACACAAGTCATCTCTCTTTACAGTTTAACCAGATAATACAGTCAATTTGATTCTAAGTTTTCTATCTAAGGAAAACCAGTTGATTGCATAGACTCATTGACTCAAATGCAATCCCTCACACCAAGCATGCTTGCAGCGACAGTGGAGAGAAAAAAACTCCCCTTTAACAGGAAAAAAAACCTCCAGCAGAACCAGGCTCAGTGTGAGCGGCTATCTGCCGAGGCTGACTGGGGTTCAAGGAGACAGAAGCAGATATACAAAAAACAGCTGTAAAAGGCGGCCCCATCCAGGAAACACACAGCCAGGCAGCTGAGTCCGAGCCATCTCCCATGTCAGAGGATGAAGAGAGCACATCCAGTTAGTCACAGTCAGAGAAACAGGACTACACTGGAAAACAGGCCGATCTCCAGCATCTATAAACAAGGGTGTTGATGGAAGCAGCACAGCTGATGTTTCTCTCCAGGATGACGTCACAGCCAAACAGGAACAGACAAGGCAAAGCTACTCTGAGGAAAAGCAGAGAAAGCAGAATGTTAGAGATTGAACTTCTGAAGAATAGGAGAGTAGAGAGAGAATGAAGCAGAATGATTAAATGGGGGTCCCTATGTCC
>NW_015150472.1:2209980-2216811 GCF_000732505.1 Cyprinodon variegatus
GATCTTAAATTCTATTCTGGATTTAACAGGAAGCCAATGAAGAGAAGCCAGGCTAGGAGAGACATGATCTCTCTCTTTTAATTTTCATCAGAACTACAGCATTTTGGATCAGCTGAAGGCTTTTAACTACAGCTTGTGGACTTCCTGATAGTAAAGAATTACAATAGTCCAGCCTTGAAGTAACAAATGCATGGAATAGTTTCTCATCATCACTCCTGGACAGAATATTTCTAATTTTTGCAATATTTCTCAGATGAAAGAAGGACATTCTAGAAACCTCTTTGATATGGGATTTAAATGACAGGTCCTGATCAAAAACAACACCAAGAGTTTTTACTCTATTATCTGAAATTAATTTAATCCCACCCAAGTCAAGTGACTGACTAATCAGCTTATTTTTCAAAGACTCTGGTCCAAAGACTATAAATTCTGTTTTGAAGTTTCACTACAATACTTTACAAGTTTACAATTGCCAGTTTCCTCACAATTAAATTATCCTTTGCCCCAAAATAATAGATTTTGAGCAACCACTTTGCGTAGATTAAAGGGAAAAAACTCCAACTGAAGTTACTTCATTTGGTTCAAAGAAAAAAAACAGTTGCATTTGAGGAAAATGATTGTTGCTTAAATTACCCAAGGTTCATTAAACATATTCACACTGATATAAGAGCATGGTAAAATTAATATTTTTCCTAACATAAACTGAAAAACATTAGGCTCACAAATAACAATTTCACTACTTACTTGCTATTGAACTCACTCTACTGGCCTGCATTGATAAGATTTGTAGCCAAAGAGCTAATTTCACCAATTTTTTAGGATGGCTATAAGCCACTTATCCATTCTAAATAAATCAGCCCATGTCCTGGCTATATGTATAGTCCATCAGATTTCAATTATTTAATTTACATATAATCATGTTTGATACTCACTTTCTGTGTTATTGATAAAACTACTAAATCTCATTTTGTGAAAATTTGTTTTAGAATTAACTATCCGCCTTGTGTTACAATGAAAAATCTGGGTCCCATTATCCTAACATTTTTAGCCTTATAATATGTAGTATTGTTATTTAATCTAATACACAAGAAAAACAAAATTGTAGTTCATTTAGTCCCTTTTTTAAAGACAGCAACTCAGAAAAAAAACTTTGGTGTTTAGTTTTTAATTTAGGAATAATGTGGATCATATGTGACAAACTATGGTTCTTAGAGACAATAGATTACAGAAAGCAAAACCTAACTTCACCTTAATCATCCAAAATCAACTTTTTACTTTACTCCTCTCTATGGGTAATATATCACTGTGAAGTTTTTTCTGTTGCTCACATAATAAAAAAACCCTTATCATGTTCAAGTCCCAGACTAAAGTGAGGTTTTGTTTTCTCTTTTTATCTTAGAGATTCCTTATCTGTGACAAAAAAAGATCCAATCTGGGATTATGTATTGGTATAACTTCAAATTCAACCACAGTAGGAAAGGTAAACAAGAGTAGTAGTAAATACTTATATATAGATAAATAAATATCAAAACTTCCAAAGTTTAAACTGTAGCATATTGGACTGACCCCATGGACAGCGAAGTGAAACATAATTAATCATCTGAGTGTTCACATACATATAAATCATGCTTTAGGTATTTCTACATCCTTCAGTGAGGGTCTGGGGGTTCCCATGCTACCTCACGTAAGCATATTCTTGCTGCTACATCATGAATCACCCTTAACTGAATTACCATCTTTGCTTTTCTCTCTGTCTGCAAATACAATTTGTTCAAGTGTCCTTCTTTATAAGACTATTTAGCAACAACAAGGTATTATACGTAGATACACCATATGGAAAGAAAAGGCGTTTAATAAACAACCCCTGCAGTGGGAATGTTAGAGAATAATGTCAAATGTTTACATTATATGAAAAGTTGAAAATAGATGGTATTGCTCCTGGTTGCATCAGCACATATAGTATGTCTGACAAATCTCTTCTTTAACCCCACAGATATTAGATTCTTTGCACATATCTCACAGCTTTAAAGGGATATTATTGCACATTCTTACTTATGCTTATTTCTAATTGTTGTGGAATAATCCTACATTTGTAAAAGCAGCTTTTAGCCATCTTGACTCGGTCTTCATTAGTCTAACTTTTAAAATATTCCAAGGCTTGCGTTCATCCATCTTCCTTCTCCCATACTGGAGATGTTTTTAGTGGGTTCAGATGTGAGGATTGGGCGGCCCATGACAGCGTATTGATCTAGTGATGTTTCATCCACATCATGAGCGACCTGATTGTTTGGCATCAAACATTGTCCTGCAGGGGGGAAGAACAATCTCCACAAAGAAGGAATATTGTCAGGACAGAAGTAGGGAGAAAGAAATGTGAAAACTAAAAACAAAAGAAAACAACAGCCTTTCTGTTGCAGCCCTGATCACAATCAATTTTCTAACCTATAACATGCTGTTAAAGCTGAAGATTAGACTCAGTAAGATATTTTCTCAATCAACACTTCTATGGTCCTGTTTTTATATAGCTTTGATCCAAGTGCAAAATGCATAGATATGAACCAAGTGATTGTAAGTCCGGCTTTTCTTTGTTTATCGTTTATGAAGACCTTTGATCTACCTGTTCTCTTAGATGGAATATTGAAATGCTTTTATAGTTGCTGAGTTACATTTAAATGATTTAAGGTTTAACAGATTCAGTGTGAGTCGTAATGACCTCAGCCCCTCAATTTTCCTTTCCTGTCATGTTAAAATCGCCTCATCTTTTTATTCACCTCTGTTAATTATTGTGGTTTTCCAGATCCATTTTATTTGAGACACTGGATTAAAGTGGATCATACATGTAGAGCTCCTAATTTCTCCTAATTTCTGAATAAACTGCACCAAGCTCCTGTCTTTCTCCCAAGAGAAGCAGGTGCATCAGTAAAAATTGAGAGAGGATAATACAGTTTTTTTTATCAATTCACAGATACTGACCAGGAAGACATAAGTCAACTGTATTCTAACTGATTCAATCTTCAGCGTGAACGGATTTGCTTCAAAAATATATTAAAAAGTCAGTAATCAATTAGGAAATTATTTTATGAAAGCATGAACCCACACATATTCTCATTAATCTCAGTATCACAATTAATTGTTCACAGATAACCCAACATGTTCTTTTTAAATATCCACATTTTTACATTATGCTCTGGTGACTAGGAAAAAAATACAGAGTCAGATTATAACTCATTTATTTTGTAGTTTACTCTGAAGCTATCTTCATCGTGGGGCTGGAGCTAAAACAATATCAGGGTGCAGTTGGTCTGGTGGCGCTGACTGCATCAATGCAGAAAGAGAACCTTTATTCCAAACACCACAGCCCACCTCATACCTGAGGCTGCTGCTCAATTAGACTGCGCCAGGTTTTAAAAGGAAGGTTTATATTTTTATTAGTACGGTCCACTTTGTACAACCTGTTTAACCAGGTTCATCCTAGCTAAATTATTTAGCTGGGATGAACCTGCTCAGCTACAGCTCAGCTGTAGAGGTGGTCAACAGCACCAAATCCCTGAAGGTTCACATCACAGACAACCTCACATGGACTGTAGACACCCCCTCATTGATGAAAACGACACAAAAGCGCATGTACTTCCTGTGGAGGATGAGGAGAGCCCACCTGCCCCATCCATCCTCACCACCTTCAACAGAAGGTGACCAGCTGTCTCACTGTGTGATGTGGAGGCAGCAGCGCCTCAGACTGGAAGAGAGTAAGAAGAGTAGTGAGAACAGCAGAGAAGACCATCGGGCTCCTCTTCCCTCCATTAAAGATATTTCCTCCCAGCGCTGCCTGTACCGAGCCGGTAACATCCTCAATGACCCCTTACACCCCCATCACGGACTGTTCTCCCTGCTTCTCTCTAGGAAGAGGCTTCGAAGCATTTGATGCAGGCCCAGCAGATTCTGCAACAGGTTTTTCCCCACCGCAATCAGACTGTTAAACTGTTGAGAAAACTCTTAATCATGTCACTGACTCTGCATCACAGCGCTTTGAGAAATGGAAGTGTCATGAAAACTGTACAAAACGAAATTTAGTTTTTTATGTACTTTGTATAAACAGTGTATACAAAACGAAATTTTCGTATACACTCTGACAATAAAAGTTGTCTAAGTCTAAGTCTAAGTCATCTTAAAAATAGCTTTTAAATTTGACCCTTTATGACTAAAACATTGTTTGATGGGCAGACTGACACCTCAGTGGTTCAGTGCCGATGTATCTATAAGCTTGTAGCCTATTTGACTTGTCTTAAGTTCGCACGGTGGCAACTCTAGATAAGGGGACAAAGGTTAAAGGGTGCTGCAGGTCTGTGTTTGCGCCACAAGTGGTACAAAAATGAAAACATTAATAGTGTAAATCAAGATGTCTCCCAAAATTGGATATTTGGAAGATATGACAAACAGTTTTAACATTAGGTTTACTTATTATTTGATTAGATTTAATCTTTGATATTCCTTAAGGTAACTTGAAATGTCAATGCTGTACCTTTAACACTGAGCCAGACTAAGATCATACCACAGAAGATGCATCACAGAATCTCCAAAATATGAAAATGTTTACTCTTTCAACATCTTATGCTTAAATGAACTTTGTATAATTTTTTTTATATATGTAGCTTCCTTTACTTGTTATCACTAGATGGAGTTGTTGTTGTTAGCTGGATAAATTAGAATTTGACCTTTGCTTTTTTTCATTGATATTAAATAAACACAAACCTGTGCAACAAAAAACTCATTGACTGCTTATTAAAACTGATTAGATTGATAAAGATTTCACCCTTCAAATTGGTTGATAGATTTTTAGATTGGTTTATATATAACATTAAAATATTTTAACAGTGTGCTCTCAGTTACAACATTCATATGTCCAAAATATGATTTTAAAAGAAGTTTTACAAACTAGTGGGGAAAACGTTGATAAACCTTTGGTAGTAATTATACTTGGGTGCATGGCCGGCGGGAGGCAGATCTAAAGAAAATGTATTAAAAATACTTTGCACAATTTCTAAAGCTCTTATGAATACTCTGGAAAATTATTTTGACTGTTTTTTATTTTACTATTACGTGTATTTGGATTTTACCTCAATATTTTGAGGCCTGATCAACACAAGTTCCCTAAAGTTACGATGTTATGGCACCGTCAAGCAAGCTATTGGTCCCCGGAGAGGTATCCTGCATGCAGCTGACTAGTAAATGTACATAGTCTAATGACAGAAACAAGGAGGACATATGGCACAGAAATGCATTTCGGATTCGTCCGCTTTAGTGATACTGTATCTGCATGACCTCAGAGCACACCTGAACATTTGGACACCTGTAACCAGGGCACCCTGGCTGTAGCTCAAAGCAAGAGACTGGTGCTGTTGCGCACTTTAATATCTGTTCATGCAGTTTAACGTAACCATAGTATTTGAGAGTTATTCTGATCTTGTGCTCTTTGAGTAATGGATGAGGAGAACTGCTCAATAACGTTTGAATAATATAATAATACAATTATTTCCTTGTGGTTTGCATAAAAGGTTTTTGGAGCTAATAGTCACATGTGACATAAACACACTTAAATTCAGGCCAGCTGAATAAATCTATGTTTTTATAGTGTTATTGTGAAGTTTAATTAATAACGCATATACATGTGTATTCACCTGAGAACTGATGATTTCTGTGTGTTACAGGCCCTGGTTGCATGCCCTGAAGTGTATATGACAATAAAATAGTGAATCTCAAACTATTTACTTATTTATTTTTATTATAATTTTAATAAGCCTATAGGCTCATAGGTCTTTTGCCCAAAAAGACCTAAAACGATTTCAAAGCACACCTTGTTCAAAAGTACTTCCAGCGGCCCTGCTTGAGTGAGTAAATATGCTTATATTTAGAGCATACACCATTAATCATACTCAAATCAAGTAAACTGCTTAAAACACAAATCTTCTACACGTCTGCAGAAAATGAAAGTACTACAGTCCAGAAGATCCCATGCTGCTTCTGTTTGCTAATTAAAATTTAATGCTTTACCACATTGCTTAGTATTCCTTTCATTCCCACCGCAAAACTCACAACACCAACATAAAAGAAGCCACGGCAAATGGGGGGATTGTTTCTCACCATTTCCACCACTGCGAGTGGAAAATAGGACAGCCACTCAATGCTCCTTCAAATTCCGCTCCAACTGCAATGAGACACAGAAGGATGCTGCTTCTGTCAAACATTTCTTTATCACAGTAAATCATGGGATGCAAACATTATTCTCAGCTAATTAAGAGCACTTTCCCCCGTGTGGGTTACTGGTAAAGATAGATAATATAGAAACACCTTGTTTATGGTTGCTTCTCCTGGGACATAAAGAAGCCACGCATCTGCACATTCAACACAGCCGGAAATGCATTTCATGATTAGAACTCTGACTCTTACCCCTATGATAGAGCAATTAAAACCCAGCGTGACATAGTTGTAAAATGGCTCACAGCACACCAATTCTGATCTGCTCAGTAAATAAATCATTACAGCTGAGCTCTGGAGATCTGTGAATAAGTGTGTGAGCTTGTAAAATAAACACAAGTAAGGATTTCAGCCAAATTACGATTAAACTAAACTCTGTTTCCACAAGTAGGAAAAAAAATTTCATTAACCCTAAACTGTGTATTAAGGAACATGTTGTCAGGTTTGACTCTGCAATGTTTCAGGCTATGTTCACACAGTAAGACTTGATTTTTTTTTTTTTTTTTTTTTTTTTAAGGTTCTCAGTCATCCTGGTTTTAGTCATTCCGTAAAAAGTCAAAAAATATCCACTGGACTTGG
>NW_015150472.1:2217420-2230108 GCF_000732505.1 Cyprinodon variegatus
GCTCATAGTGGGGCTTATGCTTTTTTCTGAATGCTTACCCTACCTGTGAACTTTTCGAAAATTTCTAAAATTATTAATATTTATAACAAAACCACCGACTGAGTTAGCAAAACTAAAAGCACAAAATTGCTTTGTACTAAGTTTGCAGTTTTGTGACACAGACTTTAAAACTGCAGGTACAATCCACTGCACAGCACTCTTTTAGCGCAACTGTAAACAAAACTTGTTTCTTTACACTCAATTTTCAAATGATCAACACAGTCATGGCAAAGATATACACATATATGGCTATTATACACTTTTCTGCCAATTTTCTGGCACACTGTCATGTATTAAAACTGTTTAAGATGATTAGTTCACCTTTCAATTAGCCTAAATAAGCCACATGTGAGCTGTCTGTGTGGAGTAGAATGTAGGGAGCAAGAAGAATGAGAGTTAGAGGCGGAGGAAGAGGATGAGGAGGAGAAGAAGCAGGAGGAAGAGGAAACCAGATATGTCATCAGAAGGGAGAATGTTAGTTCCTTTGGTCCGCAACTGGTTTACAGGTTATCCATTCTTCTCTCCCCCCATAGTCTCCTTTTTTGAATCCAATTGAAGTCGCTAACCCTTTTCTGCCTGGTGCTGGAAAGTCTATGCCAGTCATCCCCATCAACCTTTTACAGGCAATGGAAGAGGCATGTGGGGATATTGACCAGGCATCATGTCTGGCCTGGATAGGGCATCCCAGGAGATGTTTTTGTCACAAAACGGGACAGATGGACCCACTATTCAAGGTGAGACAGTCAGTAAGAAAGTTCAAAGTGTTTATTTTAAAACAAAAACGGACAGAACAGAAGCACAGAGCTGATGTGGATCTGTGGACCTGCAGTGACTGCAGGCAGGATCAGCCAATACACTGCCAAGGAGATGCGGCCCTGAGCTGCCCAGAGTGTCCCCAATGCTGCAGCCTCGGAGAGCATGCAGGCAACTGATCCAGGTCAAGGGAAAATAGATCAGGCAGGAACAGTTCCAAGATCCAGCGGGCCGTAGTCCGACCAGGTGTTCAGATCCCCCGAGGAACAGATAGATCCTGGGACCCAGGAATCCTCAGAGCGTTAGGTAGGTTCAGAGTCAGAACGGGTCCAGATACGCAGAGATGCAGACAGGCAGGATCAGATGCAGACAGGCAGCCTCAGTGGTTGAGGAACAGAGACAAGACATGGCACCGGGATTTCTGCAGGAACTTTAAACTGGTCTCCTTCTTGGAGCCAGGCTTACGGGAATAAAACTGATCCTCCCCACATTCCGAGCCAAAAACCCTGAGAGCTCCACAGAGAAGGACAAAAGCCCTCTCAATCGCCTGGCTGCCAGAAACCAGGACAAGGAATAAACAAAACTAATGAAGCAGACAAACTAACAGGCATAAATAAACAGACAGAAAACAATGATCTGGCCCCGATAGCTCGAGCTGAACCGAATATAAAGGAACAGACACAGATGGATGAAATGAGTGATAATTAGAAAACCGGGCAGAGTTAGGCAGGTGAGTGAAATGAACAATTAAGGTGAGCCATCAGGGCAGATCATGACATTTTTCCTTGGTGCCTTGGATGAGAGGACATTGCATGTGATGTGGATGAAGTCTAGTGGCCAGACCTCGAGAGACACACAATGTCTACAGATTTTTTTTTTACTCAGTGATTTTGTGTTTCGACTTAGAAAAAAAAAAACACATTTATTTGTTTTGATGTGTGTAAATAAACACCAATACTTGAAGTTGTGATCCCTGTATGTTTACAGAACTATGACAAAGGTATGACCTCAAACTGACATAGCCTTCCTTGTGCACAGAGAAAGCAAAGGCCAGATGTGTTTTTTATTTATACCATCAGTGTGAAATTGGCACATGTTGCTTATTAATATGATGGCTTGTGAGAGTTTGATACAAAAATACTATTTTAACAAGGATTTGAAGAGTTAAGCAAGGTTCATAAGTTTTTGCAAGGGTATTCCAGTGTTTTGCTGATTTGGTGAAATGTTTTCTTATTTGTGTGTATTTTTGCAAAAATAGCCAATAAATTTGTGCTTAAGCCATCAGAAAAAAAACTGTAAATAGGAATGTTTATTGAAGATTTTGGAACTGTATGCATATATGTAAAACTCTATGCATAATTTTGGCAAGGTTTGTGCAGTAAATTATTGATTACAAATTGATGAGTTTCATTGTTTCGTATGAAGAATATTTCACATTTATAAGGTATTTATTCAAAGTATCATGTAAACAAGTAAATATTTAACCAAAGTCTGAGCAGATCATTTATGTTTCTCAGATGTTTCAGAATTCCTCACAAATGGAAACACAAACCAGAGATCTATTATAGGTAACACTGCTCTTTAGAAAAAAGACGTTCAACAGAAAATATAATTTCAAAGAAAGAACATGATGTTCAAAAGTGGATTTCAGTCCTGCCCCGTGTGTGGTTGTGTTATCTGAGGCTAAGACAAACTCTTGAGTGGGGAAATAAGATTCCAAAGAGTACAGCTGTGTCTGAACAGGCATCTGAGTGTCTGCTCAGGGCTCAGCTCTTATCTTTACTCCACCACTGTGTATAAAACTGCGGTATTGGTGTCTGCTCTTGAATCAAGGAGCTGCACTGTTAAAGGAAGCATCTCTACACTCTATAGAAAACCAAACACCACACGCAGATGTCATATAATCTCTTACATCAAGCTGGGAATAGGAATCAAATTACCATCTCTCCTTTCAATCTGAGCTGTCCATCTACTTACAACATTTTACCATTATACCAGAACCCCCCCTAAATTTTGTCCAATCTCTATTAAACAAAATTGTAATGGTTCTCCCTTTATGGGACTCGGGATATTTAGTTTTCAGTTATTAGTTATTGTGTTTTGTTGATCTTAGGTTTGCACTATATCTAAGCAGTCTTTAGTTACTCTTTGTTGCCCCCCTTTTGCATGTTTTCCTTTCCCTTGGATTCTTTTTAGTTAGTTCTACTCACACCTGCTCCATATTCAGCTC
This sequence comes from Cyprinodon variegatus, assembly GCF_000732505.1. Taxonomy (NCBI): domain Eukaryota; kingdom Metazoa; phylum Chordata; class Actinopteri; order Cyprinodontiformes; family Cyprinodontidae; genus Cyprinodon; species Cyprinodon variegatus. The sequence continues at coordinate 2,220,443 of NW_015150472.1, forward strand.
ATTAGCCCATCCTTTGTTCTGTTCCCCTTAAATACTCAACCTCTGCAGTCACCCAGTGCTGATTCCTTGTTGTTTTGTTGTTCCCTCGTCTTTGGCTTCCCACGTAAGTTTTCCCTGATGCTTTCTGGATTTTTGGTTCTTAGTTTTTTATAATTTTGGTTGTCTGCCTTTGTTTTTTCATTTAATCTACACGATTCACCTTCTCCACATTTGGGTCCTCAACCAACCTCCATACAAGTCGTGACTAAAACAAGCTCTGTTAGCTTTATCAGGGGTTAGATTAAGGAAGCAAAAAATTGCATAACAAGTTTAGAATGGCTTTTTTTTATATTGAGGAATCTTTTGTTGATTGTGATTACTGCTGCCTCCCTTGGCATAATTGTTTGGCCAAAATAGTATAAACAGCCACCATACCAATAATTTATTAAACCCTTCACATTTAACACTTTACATTTGTTTATAATAATTTATGTTTTCCAGGCAGTTAAGGTTAGTTAAAAGTATTTCAAAGTTTATAACTGATTTAGGTTATAAGTTATCATGCCACTCTCTGACATTTTGACAGGGCTCAAAACTTTAAAAAACTAATAAAAAAATGTAATAAAATAAATGGACTGCAGTAGCAATGGGTAGGGCGTCTATGGCAGGAAACTCTGCAGGAGAGAAACACAGGTTAGTGACCATGATATTTCAGATTGAGGATTACTATGAACGTGTGAGTCACTAACCTGGTTTAACAGTTCAGTGCCTTGAGAACAAGGTAGGATCCAGCTGGTGGGCTGTGAACAAAATGCATCAGGCACCAGCCAGATTGTCCCAGATACTGCATCCCGAGAGCGAAGAACAAGCAGGAGTCCAAAGCCAGGAATGGCAAACAGATCATAACCGGAACAGGCAGATTCAGTGGTTGAGAGGCAGGCCAGGATATCAGAAACTCTAAGGTAATGCTGAACACAGTCTTCCCACTGGTTTGAGAGAAATAATCTGGTGCTGATGACTGGTAGCAGGCAGCTTAAATAGAGGAATTAGCAGGTGGATCAGATGAGCAGTAATGAGAAACCGGGCAGAGTTAGACGGGTGAATGTAATAATTAATTAAGCCAGTCATCAGCTCCAAGATCATGACACATTCATATTAAAGGAAAAAACTTATGAATGCTATGAGTAGATGCTTTTTTTATTAGAGTGAATACAGTTAATAGAAAAAGGGATTCAAACAGGTGTTTTGCAAGCCCAGACTGCTTGTTTTTCACATAGGGCAACAGCATGTCTGCCATGCTTCTTTTCTTCTTCTTCTTTTTGTTTAAATGGAGATTGCAACCTTAACTTGTAGGTCCATACTGCCACCTACTGTACCGGAGTATATAGCATGGGCCATATAATTTATTTATGTATATAAATATCTAAGTATGCCCTAAAAAACAAACTTCAAGCTAATGCAATACATTCTGTGTCCTGAATGCAAATTTAAAATGCTTAGGCTTTAACTAATCATTAGCAAAAGCAACAAAGAAATGACCTGCCAAAAATTATGCTGATGATTTTGTTACTTGAACCGTCGTAACTTAAACTGTTTGATACTTTAAAAATCTGAAGACTTTCTGACTCCAGATCAGAATGTCTGCTCTAAATATTGCTAAATAAAGGAAGGCACTCTGGCAGCTGAGGCAAAAATAAGATAACTATAAGCACAGGGCTTTTCAAGGGTAAATTTATACCTTTGTTTTTTAGAAACCTTTAAAGAATATGATTATAAAATATAATATTTACCTCAAATGTTCATATATTCCATTTGCCAATAACATTATGTTTAAGTCATGTATGTAGAGAATAAAAACAATATACAATTTAAATCTAAACAGGTTTTTAAGGTAGACTACAATACATTTAAAAATATGTGACTGGGATTCTTTAAGGAAACTCTGACTACAACTTATATGATTAAACACAGGATTCCATATTGTGTTAAACTTAGTTTGACATTATAATCTTTCAATAATTTGGCTGACTGATTTCCACCGACTCAGTAATGCATTGTCATTTACATTTTGGTAACCGTGTCTGACTGTCACAGTCAATCAGTCTTCTTTCTTTTTGTTTGACTGCTGGGTTCTCCAAGACAGTTTAAACTGAAAGAATGCTTTAGTCATGCAATGGGTGGTCATGTCCGTAAAATTCGTCCTCCACTTAATAAATCAGTTCATAGCTGGAAAAAGCTATTTCCCGTTTTTTCCTGCACTTGCCATTTAAGGAATACAACTGAAATAGGAATTTGCTCTAAAAGTTTGAGATCTACTTAAAGGAACAAAAAGCCAGGCTAAGCAAACAGTTAAGGCCACATGGATTAGTTTTAAATGGATTTAGACACATATTTATGGATGAGCAGCGGTAAGGTATGACCAAGCATGTACCTCATTTAATGGTGGGTAGTTCTTGAAAAGGTTAATCTTGATACCTTGGAAATACATTTTCTAAATTACCTTGATTTTTTTTCCTTTATCTTGCTCACAAATATAACATTTTTGTCAATGTTGAAGGAGTTACATCCTTATAAGAAAACATCATTTTTTTGTTGTTTGTTTCGAATACAAATGTTTAAACAATCACCTTATTATCATCTTACTCAAGGGCTTTCAAATAATTTTATTTTGGGTTGGAGTCATGGCGCAACTATTATTTATGTATGATTGTCTACGCATTCCGAATTTTCACTAACTTAAGAGGCTTTGTGTAACACACACACACAACTAATTTGGTTTAATGTCATGGAGCAAACCACATGTTGTAGGGGTCAAAGAGTTTCTGGCATTGTTTTTGTTTCATATCTAAATACTCTTCTTATGAAAAAAGCAGTGGCCATTTAAGCTGATTGGTTTTCTGGTAGGGACCGGACTTTTAAACATTATCCAAAAATTTTAGAGCTAAAAGGATTTTCAGAATCTTAAAGGTAGCCTGTGAAAACTGTTTCAAAGCAAGCTTAAAGTGTATTTTGAAGCTTTTTCTCATTGAAACACCAAACCATGTCCAGTTTTATTCACCATTTTAATTCTGGAATGATGTTGAATAAGTTGGAGGAAGTGCATCATTTATGATACCATACATTTTACCCAAAGAAGAGCCTTAGCTCAACTTCTCCAAATATACAATTAGTGGTTGGGAACCAAAATCTTCGTCTGATGTAATTGTTGGTTGCTTATCTGCAAGGTGTGTTGCTGGAAACCAAGCACTTTTAATTAACCGTAGCCTGTTAAGAAGATTGGACATATATTCATCCGCAACTATGCCAAATGTTTGTTGATCCTAACAAATAGCATGAAGTTGTTTTCTAGGTTGGTAAAGTATCCTTAACCAAATTGTTTGTGGGGTATATGCATAATTTTATTTATATTTTTTTTGTCTGTGTAAAATGACCTAACAATGTTAAATTAAAATATGTTTTTTCTAAGAATTTATATTGTATAGTAAGAAAAAAATTATATTTTTGAAAATTTGGCAAATAAAGGAAGCGTTGATGCTGGAAACTCATATGGAGAAAAAGAACTGAGAGAAAAGCACCTTATCCTTCAACCATGCAAGTTGTTGTAAACATTTTTAGAATAATTACCTCTTTAGGCTATTAACAACATGGACCACTGCACATAGTTTTTGTACTCCCTCAAACCAACAGCTGTGCAGGATGTTTATTTACTGTGCAGCTGGGGATAAAGCAGAGGTTGGGGCAACAATAAGTGACTCCAACCACAGGTCTCTCCCTACGGGAAAGAAATCAAGACAGATTTTGTGCTGGGCTAAGCAGACATTTTTCAGGGACTCAGGGTGTAAAAACCCTCCGATGTGCAACCTACAGTGTTGAGCGTGATTCATGTTCACAAAAATGAACAGCAATGGAAATAATGTCAGCTTGAATATGAAATCATTTACAGAATATCCATTGTTTGTGCTCTCTCCTTTGAAATAAAAACACAGTGCCTGAATTCTAGCTATGTCACAAAGGCATTTGCATTGAAGAGCCATAATAAAAAAAAAACTTTTTAAAAAGGATTTGAATGTGGCCATTATTGCCTCCACTAAGGAGGTTACGATTTTAGGAGAGTTTGTGTGTTTCTCTGTCTCTGAGTATGAGTACAGGATAACTTGAAAAATCTTGAAAAGATTTCAATTATATTTTTCTCAGAGGTGTCCCTCATGCTAAGGGACAATCCATTTAATTTTGGTGATGATCCAAATCATAATCTGGATACAGGGGATTCCCTAACATTGTGAGATAGGGATATTTGGTGGAATAAGCAGTTCCCCACTAAACCAGAGGGTGGCAGCAGTGACTATTGACAGCCTCTGCATCGGACACAAAAAGTCTGGAGGTATATTACTGAAGACAAAAACAAGAATAGGGAAAATTGTGGGTTCATTAGCAGGAACAATTGAAAACTTATGAACGGATTTTATAGAATTTTTATTTATTTATTTTTTTTTTTACCACAGATGCTCCTCATGCCGAGGAACAACTCGTTTAAAGGTATCGATCCAGATCATGTGCCTGTGGGTGTAAGTCACAATGCGGGGAGGTCTGCATTCTACAAGTGCTTTTCTTGTTAATTCATGAATCATGTTAAATCACATTTGGTCAGAAATAATAGTCTATTTGTTTAAACAGATGCGAGATCTACTGTTAAAGCGGCAATAATTAATATTTTTACGTGCCTAAGTCCAACTAAAATAGACCTGTGGTCAGATCACAGATCTACGAAAGCCCCCTTGCAGAAAATTGTGTTGATTCACCCTTAATAAGTGTTAAGTGCCACAACCTCTTACAACATGATTTTTTGTCGCATCATGCAACAATCATGTTTGGTGGGTTCAGGGCTTGAGGCTTGTTTCAGTTACATAATCAAAAATGCTTGCAATTATTGTATCTAAAATGACCAACAATGTAAAATACTGTTGAGGTAAAAAACAGAAATTGTTTTCTTATTTTTTTTTTTCAGTGTGTCCTGATTGCCAAAATAGCACTGAGAATTGATGTCCCAGAACTGAATAACAGATTTCCTTTTATAGTGGACCATCATGGCTTTGTGTTGGAACCTTATCTTTACAGAACTCTTAAGTCACTGTGATGGTCATTTAAGTTTTTATGAGATAACTGAGGGGTCTGATAACTTCCTCCTACCTTCTCTGGCTGGACAACCCTATTCACAACTTTTTATGCCACCAACCCAGTGGTAGTTTTGCAGCTCTATTCTTGTTCACACGGTTAAGCCGGGCATACACTGTGATTTTTTTTTGCCCTTTTTGGGCTGATTCTTCATCCAACTCAGTCATGTGAGAATTTTTCGATTGGGCCGACTTTCAGCCTGATCTGAGCTGGAGCTGTATGTAAAGATTAAAAAAATCGTACAGTGCATGCTTTAGAAAGCGAGCTTTACTGAAGCCTAATGCGTTATTAATTTGCGTTATTAGCCAAATACCTCTTGCTACTCACAGGTGGTAGAACACTTTTGGATTTTTGAAGGGTGGCAGAGCCAGCAAAAAGAGCCAAAAAAAAAAAAACTCTTTTCAAAGAGGTCAACACACTGTTCACAAGGTACAATGACTGATTATCAACACCACTCATAAATAACACTGAAAATGTAGCCTACACTTAAATGCAAATTAAATAAAAAAAAAATTGCTTCCTAGATCATAGCAAAGATTAGCCAAAGACAAAAAACATAAATAAATCCAAACACCAAATCACAGGAAAGCTACCTAGGGGAGATGACAGAAATCTGCTGCCCTTCCACCACTGTTAAAATGACAACTACTGCTGTTAAACAACATGGAGCCCCGGCTACCATAATAACATAAGTATTAACAGTAGACACAAGGCATCATTTTGTCAGGCATATAATGCTAAAATCTGGGACATCTTCAGTCAGAGACAGATCGTCAAAATAGGGACTGACCCAAAAATTGAGACATCTGGTCACCATATTCTTATGGCATTTAGGTACATACATATTAACAAAAATAGCCAGTTACAAGTTTTTGTTTTAGGCTCAGACAGTTTTTACCACCTCTCCGAGATTCCACCAAACCAAAGATGAATTGCCAGAGGTGGTGATGTTCTGAACATTAAGAGGGGCCCCAAATCAAATACTTAAAACCCAATAAGCAGACATACTGTAGCTCTGCCTTATTCCCATTGACAGAAGATGATGGGCAGCAGACTACTTGCAGCAGACCGTGGCACTAACCCTGAAGTCCCACATCTTCTGTAACCGTCCCGCTCAGTTCCGATCCGCTGAGCTCCAGACTGCCTGCGCAAAGCAAAGCCTACAGCCTCCGCTGCTCCACTGTCCTGCTCCGCTCCGACTTCCCTGGAGCTCGAGGAGAGCATCCGCGATATTACATATAGCTCGTAGCAGCAAAACATGTGGAAATAAATGCTTAATATAATATGACATATTAAAAAAATCCCCATTAGTATCCAGCATATGTGCTGTTTGTGCCCAAATATTTTCTTTTTGTGGATTTTTATAACACGGATAACTAGGATTACACATGGTTTGTATGAACTATGTTTGTTTTCAACTCCTAAACTCAGCATCTCTTCATCCATGCCTGTGATAATATATAAAAATAAATATATAAAAATTATGCTCCGATTTGTAGTTACCAAGCTGCCATTACTATATTTTATTTGACAAACCGGACCTACTCAACATTTTTTTCCCTGTTTGGTGCGTTTGGAATTGCGGACCTTGATCATGCCGGATCGGAGCGGAGAGAAAAAATAGCTTGACTCTAAATTTTGGATGGTGAAGGACAGAGAAGACATACGTAGACGGTGATGTGTGCAGGGGTAACAGTGAATGAGGAACAGTTCTCATTGATTAACATGACTTGCAAGTACTCTGCACGATGTACCTGAGGGGTGCGGGGACGAAAATTCCTAACGGAGACCAAAATCTCAAAGTTGCAAATCTGACACCTGTTGTCTTTGTTATTACTTAGCTGCCCTGAATTACAGTTACTCTCTTTGTTAATTATCAATCTTAAAACTCTTAAAACTTCAGTGATAACTAAGATTTTCTAGACAAAGGGGGGAATGTTGCTCCTACTTTGTATACAGAGTATGCAGAAGAACAATTGTTTAAAGAGGCATAGAAACTCCTGGTGGACTCAGCTGATGAGCTTCAGGAGAAAATTAGCATTTACTCCAGCCACAATGACCAACGGCATCTTGAATTTTCCCTGCTTGAAAACATCATAAAAAAGTGATGTGGAAGTGGGTGATGGAGTGAAAAAAAATGTAAACATAGAGAATGTAAGCATAAACATCAAACATATGTTGAATAAATGATGGCTCACATTGGTTGCATCCGACTTTTTGGTCTCCGTTCCGATGTGTGTCCTTGTCACATTGACTGCAGGGGGTAGAGTAGGCAGATTTGTGCATATTTTTTTCACTTATGCCTTTGTATTGAAATGATACAATATCTGACTGGGTCAGATTAATAGAACTGACCAAAAAACAAACAAAACAAAAAAACACAGTGTGGCTACAAAGAAAATCTCAGCTTCATGAACAGCCTGCGCCACAACAAATGGAATATTTTAATAAATAAAAAATATGATTTAAACTACGTTTAAATAATAAAACAACTCAATAATAAAGGCTGTGGGACACTTCATACAGGTACTGAGTAGGGGGGTGAGACGCCATTCTCAGAAAACTGTGAAGTTTGTTGAAATTTTTTGAAAACTCTTTTTCATAAAGACGGGAGAGTAATGAGCTGCACTCTCCTTACTGTCCCTTGTTGTTTTCTTTCCTGTGAGGCTAAAAAAGGAACACTATATTACTTTATCTGTTTTCTGTCCTGTCTTAGGTAATGTATTCTTTGATTTAAAATGTTTTATTTATTGTTCATGCCAGAGTCTGTCACACCTGCTATATACCAGCTCTGCGACTCTAAACCTGTGCATTTCCCTTGCGATTGATTTTATTTTGCCTTTCTCCCAAAGCACATGTGTTTGACTTTGTAATTGCACCTTTTTCTGGCAAACCCATAAAATTGCAGCTGAATTGCTGTGTAGTCCAACTAAAATGAGAAAGGCCCCTTGCAGAAAATTGTGTTGATTCACCCTCAATAAGTGTTAAGTGCCACAACCTCTTACAACGCGATTTTTTGTTGCATCTGACAAAAATCATGTTTGGTGGGTTCAGGGCTTACGGCTTGTTTCAGCTACATAATCAGAAAGGCTTGCAATTATTGTATCCAAAATGACCATCAGTTCAGATAAAAAACAGAAATAGTTTTCTTGTCGTTTTTTTTTTCAGTGTGTCCTGATTGCCAATAAAGCACTGAGAATTGATGTCCCAGGTTTGAATAACAGATTTCCTTTTTCAGTGGACCATCATGGCTTTGTGTTGGAAATTTATCAAAAATGTATTTGCTATCATAGTATAAAACTTTATCTGTACAGAACTCTTAAAATAAAAAGATGAATGACCAAGATAAAGTACATAAAACTTAGAAAGAGCACAAGAAAATCCTAACAATATATAGGGCATATAAAAAAAAAGCTAATACAAACATAAGACATCTTTAAATATTTAAGAAACCATAATACCCATGGAGGTATAGTGATGTTGGTTAAAGTAGTTTCAACTTCTAAAATTGTTCAAAGGTGTTCCCCTAAAAGTTGGTAATTTTTCAAAAATAATTTCTGCAGATTAAAATATTACAAATCTGGGTGAAAGTTGGTAAAGGGGCATGCTTTTGTGAGTTTATAAATACCTAACTCAGGTCATATGAGCCTATTCACTAATGGATTTCCAAAACTTTGTTAGTTGCAAATAATATATAGAGGGAAGAGTTAAGCATTCTTTAACAATATGAAGATTGGACTTGTTAAATAAGAGTATCTGATTTTTTTTTTTTTATTGATGTCTGACTGTTCAGTCCTATGCTTTAAGTGTTAGATGAACATCTTTTGTGAACCAGAACAATATGTCTTTTTTCAGTTTTATCTTCACTGAAATCACTGCATTTGCCGGTACAAATGTCCCCCATCTGATTTGGTCTTCAGGCTGTGAAATGCTTCACTTGTGTAATTTAAACACTAATCAAAACGGTCTGAGAGGTCAGAAAGTCCTGACATTTGAGGTACTTTTGGCAGCACTTTTTGTAGTGATTCTGTAACTGTGATCATTTTTCATCAAAAATGTTTGAACGACACTTTTTCCCAAAGCTCTGAAGAAAAAAGGAAGTAGCTGGTTTTTGTTTGTTAAGTTACCTCCAATTTAAGGGGATAGTTTAAGACAAAGTGAAATGCAGTTCAAAAGGTTTCAGCAGTTGAATTGTGCATATGGTTTATGCAGTTGTCTTAGCATCTTTACATGTCTTTGTATGAATTCAGACCAAGACTCACAGGCTAGAGCTGATTCCTATTATGAGAGTGGCCAAGACTAAAATTAACAACCAACCTTTAAGCCACTGTTCTGATTACCCTTGGTAGTTATTTTTTCCAAATTAATTTTGAAGGGAAACATAATTGGTGGTAAACATCCTTAATATAGCGCAACAAACAATAATTTTATTCAAAATGTATTCATTAAAAATTATTAACAATTCCTGTAATGAATGAATAGCACAATGAAAGAAATAATGTCTCATCTAAACAT